>NC_041724.1:6513192-6818192 GCF_900700375.1 Denticeps clupeoides
GACATTGATTCCTGTAATGATACTTGCCGTTACTATTTTATTTAGTGGAGGAATCATATTCTATATTTTTTTCCTTTAAAACTGTCTCTGTTTTTAAATAGTGTTGGTTTGTCAATGTAAAAGAATCTTAATTCTTGCAGTGTTATTCTTTTTGGGGTTCCCTGTTGTGCCACCAGTGCAATGAGGGCACGACCATTGTGTAATATATTAATGTTCATACTATATTCTTCAGTGTTATATGTCAGGTTAGGTCAGGAAAACAACATTTGTTTTCTTTTTCTTAAATTGGTCAGTCAGTCTTTATTTAAAAGTTTTTCTTCAATGTGACTAGCGAATAAGTCTTCATTTAAATTTTTTTCTTCAATGGGATTGGTCAGTTTGTCCCAACTTTAATATTAATTTTCTTGATTCTTCAGTATTCTAGAAGTATTCATTAACTTAATTCCTTGGTGCGATTGAAGTAAGTAATGTCACACCACAAGTCGACACATTGGGCCAATAAATGCAGCACCTGCGAGTCTTTCATCCATTCTACTCGCATATTCGTGCCAGTAAAAAAATGCCGTTGTGGCAACATGGTCCCATGTGTATTCATGATGGTTCAGACTGACAGGTCAAGTACATTCTGGAACTCACCAGCTTTTTCGTTTAACTCAGCTTTTTTATTTCCTGTCATCTCTTCTTTTTTGGGGTACCTAGTTCTGGGTTCTTCGAATAATGGTCCCATTTGATGGTTTTTCTGCAATATATCATATACTACCACTGCAGTCATGACATTGATCCCTGTAATGATACTTGCCGTTATTAATTTATTTAGTTGAGCAATCATATTCTATATTTTCCTTTAAAACTGTCTCTGTTTTTAAATAGTGTTTTGTCAATGTAAAAGAATCTTAATTCTTGCAGTGTTGTTCTTTTTGGGGTTCCCAGTTGTGCCACCAGTGCAATGAGGGCACGACCATTATGTGATTTATTAATGTTCATACATTACAACATTAAAATTCTTTATTCTTCAGTGTTATAGGTCAGGTTTTTTTTTTTCTTTAATTTCCTTCTAAGATTTGTCAGTCAGTCTTTATTTAAACGTTATTCTTCAATGTGACTAGCCAATAAGTCTTCTTTTAGAATTTATTCTTCGATGGGATTGGTCAGTTAGTCCTAACTTCAACATTAATTTTCTTGATCCTTCAGTATTCTAGAAGTATTCATTAACTTAATTCCTTGGTGCGATTAAAGTGACGAATGTCACACCACAAGTCGACACATTGGGCCAATAAATGCAGCACCTGCGAGTCTTTCATCCATGCTACTCGCATATTCGTGCCAGTAAAAAAATGCCGTTGTGGCAGCATGGTCCCATGTGTATTCATGATGGTTCAGACTGACAGGTCAATTTCATCCTCCAACTCACCAGCTTTTTTATTTCTTGTCATCTCTTCTTTTTTTGGGAACCTAGTTCTGGGTTCTTCGAATAATGGTACCATTTGATGGTTTTTCTGCCATATATTATATACTACCACTGCAGTCATGAAATTGATTCCTGTAATGATACTTGCCGTTATTAATTTATTTAGTGGACTACTCATATTCTATATTTTCCTTTAAAACTGTCTCTGTTTTTAAATAGTGTTGGTTTGTCAATGTAAAAGAATCTTAATTCTTGCAGTGTTATTCTTTTTCAGGTTCCCTGTTGTGCCACCAGTACAATGAGGGCACAACCATTGTGTGATTTATTAATGTTCATACATTACAACATTAAAATTATTTTGTCTTTATTCTTCAGTGTTATAGGTCAGGTTAGGTCAGGAAAACAACATTTGTTTTCTTTTTCTTTAATTTCCTTCTAAGATTGGTCAGTCAGTCTTTATTTAAACGTTATTCTTCAATGTGACTAGCCAATAAGTCTTCATTTAGATTTTATTCTTCGATGGGACTGGTCAGTTAGTCCTAATTCAACATTAATTTTCTTGATTCTTCAGTATTCTATAAGTATTCATTATCTTAATTCCTTGGTGCAATTGGTCAGTCTCACCTATATTTACCACACTACAACATATTTTTCTAGAGAAAAACAAGTTGCAATCACTATGTTGCTTTAATTTTAACTGCATAAATTAAAACTTGGGGTGGAAAGCAACTAACTCTGACAACCACTGACACCCTTTTATTAATCTATCAGTTTCTTGAAAGACAAAGACTCATTTTATAACGACTTTGCAGAATCCATACCATAATTATACTGATTATATAGAGTTTTAGAGCTGTAAAATCGGATCCTTTTTAGGATCTGGTGCGTGAGTCACTTGAGTCAGTATTGCCGGATTGACAGCTGTGAGTCAACTGAAGTATTTGAATCGTCTTTTGAAAGAATGAAGAGAATGAATCACGTTCCAATTAAACCTGGTCATTTGAGCGATTCAGATTCAGCCTGCATGTTTTTGGCTGTGGAGGAAGTGATGCACTGACTCGGGTTAGTAGCGCTAACACGGATCTCTGAGCGATTCCGATTCAGTTCCGTTTTCGGCCAGAGGAACCGCCGCTAACCATTAACACGTCTGTGAGCGATTCAGATTCAGATGGCGGAAAGTAAGTGTAATTTATGCAATCTTTATGGTAGTAATCGATGTTTTAATGATTATAAGATGTATTCATATGACAGAGTTTACAATTTAGACATGGTGTAGTTAGGACTCAAAGGATTCGGTTCAATGGAGACCTCAGATTTGTGACTCATGAGTTATTTAATGGACCCGGTTGAGTCATGAATTAGTCAGTTCTTCACCGCACACTGTGCTGCTGTGTTATCATTATCAATATCATATCTTATTACTACTACTATTTTTATTATCATATTATATATTATATATTAGGGATGTTGAAATTAATCATATAATCAATACATCGTAATCATACCATATCATAATTACGTTGCTTGGTGATTTTTTTCACCCGGCGGCCGTGACATATTTTCAGAAATCAAAGCGTCCACACAGGCGTATGAGACCTTAACTCTTGTATTTGAAAGCATCATGTGACCACGTAGAAAATGTACGGGCTGCATCATTGATACTGAAGCACTGATAATCGTAATCAAATTGAATTGTGAGACCAGTGAATGTTCACACCTCTATTGTAAATACGATACGTACTAAACATACCCATACACTGATATACATTATCATATTGCTGCAGCTTGTTGTAAGGTCGGATCTGGAATTTGTCCCCATATGTTGTCATGAGGGGAAAGGTTACCTCCCGCTTCTCATGCTTTGTCTGGCCAGATAATATCCCACCCCTACCCTAAAAAAGGAAGTCCACCAACCGCCTTGAAAATGTACAAAACATTGCAGTTGCTTGGTGGTTGAATGTAAAAATGAGCACAAATGTATTTTTTTTAGTTCTGTCATGCAAGACTCTGAGGATCCAGTGGGTCAATAATTTTTTTTGTGTTTGGTGAATGGTGTTGATGAAGTGAGTAATGTCACCCCACATGTCGAGATTATGAAAGTGAAGTGATTGTCATTGTCAAACACTGCAGGTGACACAACGAAATGTGTCCTTTGCTTTTAAACATCACCCTTAGTGAGCAGTGGGCAGCCATGACAGGTGCTCGGGGAGCAGTGTGTGGGGGTACTTTGCTCAGCGGCAGTTCGGGATTCGAACCGGCAACCTTCTGATTACAGTCCCTTAACCGCTAGGCTACCATTGCCCAAGATGAAATTAGCAGAGGATGGAATATGGAATAGAATGATAATGATTAATAAAAGGTTTTTCTTTTTGTTTTGTGGAAACTGGTTGCAATTTTTTGGATTATCTGTCTCTGGGAAAGTATAGTTGGGAATGCATTCAAAATGATTATAAAAAGGTTTCACACGCTATCCTGGCGACTTTAAAGCAGTTCATTTATAACACTAGGTTATATTTATATGTCAGTCCAAGCTTAAAGATTGGTATTTTACTTATTATAGTAGGTTCTGAGGGATATCCAAAAACATGGGGATCATGACTTTAAACTTCCTTACATCTGTAAGAAGGCTGTCTGATAGCATCTCTCAGTTCTTATTGATCTAATCTGTATATAGCCTGGCTGCCTTACTTTTTGTTTTGGCCCGTGTAAGCATGACTTTGTAGTTTATTCTTGCTGAAGAATTTCTTTCTGATGACTGTATTAATGATTCTTATCTTTGTATTGTATTGGGTTTAGGGAAATGTTGACTTTTTTTTAAGAAACACAAAAACACGTGTTTCCATATATTGCTTAAGTCATGTGATTTTATTTATCAACTGATCTGATCAACTGAGATTTTACCACAAGTGGCCAGCATCATGGAAAGAGGATTTAGGCAATATTTTTTGGGAATATCTTAGGAAGGTGTAACCGAGCTAAGGTCTGTTTCTATAATAACAATCACTCTGTACAGCATACGAGAGAAAAAAAATATTTAGAGCTCAAGCAGAGTCCAGTATATAGGCTCCCTAAAATAAAAGTGAAACAGGTGACGTCAACACGGGGGGACGGCGCGCAGCTGATGACGAATTCGTGTACGAATTCTCCACAGAGAAAAAAAAAACATTGCGTTTATTTCAAGAATGAGACAACTTTACTAATTACATGAATTCTTTGGCTTTTAAATAAAGTTACATATAGTGTAATCTTTATTTGACTAGTGTTTATGTAGCGCTACGTAGAGGTCCTTTATTTTGGTTCCTCTCGCCATGAGACTGCGTTGCCACATCCGCTTTTTTAGCGTCGATGCGACTTTTTTGATGAAATGCATCATTGACCGTTGCTAGTGAATTTCTAATTGTGTGGGGGTAAAAAAAAAACAAACACTCGCATCTTTTTCTCGGTTGTGAAATGCGGGCGTTCGTCCCCACAAAGACGAGACGGTTTGTCCACGTAACGACATCTGGCAACCTTGTCTGTGGGACTCTGGCGCGCAAAGCTCGTACGCTGCTGAAACGGCGTCTCCACACGTTTAAGCCCGTTCCCTCTAGTATTTAGTCGCCGTTGCGATCTGCAGGTTAACCGCGGTCGTGTGAAGGTCTCGCGTTACACCATTAGGCATTCTCCGTTTTTTTTTTTTTCCAATTTTCATCTTTGATGGAGCTGCGCGGCGGCCTTCACAAACTTCACAGGTGGGGCAACGCGCTGGGCGACGCGCCGCTCGACCTCCTGCCAAGTAAACGCAAGCGGGGCGATTTCGGTGACTGCGCTTACAGCGGCGCTCCTCAAGAGCCAGCAGGAACGAACGGTAAGCGTGACGCGACACGTACGTGGGACAAGGCGAATAAGCGCCTGCACTCCAATAACGGGGATGTAAATAAAGGTTCGCCGCGTAAAACCACACATCCAGACGTCGCGGTCGCTGTAGTAGCATTTCTTTTGATTTTGCCGCTTAACCAACGCTGCTTATTTCACCCGTGACGTTTAGGGAATTTTGTCCACATCAGGGGCGAGCAAGGAGTCTACTGCTCCGAGAGCTGGGCGCCCAATGGCAGCACGCTGTACCTCCCCGTCAGCGGCAGCCTGCTGGCCAACATGGCCAAGTATGACCAGATCAGCTTCGAACAGGGCCTGTTCTTCATCGGGGACTCGTCGGGGGGCTTTCAGCAGAAGGCGCAAGGTGAGAGTGTCCCCGAAAAGCCTTCTCGCGTGGACGGGGCTCTTAGTCAACGAAAACCGACCACATTTTTGTCTAGATTTAGCCTAGGAAATTTCCCAGCCAGTATAGAACCGTGTCTATCGGCAAGGATCTCACGATACGATTATATAACGATACATTCTACAGTTTACTTAAAATGTAAAAGCATAGTTGACGTACAAGATCCTGTGATCAGTCCGTCGTGTTTTATTCACCCTGCTTGAACCGCCAGGCAGTATTTTAAAGTACCGGGCTGTACGGCGCCATCTACAGGAGTGGAGGTTGTAGTCGCACCTCTGACTCTCACCTCTGCTGACCCCGCTAAAGAAAACCCACCCGGTGGACCATCGATATTTTATGTCCCTGTCTCGGTACAATATTACCACGTAAATATCACAATGTATTGCTGTGTCCATATTTTTTAACACCCATAGCAAGTTCCTAGTAGAACAGACAAGAAACACATTTTCTTATGAGTGTCTTATTGTTAACATACCTTTATTATATTATTGTTACCTTTATAGACTCAAGAATAGTCTACGTCCATTTCATACACGGAAGGCGCTCTGATGTTTTCCTTTTTTCCAACCACACATTGTTTTTTCCCACTCTGTTGTAAATAAAGTGCATCCAAAGATCACTTTATTTATACAGCTTTTTTTATATATAGCTTTGATAGCATTATATAAATGTTCTTTAGGAACATTTCAGGTGAGTTCTGCAGCCATGTTCAGAGGTTTACATTTACATTTACTGCATTTATCAGACGCCCTTGAACCTGGGTCTTCTGGTTCATAGGCGAATGTGTTACCCACTAGGCTACTACCACCCTCAGACACTTAACCCTAAGATGCTCCAGGGGGGACTGTCCCTGTAACTACTTTACATTTACATTTTACATTTTACAGCATTTATCAGATGCCCTTATCCAGAGCGACTTACAATCAGTAGTTACAGGGACAGTCTCCCTGGAGCAACTCAGGGTTAAGTGTCTTGCTCAGGGACACAATGGTAGTAGGTGGGATTTGAACCTGGGTCTTCTGGTTCATAGGCGAGGTTAAAAGGTTTCGTGTTATTTGTTCATGTCATTTGTCCATCTGAACCCAGATTTACTGTGCTCAGCATAACACTCTGTGGCCTCCACAATGCAGGCCAAGCTCTCCACTGCTGGAGATACAGTAAGCAAGAGAAGAAGCTGTTCATTGCACTCTCCTACTTTTTCACAAACCCACAAGTGAGTACTTTGTCCACTTAGGGGGTCATTCAAACCTTGTCCATATCCAGGAATTCAGGCTTTTATTGATTAAGTAGTCTATTAAATCATAACTATTGTACTATTTATATTTCATTTTTCTGTTTGAGGCACCTCCTAAATGTACCAAACTAAACATACCAATCAGCACCATACAATGTAAATGACAAATTGGGGCACAGTATTTCACAGTATTTCAGCCTGTAATTATATACTTTTTTTTTTTCTCAGATTTTCCAGGATGTGGTCAACTCTCTCAGTTGCCTTTGAGGGACTGAAAATAACCCAAAGTTTCATCAGCCAAAGTAGTACCAGCAGCTTTTGATTCCATATTCCAGGAACTACAACACCGTTTTTTTTTCACTTTGTGGGAAAGTGTCTGCGGTTCCCTTGGAGGCCTACGCTGGACAATCTCTGATAAATGGCGTTCACGGAGAAGATTTTATTTGAATGAATATTTTATAAGGCTTCACATTTTATACCAGCCGTGCCTGTTTCCACAGCTTATTAGAAGTGGTCTTCATATGTTGTAGAGTGGCCTATATAGATATATATATATCTAAAAATGTAACTCCCACTAGTCAGACAACTTTATATGATTCTTTGGAGCAGAAAAGTATCAGCCGATGTTGTGGCCGACCACCTGAAAGGAATTTTTTTTTTTTATGGTGGGACTCATTCAGGCCGGAAATTTTCCTGTATCCCAGTTCTCATCAGTATGCTGCTACTTTGATTACGTGGCCTTGGTGTCAGAGACTGGACCAGCGCGGTAGATAGTGCTATCATGTCCTGGTGGGACTGGGATAAAATAGCCATCTCATCTAATCTGATGACAGGGTCAGACAATACCAGTATCTATGATGACCAGACTTAGTTATATCTGATCAATTTGCCAATGGTAAGTTTCCTTCAATGCCGAATGAAGCCATAATGTCACACAGATATGACAGATCTGTCTGTATGCCTTATCTGTCTGTACAATATCCTGTTGTAAAAATGGTTCTTAAATGGTTATATTGTATATATATATATTTCTTACTTCCCCTTTTTTGATTTGACATGTTTTCATGTAAATGTTGTGTTGTTTCATTAAATGTTGATCTTTTGTAGCCTCTTGGTTTTTTATTATTAAAAGGACAAATATTTCAGTAATCAACTGTGTATGGAGAGGGATATGTGCAGAAAACAAAATAGATGTTTTTTTTAAATGATGAAATATTTTAATTTAACCCTTTAATGCCTGAACCAAGAAATCATATTTCAATCTGTAAATTGTGTAAAAGACTAATCAAAACACTGTATTGTGGACTATGGAAGACAAATGTATATAATATACTGAAAAAATGGTAAATGACCATTGAGGAATTTACCACAAAATCTTCCTTTATTTTGGCTGTCTATAATAAATGTTGTAGAGTAAAAGGTAGAAGACAAAGATCAGCTAGTATACAAATATGTTTCATACAAAGATTATGGTAATGAAATTGCTCTAAAATGCATGTCTCGAATATTATATGCATGATATTAAAGGGTAAATAAGTGCTTTCATCTTCTATGACACATATAGTCTTAAAATTTTTTTAATGCTAAATTTTTTTATTATAATTAAACATGAACACAATATTAATAATAATAATAATAATAATAATAATAATAATGCTCACAACTAATAACACAATCTCAGATTCATAAATATTTCTTGTATCAGTGTCTGTTCATCATCCACACCATGGGGGGGCAGTAGAGTATAAGGCATTTTTATGTTGTGGCCCAACAGCTGATCAGAATATTTTTGGCTCACAGCTGTACTATCCAGTTAATGTTACTTTGTAGAACGTTAAAACATTTCCAAACTGACTAGGATACTAATGAGCTGTGTGTACATACGTAGATGCCAAATTTATGATTTCATTTCGGTGCAGTGCATTTTTCTTGAAATAAAAGTCTCCTGCTCCATTGATTGGGGCTTATCCGCTGCGTATGAAGGAACTGCTGACGGCCGTGGAGAGTGAGGAACACGAGCCGCAATCAGGAGACCCTCTTCCCAGCGAGATAACGCATCTCCGGTTCCCCCCTGTGGGTGAGGGCCGCTGATGAATCGGTCCTGTGGCTGTGTGGCCCGGCGCTGACAGATACGAAGTGTGTGCCTCGGTGAAAGAATGACTTCTTTATCGGCCTCGCTGGGACTCATTCAGGCCGGAAATCGGTGTGCGGCTGGAGAATCCGAGGTAGCTCGGGTGAAAACAACTCGCCCGCTCCTGTGTGCTTTGTGTTTGGATCCGGCATGGTTTTGCGGCGAGTTTCCCTACTAAAGCGCACATTACCGTCAGAGCGCCTTAACCAGAACTCGCAGGCGTGTACGTAACTTGGTTAACGGGTGGCTTGGTGGCCCCTAAGCCACTAAACCTGCACAGGAAAAAAGCCCCCGCCGCACGACAATGTATTTATTTTGATTCATTGGTACTCATCCCACGGTAACGACAGTCAGTCATGTACGATTATGGTTATCAGGCTCCCCCTAAGAGAGCGGCAGCGATAGGAAGACGGAGTGTGTGTTTAAGAATGCTGTAAAAATTTACGGCGAAAAGGGGATTTCGCTCAACAATAAGGCATATTTCAAACGATGGGACCACTCGGGGGAAGATAAGAGAGGATATTTAAGAGTGCTGCCAAAACCCACATATAAACCCTTCAATGGCAATACCACCTGCTTCTCTGAATGAGCCTGCTAGGCCTTGGGGGGTGTGGATTGCTCTGCGTGTGATAGCCGGCGAGGCCTCGACAAGAAGAGGGTGATTACAGAGATCGCTGGTCCTGGAGCCCGCAGACACGCGCTCGCTCGCGCTCATTCCTCGTTGGGTTACTCAAAGGTCTCTTTGTGGCCTGGGGCTAATTGCAAAATCTGCGCCAAATCTCACCCCGCTTATGAAAGGCTCCCGCCACGCATGCAATCTCCACGACAGCTGTCGCTGCCAGTGCTGTTGTCATGCGAGGGACTCTAATGGGGAGAGTCAAAAGCCATAAAGGCATCTTAAGGGTGATGCCGTGTGATGCACGTGTAAGCGTCACTGCGTTTGCACAGTCGAAGCATCTCGAGGATCACGGCTTGAACTGTCGTAGATAGAAGCACCTTTTCTCCCCTCGTATCGTTTGCTGTGGCTTAAAGCCATAGAGCAATCATGTGCAAAGCGGTTACGACCCATCGGATGCTTGTTCCACTCTCTCTCTCTCTGGGTTCTGATGTCTCTCCATTATCTGGGCAGCATGCTGAGGCATGAGAGCCAGCCCGAGCCGATTAGCTCTTATCACGCCTTCATTATACAGCGTGTCGTTCCCGCAGTCGGTGGCTCGTGGGGAAGGGTTGGGGGTTGTGTTACAGTGCAGGGACGCCTGTGGGCCCCGAATGTTCATTTAAAACCAGATCTGGTGGCTCTCATCATAACGGCAAGATGAGCGACCGTGCAGGACTCGAAATGGCTGAACCGGAGCATTTATTGTAAAGATTAATGGTTCATTGCTTGAACATGCACAGCATTGAAAACAACCTTTTTATTAAACATTAAAAAGCAAAAGGCACTTTCTACTGTGATTCAAAATCTATTGACTTTCATTATTATCCCCAAACTAATCCTAATTGGCAGATGTCATTGTAATTTATATGATATGTCCATGCTGTGTGATAAACTGTAAATTATGTGTTATATTAATATTCCAGTTAAATATAGTATATATTTAGTGTGTGTGTGTGTGTGTGTGTGTATATATATATATATATATACACACAGTATATATATCATTAAATATAGTCTATATTTAGAACATTAGTATATAGTATATCTTTATAGCATATTAGCAGGTGGTAAGGAAATTAGGAATTGAGATTAGACAATGGCGCATGACAAAAAAGGTTGTTTAAATGCTGAATACAGTAGAAAAAAACAAAAAAGAAAACAGCAGTGACGTGTGTTAAGGTGAAAATCAAGTGTTTTTCTTGCTAAAACTCATGAGGTCAGGATTGTGTCGAGTAGAGAAACGCATTTACTCCCGAAGTACTCTTCAGAGTTAATGACATAAGAGAAATGTTGTGCTGCCACTGCTGACATGTGACCTTTCTGGAGGTGTCAGCGCCGATCGGCTGCTTCACGCAAGTGAAGCATGTGGCTGATGCTGACAGGTACCGACTCAGATCTAGATCTACGCCAGATCTACGCACACGCACACAAACACGCGGGCGTCCTAGTTGGGGCACAACTAGATGGGCGACCCTCAAAGCAAGAAAGCAATGGGCCCTGCAGAGCCTGCCTATGTACAGGGACAGACTGTACCTGACTGTACAGACGGCAGAAGTTGGTGTGTTCTGGACCTGTTCCTCACAGATCCCTCACGCCCTGGACAGAGACCTTTTTGATCTGCTGCCATCTGTCAGACGATATGGAAGCCTGCAGGAATAGTTTCTTTCCATCGCCGTCACCCTTCTAAACAACTGAACTGTTCAGCACATCATACTGCCACTTTATCTACATCTGTATTATCTCCGGAATCTGTAATCTTTGTGTTTTTGTGCATATAAAATTGGATTATATTGTATATTGTCGTTGTTTTATACTGTTGTGCTTGAGAATCAGACGGAATCAAATTCCTTGTATGAGTTCACTCACATACTTGGCCAAAAAAAGGTAAAAAAATTGAAAATGAACTGTGCTCTAGAACAAACAATGTTATATTGGTGTCCTCTTGACAGATGTGCTTTTTAAAAACACGATTTGGATGCAACGCACCTGGGATGAAATTTTGATGGCACAAAAGGGTGTGGTCTATGCAAGATTATGGATTTCATTAGCCCTTACTTATACACACTCGCCTATGAACCAGAAGACCCAGGTTCAAATCCCGCTTACTACCATTGTGTCCCTGAGCAAGAAACCTAACCCTGAGTGTCTCCAGGGGGGGACTGTCCCTGTAACTACTGATTGTAAGTCGCTCCGGATAAGGGCGTCTGATAAATGGCGTAAATGTAAATGTAACTGTAGAATGTGCAACCATGCAATATTTTATTCATCAAAAAGCTGAAGAATAGCGCTGCATAGTTTCAAATGGACAGTTGAGTCAGTGGCTCCTCCAGAAGTTCCTCATCCACATTTTTTTTATAATTTGTCCCAGCAGCCTTTGCAGGCAGCGACGACAACACCTGTTATGAATTTATTCAGCGATCACTTTGCGCCCTCATTACCTCACAGAGACTAGTTGGACAGGCCATGTGGATCCCACACTGAAGCACTGTGATTAATGTTCCTTCCGAGAGCGCCGTCAGTTAGGGAGCGCTATCTGGTATTTGTCTTTACAAAATCGTATCGACTTTTGTGAGATCATGCAGAAAATGAACTGTCATGTGCCTAACCGTTCATAGAGCGAACGGCATTAATAGTTTTGGACTGTGCTGACGGTCCGGGCAAATAAATGTAGACCAGCCAACCCCCCCACCCCCCCCCTCCCTAATGTGAGAGGCAGGACCGTCCACCCCCCTTTTGATGTGTGTGCGCTAATGATCTGCGCTGTCACATCATACAGATTGCTTTAATAAGACCCACTGTTGGAATCTCTGCTTGAAAATGCATTTGAACAGTTGACGCATGGAGGGGACGACGTAACGGATCGAGCTTTTCCGACGTTTGTTTGAGCAAGATAATGGCGTCGTTATCATTACCAGCGTCGCAAGTTTTACTGCGAACGGCAAAGGCGTTTCCTGCAGGCTGCTTCTCATTGTGCGTAAATGGGTGCTCGAAGTCAGATTAGCAGCCAGGCCTGCCATCAAAAGCGGAAGAATTGCTGTGAAAGCCTCGCTCATGTCCGCGCCATGTTTGGGGACAGTCTGAAGCGTGATCTCTCATTAGCTAACACCGTTCCGCAGCTCAGCCTTTGGTTGGAGCTCATTTTGAAAACAACAGGATGCAGGCATTAGAGTTGGTGACTTGCATGTGCAAACTGTGATAATGAGAAAAGTTAATCAGAGCACTGACACACACTAACTTTTCATGTTCTCCATGCTGATGCCCAGTGGGAAGCCAAAAGCAGATTTATCACTAAAACGCTGGAGTTTCAGTAAAACAAAAACTGCACGTTTCATGTATTTAATACAAATAAAAGCAGGAATATTGGCTGAGCATTTCTGATGGAAGTGGTTCTTTGATGTGGTGCAATCATTATGAATAATGATTCTTAAAAATTCTATTTAATATTTCATTCCTACTGTTCTTGTTCATTTCAGAATGTCTAAAACGGCCATTTGAGGATGAAGGCCACTATTTTTGAACTGGCACTATGTGCAGCGCTATGCAATAAAGTCAAAGACTGCAAATGCTGTGAATGTAATGTAAATGCAAAGACAAAAGGGGACGTGGAACGGGAAAATGAACCTTTTACAAACAACGACCTGGGAGTCACACCAACTCCACCCGAGACCAAAACCACCAGCAAAATCAAGATCAAGGTTAACCATTCGAGCGGCTGCACGCAAAAGGCGTCTCCTGCCCCATAGTATTGGAAAAAACTCAAATAATACATAAATAAAAATGTATGTGGTATTACAAACGAATGCTAAAATATGCACATTAACACAATGCACTGTGACACTTGACTTTAGTAATTTCTGAGTATGAATTAAATACATAATATTTATAACTGGGGTCCTCATGGGAACTATTTTTCCTTTACAGGAAAGATATGATTACATTTCAGGTCAGGAGCTTTTTGACCTCATGTAGAAAAGAACATATCTTTATCACACCAATAAAACAGTTTTGGGGGGTGGGGGGCAGAAAGGAGGAGAGCAGCAGTCCCCAATCCCCGAGCCCTTCATTTCAGCCCTTCAATCCATCTGTAATTCCCCATAAAACCAGAAGATCTGGAGTCGCCACAGGGCCCAGAACGTCATGCTGCACACCATTTTAGAGCAATCCTTAAAAAAAAATAAAAGATTGCAATAGCATCACCCACCCTGATAAGTGGGTTATTTCAGTATTTCAGTCAGGTCCAGGGAGAGCAACAGGGAAAAAATGAGAGCAAACGAGTGCGGGCAAGAGGGAGGCCCATCCAAACAATGGCTGCTCATGTCAGTATAGCCAGCGATTGATCGCCTGTGGAATATAATTGTGCTGTAGTCAACATCAACAAAGAAGAAGAAGAAGCTGCTAGGGGAAGAAAAAAAAGTCTCCTGATAACCAGGTTCTGCTGGAGGACAGAGCGGGTGGCCTATTACTGTCCCCAAAGACCTGATAACCCTTTCCTCTCCTCTCCCCCAGCGATCCACCTTTCAGTTTCTTTATGCTCTTTGCTGATGAGATGGATGGTTCAGCCCCGAAGCTCCGAAATCAATTTTCTTCCACTGCCCACACCCCCCAGCCCCGTCCTCCCCTGCTTCACTGGTGTGTGTGTGTGGGTGTGTGTGTATTTAAAAATATAAAGATATACCCAATACATATACACACGCCTGCCAGTGGGAAAAAAATATCTGGGTCAGCTGCTGCTTCTGGGTAGTGAAGGTGGAGAAACTCCTCCTCTGGGAGTGGAGGACATGGATTCTCCAGAAGTTGCATGCTGAATGCTACCATGCCCTAGCGTGAAAGCGAAAGTAAAAGTGAAGTGATTGTCATTGTGAAACACTGCAGCACAGCGCACGATGACACAACGAAATGCGTTCTCTGCTTTTAACCATCACCCTTGGTGAGCAGTGGGCAGTCATGACAGGCGCCCGGGGAGCAGTGTGTGAGGACGGTGCTTTGCTTTGCACCTTGGTGGATCGGGATTCGAACCGGCAACCTTCTGATTAGTGGGCCACTTCCTTAACTGCTAGGTCACCACTGCCCCACAAAGCCTATTTACATCAATAATTCCAAGCACTATAATAATTATTGTTTCGTTTTTTTTAATCGCACCACAACTGCTTAGAAGTGGCTACCTGCTGGGTAGCTCCTCGGGCCACTTGCACCCACAGTAACGGACCTTGTTATTTGGTGGATTATGCAGCTTTTTATGTGTGTGGTACTTCCTGCTTGGCTTTCCTCACCACGGCGCCTCTGATGAATATGAGCCTCTGTGCTTTTTGAAATCTGAACCTCCTCCCATGCAACAAAAGTCACACTCAAGGTGACTTTTGAGCAAGTAGACTCCTTTTTTTCCTAAACGCTGTTCCAAGTGCTCAAATCCCGCAGTTTCTGGCTGTTTACTGCTTATTCTGGCTGTGACAAATGGACTCGGCGTGAGGCCATTAATTCATAATTAGAAAAAAAAAAAAACTAAAAAGATGCAGCAGCAGCAGTGTGTGAGTCTGTAGCCATTCACGTCTTGTAAGATGACCCTACTGTGACTTTTAGAAGCAAATAACAGCGTTAAACACCCAATACTCTCTCAGCCTATAAACAAATACAAATACGATATTATTTTTTAAGTCCCTCTGATATAATGAGCAAAATGTATAAAATATCTAAACAATATTCAAATAAAGGATCACATATCGAGGAAGCATTATATATATATACAGTAAAGGCCAGAAGTCTGGACACACCTTCTCATTAAATGTTTTGTTCATTGAGAATCTACCAATGTAAATGGTCATGAAAGTAAAGAAAACACATTGAATGAGAAGGTGTGTCCAAACTTTTGGCCTGTACTGTATATATATCAGAACCTAAGCCATAAGAGCATTTATGATTTAAACATTTGAAAGAATTTCAAAGAATAATACATTTATGATTTGATTTCTTTCTATTTCACTTTCAAAGTAAGCACAACAAATTCTGACCAGTAAGAAAAAAACAAAAACAAAACAAGGCCTCGGCTATAAAGCACAGCGTCCAATAGTCATTATTTCAAGTAACCAGCGATGTCTAATTAAAAGAATGAAACCCTGGGAGAATGTGAAGCTGCGATAAACATCACCTATGTGAAACAATGAAGTCAAAATATTAATCAAGCCCAATATCCATCACCTATAAATAAACTAATAATAGGTGCACAGCCACACACACACACACACACACACAGTGCTGCCGGGGCATGTCAGATCTCCTGGCTTGTTTAGATGATGAGCCATGCTTAATTCATGTGCAAGCCGCCAGCCTGTATTTTTCTCCAGGTGTGATGCCTCCCCTAAGACCTCTTCCACCTTCTCTCCCCCAACAGGTCTTCCTCTCAAACTGAGACCGACAGCAGGGCACTTGCCTCAAATACCCATAAATCCCCTCTCCTGTTCCCCTGCCGGGGCCTCGATTGATGTCAGCTTTTTTTTCTTTTATCATGGGATGAAAAAAAAAAAGAAAACCCAGAGCCACTAGTGGCTCAGCTCTATAAAAACCTTCTCAGAGACAGTGGGGATCTCTCTGAGGTCCTCCACTGACACGCCAGACCAGATCAATGCAGGTCAGGCCTGTATTGTCTTAGCTCCTTTCCCAGACACCCGATTACTTATTCATTGCTTATACAAAACCCTCAGTAATGAAACGGACTGGATCATGGCAGAGTGAGTTAGAAAGAGGGGGGATAGATACATTCCGTCATCTGGGGTAGGCAGGGTCATCCTCAAAGCGCTGTGTGTATTTTCTGCCATTCACATGGGGTGACCCCAGGATTTCAGCAGCCAGTTTTTTTGGAGCAGCCAGTTAAAAGTGCTATCAAATTTGATGCTTGCTACTGGTCGCAAAATAGTCAGGGCGGGGGCATGTAACCATGGTGTAACATCTCTTCTGTTCAAAACAGAGGACAAGAGTTTCTGGAGGTTTGGTGCTGGAATTTGGTGCCATTTTTGCCTGACGAGTTTCCAGCTGCGAAAGAGTTTATGGTCGTCTTTGACATTTTACGTGATGATGCGCCAGATGTTCTCTATAGGTGAAAGATCTGGACTGCAGGCATGACCCAGACTCATTTCTAACGAAGTTATGCTGGAATTCCGAGCCGCCAAGGTGCCACTGAGGTGCCGCTGAGCAAAGCACCGTCCCCACACTCTGCTCCCCGGGCGCCTGTCATGGTCACCAAGGGTGATGGTTAAAAGCAGAGGACACACTTTGTTGTGTCACCGTGTGCTGTGTGCAGTGTTTCACAATGGCAATCACTTCACTTTCAATAATAGCTGCAGTATGGGGTAATACACATTGTCTGTAGGGGAGCATACGCTGCTCTAAATCCAGCTGCCCATACTGCTCTTATACTGTACATCCCCATGGGGATGCTGATAACATGCTGGAAGACACTGCGTCCATGATTACCAACAAGAATTCCAAATTTGGACTAGAGGACACAAGGGCACTTCTGGACCATGTTCAAAAATGGCTTTTATACTGCACGTTAGCGCTTTAGATGGCATCTGCAGATGGCGGATTATGTTTACCGGAACTGGAACTATTCCTGGTCCCATTTATTAATGTCAGGGACACAGTCATGCCATTGAATGATGCAGTAATCATGTGAGGGCATCCAATAAAGGTTTTAGGCCTTGTCCCTTGTCCCTATATCTCCAGTTTCTCTGAATCTGATGATGTTAAGCAATGTAGATGATTTGGCATTGAAGAACCAATATTTTTAAAGTATTCCACAATGTCTTTACGCACTCTTTCGCAGATTGGTGAGCCCAGCCTCTGTAAGATATCTTGTTTATAGCTTATCTTGTTACAGACCTGATACCAACTTACTGAACTAGTTGTTTTTTTTATCTTGCTTGCTTTTACAGCCATTGGTTGCCCCTGTGCCAACTTGTAGCACGTATCAAATTTGAAATGAGCTCATTTAGTGGAATAAAGGCGTACAGTTTCCCAGTTTGAACTTGTGTTATGCTCTCTATGTTCTGTTTTGAATAAAATAGGTTATGTGATTTCAAAGTAAGTAAAACCCTTCCAAATTCAGCTTGCATGCAATAGTCATAAACTACATTACAATGTAGTTCAGAAATTACAATGTAGTTCATTTTGTAACATTGTGGCATTTCTTTTGACTTTGTTCTAGCCAAAATGTCCCTCACGTGTCTTTAATAATCTTTAATAAAGGCATTTTTTAAGTCTTTGCCTCCGACCTCCGTTGTTGCTTGTCTTAGATCAATGTGTACATCTCCAACTGTTTCCCTGACTTTTATTCCTTAGTTGTGTTTTTAGACCATCACGTATGTTTTCTTTAAAGTTTTGTGTGTCTTAAAAAATTTATTCACAATGTCGTGCATATGTCCCTCCTGCAAAAGTTTTAAGCATTATGTCTACAACAAACCCATGCAACTACTGCATCCATGTAGACCAGCGGGAAGCAGACGTGCTGCAGCGATGTGAGGGACTGGATATTCCCAGTCCAATGTCGAAGCTCACGTTTTTTGTGCAGTGAATGGAAATGAGGCCCATGCTGGATCAAACACTTTCAGACCACACTGGCGATAAATCATTAATCAGGAGCATGAATTATTGACCAGAGCGCAGAAGACAAAACAACTCGCCGATGAGATGAGGATTCTTCCCTCTGCAAGACCTCCTTAGCTGGGAATTAGATCAGCGCTCTCATTCGGGACCTAATGCAGGCTGAAGTGCGTCACTGATGTTGTTTTCGGGACAAATTTCTCTACTCCACCGTCTCTTCCTTTTCACCCCATTTACTCTCTCTCTCTCACTCTCTCTCTCACGTCCAGATATTCAGGCTCGCTCATGAGTGTGTACTGAACGCTGGATTGTAGCACCAGCTGAATCTTGCCCAGCTTGTGCACGAACGGCCTTCCCTCTGTGCACTTTTAATCAGCTGATAAGCACGAGACACTTCAGAAATGATAGCAGAAATAACAAAAACGCAGGGAGAGGAAGGGAAAAAAAAAATTAATGAGGTTTCTGTGCAGTTGCACCTCTCGGGATGCGAGCCCACTTAACTGCAGTGTCATTACTGAGGAACTAAATAGGGACTGTTGTTCTGCTGCGCTATCCATTTAGGCTTTAATTGGGAACAGAATGTTTTCTGCACCGAGCAACACAAATCCCCTAAACTGATGTCTACCCATTTCTTAACACCCGCAGCCCAAATTTGTTACCGGTATTGTAGGCAAAAACAAACACATTACACATTTTTACATTAGTGACAGCCATGTTTGCTACAGTCGGAAATTCTCATTAAAACTCCAGCTCGAGCGCACTTTTCAGTCTTCCGTGATTTTACATTCTTCTCTCGTCTCAATATTAAGACCGTTGTTTTCAAAGGACTGAAATGGACGTGATGCGTGGGATTTGTTTGCTATTGTAAGGTCAAGTACGTCCTCAGGACAGAGCCCGAGGCATTTATTGACAAGGTGATTTAAACTCGCTCTGTAAGTAAGGCGCGCACACAAAGCAGCATTGTTACCAAATTGTTTCAGACCAATCGTGCTAAAATATGCAGAAACATAACCATGCCTATCCTCACCATGGTATTGCTCAATACCTACTCCCCCAAAATATACAAGACCGAACACGAGATCAGTAGTAATACTTGCTCATGACGATGTCAGTGGATAAACGTGACATGTCACAGTCACGTTAGGATGGAAAGAGGACGCAGTTATTGGGCCACATTCGAAGGATTCTCTCAATTGGAACAGCCTCAACAGTTTTGTCTTCAAATGTGTCCGTCCATCAAATAGAGGCATAACGTATCATCACACAGCAGGATGTGAAAGATTGTCAGTTTCGTTCATTCCCTGTCCTAGTTCAACCCTGACAAGGATTCACCTATAACAACTGCTAAAGAATAACCAAAAAAAAAAGAAAAATAAGTGCAGAATATTTGGGAACTATTAGAATAAAGTCTGGAGTGCAGGAAATGAAATGGAATTCATCTACTTCTAGTCTTGCAAATGTGTTGAGCTACAGTTTAATCCAATATGAATCAATGCAAATTCAAGTGTTAATGTCTTACAAACACAGTCATTAACTGCAATCCATTATTAATCTATGCAGGGGTTTATTCTGGCTCACAGAGAAAGGGTGTGGTTTCTCTGTATGGAAACGTCAAGCTGCAGGCAAGTTTTTCCGCTTAATTACGTGTGTGAGGTTTTCTGTGCCAAGCAGCCACAGTGACCGGTCGGCAGTGATGCCACAGTGGACCAATGCCTCGTACAGATAACATCAGTCTTTTATGTAGGGGGATAACATGGCCGTCTGACAGCCCCGAAGCTGCACTGGGGATGTACAAGGCCTCAATCTGAACATCTATGGATGTAATGAGGCCAATAAGGACCAAGCAATTTTAACATTTTCACCAACAGGATGTAGAAAAGCTGTAGCTTCATGGAGAGCAATGATGCAATCTGTCACGAATTTGGTCTGCATTTTTTATTTCTGACCAAATGCTGCTCTACAGAATATTAAACAGTCTGAAAAAATATTATGTATTCATCTGACAAAACTACTGTTACTGTTAGGAGGTATTTTTAAATTAGAGGCGATGTGTTTTTGTACTTCTTTAAAAAGGCGTGTTGTAGAAAACAGCCACTGAATTTTCTGAAGAACAGACTTAAGCAAAAATACCACACTCCTCGGGTAGAATTTATATTAAACTACACTGGAATGGAGAGGCTAAGCAAAAATTAAGTTTATTTGCAGCTCTTACTTCTGGACTGAAAAATCGCAAGTGTACTCCCTGCTGGGATAACTCTTCTTTTCTCATTTATTTATTTAAAGCCGAAGTTGGTGTATGCAACTGATCTGTAATCAGTTTTGAGGTGCCATCTCTTTAATTGGTGAACTGATATCACCAGGACACCTGCACAGATGCCAGGTGCATACTAAAAATAGGGCCCTCTCTTTGGATTTTCTCTAAGGGAATCCACCTTGCATGCATTATGCAGTTATGGTAATGCATGACATGCATATATATTGGCTCCAGGGGTAAAAGCAGTTTATCTCCTGGAGAGAAAAAAAAAATAGGCCCATCTGGGTGCAATAGTTCCATGCACTGAATGATTTCTCATGTGTGAACTTGGAGTCTCATTTCTACTGACACTGGTTTTAACCCCTAACCCCTGCGTGAAGGTATCTTTTCCAAAGTAGAGCTAATGTACCATTGACCTTCATCATCATATAAGAAATAATAATAATGAAAATAATTTATAAGTTTAAAAGTTTAAACAGGCTGCATTTTTGTAGGTGTTCTAATACTAATGTACATTCTAATGTACAACTGTCTTCAATTCCCTATTATGACATCCTCAAATACTCAAAACCCAGAGGAGGGTCTAAGGAGAGTTGAAAGGCTGTTAAGCGGGTGTTAAAAATGCTACTGAGGTGGGATATATGTATCCTCATTTCATTCCTTTGCTAATATGTAATGCATGGAAAGAAGAGGCTGAGGGGTCAGAGCTGAACTGAAAAGTCCCCTTTTAATAATTAGCCTCGCAGATCCTCTGACAGCCTGCCTGAGGCCTGTCCTACAATTTTAACCTTGAACCAGTCGAGTCCGTCTCGCCTCACAGCTGTGCCCAGAAAACCGTTTTAAACATTTCACTCGGCTATCACTCAAAGCGTTGGTGACCCTTTCGAGGCCCCTTGAAAATGAGCTGCAGGACCTCAATTTCAACTGTTGGCCTAGAAGTACCAGGAGTGTGACTGGCAGATGCCATATTAGCATGTTACAGGGTGCCAGCTGGAGGTCCTCTTGTGTGGCGGTGCTGTTTGATGTTTTCTGCTCCAACCTGAATTGTGTTCTCAAGTCTGTGTGAGGAAATCCGGTCCACAGCGAGTAGGATTACATCATGGCAGGGGGGAACGCTTCATCCGTTACTCCTGCTGCATTGTAATCTCCACCACGACAGAGTTCACTAGGTGATCAGCACAAAGTCAGGCAGGAACGAATGACAAGCGCAAAGTCTTCCCACTGCTGAAATGGTTCTGTTCCATTCCTCTAATCCACTGTGTCCCTTAGCAGGCACAAATATCCATCTTTCAGATTTGGTAAAGGCTGTAGACCACCTGTATATGCATGACAAACTAGATAAAGCCCTTCAAATCTACCACAGTTCTCATCGCTTTTCCAGGTTTTTCATCACCCTGCACACCTCATCCAACCTAATGAGCTTGAAAATGATGGATCAGGTGAAAGAAGTTGCATCCACACTAAAATCGAATATGAAAATGCAAAACACGGTATTGTATGGTATAAATGTGCAAAACTTTCTGGATTTTTGATCAACTTTCTGAACTTTCTGGAGGCTCTGTATATGCTGAGGTATTTATTGCAGTGGGTGGAATAGAAGAGAATAAATAAATAGTTAAGGTTCATAAATAGGTTACAAACACTATGACCATGCAGATCTGTCACGATCCGGTCCGGCAGGGGTTGACCCCGGGAGTTTCATGTTAGTCTTGTGCAATGTTCCCTGATCGTGTTCACCTGTGCATAATCATATAATTGTATAAAGCTATCCTGTTCGTGTCTGTTCGCCATTGGGTCATTGCGTGGTGATGTTCCCCTGTCTCGTCTACGATGCATTAAACCCCTGTCCTGTTACGTCGTCCGTATGCATCCTGTTTCCTCGCCATGTCCAGACCAACGTGACAGAATGACCTGACCATATTTGGACGCAGCCGATCGATGCCCCACTGAGATCCAGGGAGCCGTGGTTCGTCGGGATGACACCGCCAGCCCACTTGTCCCTGGCCAGAGTTGGCATCATGTTCCGCAGGGTCCCGACGCGCCCGACGGATTGTCGAGGATGCCTGCCCCATAGTCCCCTGTCTGGTGGTGTTCCAAGATTCCGCGTGACACACTCGGTGGCCTACGAAAGCTACCGTGGGGTCGAGAGGAGCTGTCACGCTGTGCATGTCCCCCCCTGGAGATTCCAGCGACGCGCTTCCGGTAATCGCCAATTTCCTGCCCAAAACCCATGCCATGTTTTTATCATTACCCCAAGCGTGACACTCTCGGCGGCCTACGAAAGCTACCGTGGGGTCGAGATGAGCTGTCACGCTGTCCATGTTCCCCCTGGCGTTTCTGGAGGCGGGGAGTACTGGCGAATTCGTGCGACCGGACCTCGGTGACCTACAAAAGCTACCGTGGGGTCGAGGAGACCCGTCGCGCAGTTCGGGTGCTCCCGACGATAACTGAGACGAGGAGGCCGGCGATTGCCTGCGATTATGGCCTAATGGGAGGTGGGAGGAGGTGCCAGTCATCCTTCCACATACACATACACTGGGATGTAATACTAAATTCAGGTCCAGTGCTCCAGAACAGAATCAGAGAAGATGATAAAGCCAGGAGGTCATATGCATTTCTTTCCACGTGGTCTGCTAGTGAATAGCACCACTGTTGTTCCACCAAAGGCTGGTGCATTGAAAATAACACCACCTCATTAAAATGTTAAGTTTTGTTTTTTAAAAAAACTGTGCTGTCATATCAGACTTTCTTTAAACATATAAATAATATATACTACGGCTTGCATTTAAGTATTATGTTGACTGTAAGCAGCTGAGTGTTGCTGGTGTATGCATGCCAATTTTTATGTGTTGTTGGTACTGATATATATTCCCATTAGTCTTGATGTATATCTGAAAAAACTTCTCAGAGAAAAGGGTACAGTCATGAGAAATCCTTGGCATTTCACCAACAGCAGTCACTATGCATGATGAGCAGCTGCATGCCTTGAGATATACATCTACACAACACACTAGCACCACCTTCCGAAGAAACTCAGCTGTGGCCCCGGGGGCCGAGAATTTGAGGCTGTGTTTGTGGGAAGGAGAGACATATAGGGGCAGTGGTGGCCTAGTGGTTAAGGAAGCGGCCCTGTAATCAGAAGGTTGCTGGTTCGAATCCCGATCTGCCAAGGTACCACTGAGGTGCCACTGAGCAAAGCACCGTCCCCACACACTGCTCCCCGGGCGCCTGTCATGGCTACCCACTGCTCACTCAGGGTGATGGGTTAAATGCAGAGGACAAATTTCACTGTGTGCACTGTGTGCTGTGCTGCTGTGTATCACGTGTGACAATCACTTCACTTTCACTTTCACATGCCCATATAATTTGAAGGATTTTATTTGTTTGTCTGTGTGTGGGGTCCATATGATGAAAAGCAGCTTGAGGCGATCCAGCCAGCTGGGCTCAGAGTGGCCAAACATTAGCCAGTCGGGTAATTGTGGCCCCCTCGAGTCCTGAATGGCACCTAATATCTTGGCTAGATCAGGTCGTATTACCTGCTGGAGCTCAGGAGCAGCCCTGATGGCCAGTGAACTGCAACTGGGCTGGAAAATGGCTTGGCACGTACCTTGCCCATTCAATTTAACTCCCTGTGGGTTTGTAGGGACCATATTCACTATTGATTGTCCTTGAGATACATTTCTGGGCTGCTGGTTGTTCAGTATGTTTAAAGGGACCAGCACAGTATTACCACAGTAATACTGCTTGATCCAGTACTTTAGTGTTGACCTTCAGGACACTATTTTAAAACCGGCGTTTTAGCAGTGTGAAGTTTGTTTACTAGTGTAAGGTCAATGAGAGAATCGCTTGGTTGTTATTATTATTATTATATCTAGATGCCAGATCAGAACATGATCTTTAGTAATGTTCTTATAAATACACTACTTCCTCATTCTAGACCATTTAAACACACTCACATTCTTTCTTGTTTTTTTTATATATATTTATTTACATGAATATTAAGAACAACTTTGACCTCACACATGCCCATGCTTAGCGTGAGGCGCTGCGCTTAGTGCCAGTTTGGAAACATTGCCCATGTTGTGAAAACTGAAATTATGTTGCACTTGTAATGAAGAGTTTGAAGCTTCTGAACGCTCATTATTATTTTAATTTTCAGAGACTGTCAGGTTGATGTTACTATTTGTGGATTATTATATTTATATTGCACCTTTGCAACTCGGTGTATTACTACAAGGAGCATTTTGACATTCCTGAAATGAGAAATAACATTTATTAAAGTACAATGGTGACATTTCAAGTAAATTAAACTCAGACGCATATTGATTAGAGCACAGCAAAAAGACAGAATTAAAATATTTATGATATGAATATTTTTCGTCTTTGCACTTGTTTACTTGCTAGACGACGGCTCTGTGGACATTCCAGAGCCGGAAGAGGGGAGCGATTGTCACCTGGCACCACACCCGCTGCCTGGCAGAGAGGTAATGGCATCAGCTCTTCCCTTTTCATTCCGTGGGGGCCGAGAGAGGACCTCTCCTTTTCGCTCCCCCTCTTCCCCCCGCTCCGTCTCTCTCAGCAGCACGCCACACTGCTCCAGGGAAACCGGAGGCGAGAGAGGCCATGCAGAGCTACATCATCAAAGGCAGCACAGCTTCAGTATCAAAAGAATGGCAGAATAGAAGGAGGAAGTGGCGGGAGAAAAGGGAGAGGAAGTGGGAGAACAGTGTGTAGCGGGGTGGGCCGCGAATGAGGGAGATGTTTGTGCTCTGTTGAAAGAAGTGCTCTGTTGAAAGAAGTGTCTACTTCATTCTGCTGCCAGCTAAGCTGTGCTGGCGTCAGCTGCTATATAGAGAAGCACCACGTCCATTACATTACATTCTAGTACAACACGGAGGAAAACGGAAAGTGGAACATTTTCAGTGCATTCCAACATTCCGTATTTGATTAAGGAATGGCTTGTTACAAAAAGCACTGCTCTGGTTGGCTCAGCTGAAGTCAGAGCCATTGTAAAATGCTTGCTATATGCACACCTGTGTTTTGAAATCCACTGAATTCAACATTAATGCAGCAAGATGTGCTTTAATGTTGGAGATATGTTGCTAGGCAACCCAAATGAACTAAACAGCTTGACTGAGGAAATGCGTGGAATTTGTTTCTACTGATAAATTTGAATGTCTGTTCCAATTTCATGCACGTTTCAACAACCATTTGATAAAAGGAGCAATATGTTTAATTAAACAGTCCCTATGCAAAGTGTATAGCGAATAGTAAATTGTGAATTTTTAATAATATTACACCTGAAAGCGATATTAAAATGTGAAACAACATATCCAGAAATATCAACAGAATGTAAAGAAGCAGGGAAGCAAAAATGTCATGGAATATGAATGCGCGCGTGCACACACAGACACACTCACCATATATGTGGGGCAGTGGTGGCCTAGCAGGTAAGGAAGCGGACCTGTATTCCGAAGGTTGTGGGTTCAGCTCCTGAACACTGAGGTCCCTTTGATTAACTGTTCTCCAGGCGCCTGTCATGGCTGCCCACTGCAGTGGTTCACAATCACTTCACTTCATTACAGAGAATTGTGAAATTATCAGTATACTTATCAGAATGTATTATTCAATATGTGTATTCATTGTGAGGAGCCTCAGTTTTTAATATTATAAATGTATCATATTATTGTAGACTGATTTTATGAGTTGGTATAACAGGCTTTGACACAATGTTGCAGACAGAAGTGAATCGAACTTGGACCAAAAAGCAAATATAAGATGAGCGAAACCTCATGCATTGTTGCAGAAGCTGCTGTCAGTGGCTCCTGTGATCTAATGCAAACTAAATATAGGAGCTGATCAAAGAGACTGATGTAAAAAATGCATAAAACAACACTGAGCGCCACATTGTGCAGATATAATGTTGAATCTAATGCATCTTCTTCTGCCTGTGGCATTTTGCAAGGCCTTATTAAATCCTGTGGTGACATTGTGTTCTTTTACCGTACAGTTTACAGACCACCTAGCCCGACTTCTATTACTGTGCCACTAGTGTCCCAAACATGCTAATTTTAATCCATTTAGAAAGGCATTAACTCTGACTGTGGTTACCATGACAGCCTGTCGGAGCAGATGAGAGAGGCACTGCGGGTCTCAGCCATCAGCAATATGGAGAACCGGATTCATCCGTCTGCAGTTGGAAGGTGCTGTTCTTCTTACTTCTCATTCCACATACAAGAACTCATAACAGGACATTCTTCAGATTATATAAGAACATTTTACTCCTCATTACATCAGGAATCAGTACCACAGACAGGTCCACTTTGTTATTCCTATGGTGTGGAATGGCTGTTGGAACCTGCAGATAACTATGAGAGGTGAAAGTAAGTTTGTCCAGATGTATGTAGACCTCCCTATGTCATATTCCACCCAGGTCTCACACTCCGGCTTTAACAGTAAAAGCAATCAGCATGGATTAGCTTTAGCTTTCTGATCATTGATTGATCTAAGGCAGTGGTTTTAAATACATCTCCTACGTTGTGGGAGCATGAACACAAGCCGAACTGTTCTTCTGAGCCTCTGTCCTTCTCAGGCTCTTCTGAGCCTGCTGACAGCGGCTACCATGTCAAGTCTAGACCACCCAGCCCCCTGCCCTTTCCAAGTCTTCAGAGCCACAGATTTTCTCAGCCCTGTTATGGGGATCAGTGCAAAATGTAAAGCCTAATCCCTATTGTGTTGAACAGAGCGGCGGGCTTCCACACATCCCACATTGACCCGCTTGCAAATAGACTTCTGTGTCGGTGCTAAAGGAAGCCGTCCCCGCAAAGCCCAAATGACAAAGTGGCTTTTATTTGTCCAGCCACTCTCACAGGGAGGAATCAGAAGGGACAGGCTGGGCACAGCGTGGTACACAAGGCCAAGTGGCAGCATGAAGTTTATGGCTATTTTACTTTCGGCTGGTTGGTATTAGCAAGACACAGTCTGCTGCTGCCTGCCGGTGGATCAGAGACGGAATCCACTCTCATTAACAACGAGGTGGGGAAGAAGGGAGGGAGCCGGACGGACTGGGGGCTGCATTTGTGCGGGGCTTTATTACAGACAAGACCAAGGACACAAATCTTTGTCTCTGTGTTCGCTTACTCAACCGCCACGATGCATTTCAAATCTGACACCGGCTTGAGATTAGGGATGATACAGGTGTCTTGCAAGATTAGTGTCTCCGTGAGGTTGAAATCACTCATAACTTGTAGCCTTCCATTGATTAGATTTCTAGCCGGTTTAAGCCTCCAAGTGGTTAAAGATAAATTCTGTTTATATAAAAATAGTGACTTTGATGTTGAAAGGAATGCATTCTACCAACTGGACTTTAACGCCGCTGAAAACCACGGATGTGAGTAACATTAATGATCTGGTTATAATGATCACTCTGAATTTGTGCATGGATTATTCACCAAGTGAACAGTCATTTCTTGAATCGGTAGGTCACAGGTTTAAATCCCGAACCATCAAGGTGCCACTGAGGTCCCCTTGTGAATGGTATCGTCCCCACAGTCCGATCCCTGGGGACCTTTCACGGCTGCCCACTGCTTATCCGCTTACTCAACAAATTTAATCGTGTGCTGCGCTCTGCTGTGTATCACAATGCCAAAAACGATCACTTTCATGGGGTGGAAGCAGGAAGTACTCCTTAGGTCCATATAAAGACAACTAGTAAAATGGCAATGGTTGAGATAATGAGAAGATGTTCTAATGGAAAATCTTTTATCATGCTGTTTATACGTTAATGTGCCTCAAATTCCCCCCTGATGTCTGCTTGATCAAGCATCTCTCATATGAGCTGTTACCAAACCTCACAATTTACTGGAATTAAAAGTGTCTGTTGACAGCATCTTGGACACCTTCAGAGGTTTTGTAGAGTCCTTTGTGTACTTGAGGTGTCAGGCATCCCAACAGGCTCCTCCCATTTCAAACTTTATTTCTAAAGAAATAAAGACCACTTCAATTAAATCAAGTCATAGTTTTCTGGAGCTCATCAGAGCTTTTCTTCAGATTGTACCTTGTAATTGTTTATAAGGAAATATTAGAAGACAGTTTCCACAGGCTGCTTTAATTATGCATGAACTTCTGCAGAAATGGATCCGAAGCTGCTGCACGCACTCAGTGCACCACTTGGAATAAGCGTTCGAGTTCTTTAAAGAACCACGTCCAGCTCGATTGCAGTGCACTGAAATGGCCATTAATTAATCGTTGCGGGCTGAAACGGTGTAGCCTCTTGTCAGGGTCCAAAGAACCTTTGTCTTTCATGTTTGGAATTTTGCCTGAATCCTTATTCTAAAATTAAGATTCTGGACACAGAAAACAAGCTGCAAATACAAGAACATGCAGTCAAGGTTTGAAAAGTAGGCCGGAGAGCTCAAACATTTCACATGCGTAACACATAAAATGATTAAAAACATGCCATATTCAATTCTGATTGTGCCGTTCATGGCAGTGCTTTCACATTTATCAGCGATGTGACAATAAATAAGCCTGGACTCCCACCCACGCACCCGCCAGCAAAGGCTCAGAGACACCGATCTCGCCGGAAGACTGATGCCGCTCCGGCCGTGTGCCTCGTTCAGGCAGGAACAGTTCAGCCAAGGAGCCGAGAAATGGAATCTACTTAGAGGACATCTATTGTCACATTTGGAGTTTATTGTTTTGAGAGGACGGTTATTGTGGCTTCCGAGGGAGGTGCTCCCAGCGGGCGTCTTCTATCTGGCCAGCCAATCATTTACCCATCAAGGTGCGCTCCAGAAAATCAGCAGTGTTCTCCTGTCGCTGGCAAGAAAAGAAAAGAAAAAAGAATAATAAAAGAAAGAAAGCATTCAGTCACGGGAAAAGGCTCTGCTGTGCAGGGTTAACTCCTTGATAACTTCATAATGGCCCAGGTTTGTGAAATATGCAAAACCGACCCCTCTCTCCGGAGACTGTGCCTCAATTTTATCTGAAAGGAATTTAAAGCGAGAGCCGAAACCCCTGGAGATGCGACCTGCATACGTAACAGCCTCAGCATCGAAGATAAGAGCCGGAGAGGAGCTTCTTATGGCACAAATAAGAAATATGCATCTTGAAAGTGAAGGAGTAACACTGGAGTGCACTCACATCTAAATGCAGCCAAAGTTAATGTTGTTTGCCGTCTCGCTCTCTCTCTCTCACTCACTCTGTTTAAATTGACTGAAAGTAATTTGGCTTTCGCCAAACCAGGTAGAATCAGGGTTTTTACCTCAACCGTGACCAGATAGAGAAATGCCTTAATGCCTCTTTCCAGTAACAAATTAGACCTTCCTCGTGACGGGGCGCTGGAAATGCAGCGGAGACGGGGGCTGCTCCGCGCAGAAGGATGGGGAACCAACCCGAGCCCCTCTCGTGGCAGGCAATGCCAGGGTGACGTCAGCAAAGCAGCTAAGTGGCCGTGCTCAGGCCTGCGGGAACGGTAAAGAGTAGCGTGTGACTGGAGGGCCGACGTTCCGCCCCTCAAGTATCGTTCATGTAGTTGCAGGCGTGACCTCGGGGGCCACTACACTGTGATGCACAGTCTTTCATCAATGGCACACACACACACACACACACACACACACACACACACACACACACACACACACTTAATCAGTCTTCTCAGTACAGACAGGATGCAGTTTTTAGGTGACGGTGTTTGCTCTGAATTGCCCTTATTCTGAGATTCTGAGTTACTCTTGATCGTGACCGCAAAAAAAAACTAAACGAGGACAAACTGAACATGTTGCTACTGGACTGTTCTTCAATTCAGTATTGAATTGGCCGTAGCGTCCTCACAAAAAAGTTACGACTTTTGATTGGCTCAGACTTGACTCAGAAAACGTTGATGTCTGCAGAGAGGCAATTTGTGATACAGAACACACACACACACACACACACACACACACAAAATGAAACATAAATTACCATTGTGGTCCAGGTAGACATTTCAAATTCACTTCATAACAATATCCATCAAAATCAAGAAAAAATAAGACCAACAATAATAAATGTTAAGTCTCTGGACCACTGGACCAAAAACTGTGGCCACCCTGCCCTCCCAGACAGGAAGGAGGTGCTGCAACCCCTTTGCCCCTCCTCCTTCTGACCCCTGGCTCCCCATGGCTGGACAAAGAGACAAACGTGGACCAGCCATCCCAGCTTTTGGATGGTGCAGTAGGCTTATAGGTCTCCTGCCCGTGGCTCGTCTACTCTGTGGGGACTTCACCTGCTGGGTGAGAATTAAGTCTCTCTCTCTCTCGCCCCAACATAAAAAACACAGCACAGATGCGCTGCAGACCTGCTGGAGATGCAGGCTTCCCCAGCAACGGGTCCTGCAGTGCGAGGACTGGCAGGAGGGTCATCTTGGTGGAACACAGGTTCACTTATAAAAGGGTCGTGATCAACCAAACCTAATAGTGAAAGTGGTTAGCTGTGTAAAAAAGACCATGTGGTGTGGGAGAAGAGAATAGAGTGTGTAGAAAAACTCTTTCTCCCTCCACACAAAGCACTGTATTCAACCACTCCAATTTGATGTTACCTGGCAGAAAGAGGCATGGCACAACAGTTTCTAATTTATTAACACCGGTAAATAATTATTGTAGTTACATGTGAATATTGAATGTAAAAAGGTACCAAATTTACAGAGAAAATAAAAATGAGAAGAAAGAGAAAAGAGGGAGAAGAGAAAAAGAGGGGGAGAGAAAGACTCAGAAGCCTTCCGGCTTCCGATGGAAAACCCCCTGAGCAAGAAAGCTCAGAGGCATCACTTTTACACTTACAAGCTCTGTTGCACTACATTGTTCACATTGTTTACGTGGTTTGCACTCTCCACCATGTGCCCTTATTTGTATATTGTGTTTTTAAAATGTTATACATTTGCTTATTTTTATACATTTGTATTTAATGTTTCTGTTTGTATTTAATGTTACTTGTAAGCATCATGGGTCTGAGAGTAATGCAATTTCAATTCTCTGTATGTCCTGTACATGTGGCGGAATTGACAATAAAGCTGACTTTGACTTTTGACTTTGATTGCAAACAGTGAAATATGGGTCCCTTTCCTTAATGGCCACCACTGCCCCAAATCGGCAGCACTTCTGGGGTGATCAGGACCCATCTCACATGTGAAAGGCATCACACTGTAACACACAATATTACATTGGAGTGTATTATAATTACATTTCAGTGTAATTTTTTTATCGTAGAAAAAACTAGGGGTTCCACGTCTTGAGCCATATTTAATTGTATTAATTCCCCCTTGGTAAAGTGTCTCATATTTACTTATAATAATACACACATATACTTATAATACTACAATTTTTATAATAAAATTCCCATTCTTTTTTTTCAATTCAACAGATCATTCTTTTTCAGTTTCTTTTTAAACTTAACTTGCATCACCGTCATCATAAACCCATAGTCCCAAAAGGCAAAGCTTTCTGGGTGAACATCAGACTCTCCCAAAGGACACTAGACTCACAAGTTTATGGCTCTTTGATGTTTTGTTTGTTGCCAGGTATGGAGATGTGTTATGTTATTATTATTTTATTTTGTTGTACTTGCCTGTACAACAATGTCTTTGCAGTTATATATATGTAATAACAACAACAATATGTTTCACATATATCCTTTGCATGTTGGGAAAAAACAATTGCCTCTGCTGTAGGATGGCCCACATTATGCTTTCTGCCAAATTAAGGCACAGAAGAAACAATGGCAACAGTTTTCTATGTCCTATTTTACAGTGAGCATCTCACCATTCTCTCTGGCATAAAACTCGGAAATTACAATCACGCTTCCTCAAATGTGCGTTTTATTTTTTAATGAGTTGCCCAAGCCCCTCCCCTTCTATTTGTGTCGTCCGTTAATGTGAACAAACTGTAACCTTAACAGAAAACAAATTACAAAAGCCTGGCCAGTTTATCACTTTGAGCACAGCCTGGCCTGACTTGTGCAGAAAAACCACGCTTCACGCTGCCTTTCCACCAAACCCTGCGTAAATCCGCTGGGAAATTATTTCAGTTCTGACTCACAGGACGAGATATTAAGAACACCCCCCAAACCAGATCAATTGCTCTAGTCTGTTTGTTCTTCTAAAAGCTTGTTTTTTCTGATGGTGACCGACTGGTTTTCGACCTTATTTATTTATTTATTTATTTATTTTAATTATGATTGAAGAACCAGACGGTGCAAATAATATTCATGCAATCATAGTCTGGGGGTGATCATTAAATCACTGGATGCATGGCATCACCTTGAATACAAGCGGACCGATAATATTTATTTATAGCCCTTGTGACAATAAGACCTTACAGAGAAAATGTTGATCCAGTTGTGATCAGAATCATTATGGCTGTGAACATTGTGCATTTAAAGAGATCAGACATCATGAGATGCCAACCAGGCAAAGCAAACAGACAATGCAAGAGACTGTTTGTGCAAAGACCTCCAGAGACTATAACATACAAACAATTTAAACAGGACGTTGTGTGAAAATGACATGATGTGTGTTGTAAAAAGACCGTGGTGGGGTGAGAGAACAGAGTGTAAAAAACTCTTTCTCCCTCCACACAAAAGCACTGTATTCAACCACTCCAACTTGATGTTACCTGGCAGAAAGAGGCATGGCACAATAGAGATAAAAATGCACAGTTTCTAATTTATTAACACTGGTAAATTATTATTGCAATTACATGTGAATATTGTATATGATGTGCAGAGTGACCAGAGACCAGCAAATGACATGTGCCTTGATGTGTCCGCTCACCAGATATGGAGATGTTATGAAACTGTATGAATGGTGCATTCCTTTACATTTTAAAAGTAAATAACAGTTCCAGGGGAAGGTGTGAGAAGGTCAAGAGTAAATGGTGGAAGCAGGGGAGGTCATGAACAACATATATTAAAATAAAGGAGTAGTCTGAAATGGGCTGCGGTCCAGTGCAGGCGTGAGCCAATCACATTTACGCTCACTTACATCCCACAGCTAGCGGCCCGCAGTAATTCCCTATACGTTTTCTCCCGATTGTTGGGCCAGTCATCAGGCTGCTGTTATATATGTGTGATTTACAATGGTACATTTACTTTTTTTTCTTTTAAATTCCATGTTCAAAATGTAACTTTTACTGTTCCATTTACTGTCAATAGATTGTGTGTTTGTCAGACCTTGGTGAGTGTTTCTTTGTGAGGCAGGGAAAAAAAAAGCTTTTCTGAAGGGATTGTAGTTACCAGGCAACAGGCACTTGAACCAATCCGAGACTGAAGGAAAACAGCTATGTTCTCATCCTTGTCTGAGTTGCTCTTTCACTACTCTAACCCTCACACACACGTGGCTCCCTTCCTGCAATCTAATCCCACAGTGAATTTACGAGCAGGAAACATATCCCACCTTCAGAAACACTTCATGATTGTGTCATCCTGTGCGTCCTCCCAGTGAAGGAGGTGGTGTCTGAACTGACTACATCCATGTATTTATTTTTAATTCTTACTTATTTGAACATGATATATGAGGACAAATTTGAAGTGTAGTTCTGCGTTATGTTGTGATTCTGCAATGTTGTATCATTAAAAACAACAATGATTTTAATTGTTTAATTGTTTAATACATGCACTGAAGCTAAAAATGAATTTGATTTTGTCCACAATGTAACTTTATGTTAAATGTGTGAATTTGATAACCCCAAATAGCAAATATGAACCAAAATCTTTAAGAATAAGTGAAACCTATATTTTAATAAATTACAAACCTCAAAGCTCCAGCTACTGTGAGACTGGATAAAAAATAAGTATTATTTTGGAGCTACAATAAAATAATTAGCGAATCTGGAAGATATAAATATAATTGACAGCTGATAATACAGCAGGGGGAGCCAGGGGAGGTACAAACAAGTACAATGGCCATGATGGAGACAAAACTCTGCAATTAATGTTCCTTACTGGCTACCGGCTGATGACTGGGAGGTGTGCCTTGAGGAAACATCCATGCGGGACTGGGGGTTTGGAACTGGTCTGCATTTTGGCCAGTGGGATTCAGGCCAATACTGCAGCTGTGTCGCACGCCACGCCTACAGCGCAAAGCAACAAGGATGGGACACATTCATTAACCAGTTAGCTTGTTCAGCAGCCCAAATAACTTTCTACCCATTTCTTTATCTAGAGTTGCCTCATTTTCTCCGCCCACTGGGCTTCCAGACTGGTCTGGTCCTGTTTTGGAACCGATTTTTACGGCACTGTGGGTTCCTAATTAGTACTCTGCAAAACACAACACAAACCGGGATTTCTTCACATTCTGTCAAAAGCTTTTTTAAAAAAATATATATATATTCTTATAAAAAACACCCAATTCTACAAATGAATGTGTGTTGTAACACACTCACCCTGGCAAGTTTATCTAAACAACAATAAAAAAAGAGTGGTTCAGGTATTGAGATTTTTGGCTTTTATGTGTCTAAAAGTCTCAGTCATTTTACATCGGAAACTTATTGAGCCAAATAATTTTCATTTTTGGACAGAAAAAAAAAACAAACACTGGAACTAAACCAAACCTTTCACATAATTATCATGAGTGCACAAAGTTATAAACAAAAATGGGCTCATAGTAAAGTAGATGAATCAATTAAAATGCAACTTTTCACATTTTGTTGATCCAAAAGACTTTGACATAACCCCGTTTCACCGACCTGCTTTCACAGTGAACTGGAGCTGGCGTATGTTTTCCATTTACACCGCCAACTTACCGCGTGACTCATTATTGGTGCAACGTGAGCCCAGAAAATTGAACGAGGGTTGATGAGGACAGTCTGCAGCTATCACAAATGACTTTCCTCAATAGGTGTTTTCCCCTGTTGGAGAAAGCGTCTGCAGGCTGACTGAGGTAGGGAGAAAACCGAAAAAAAAAAACATTAATTAATAATGATTTTTGCAAGAGTTCACTTGAATAACACATCACAGCTATGAGATGATGGGGTGCCAGAGCCGTCCGACAGGCATTGTGCAAATCTTTAATAAGCCTCGTCAGAAAAACCCAGCTATTATTGTGGGCTCAACAAACTGCCAGAGCATGGGGTGTATATTAAATGTGCGCACACACACACACACACACACACACACACACGCACACACACACACACTATTCTCAAAGAGTTTGACGCAGAAGTAATTTCCGATCTTGTGTTTGCCTGTTGAATGGATATGAAGAATAAAATATCTTCAGACTGCAGCAGCCGCTTAATGATTAAGTACAAACCCTAATGTTTACAAATGAACTATCTGTTAATTAGAAAGAAACAGTAATTATTTATTGCAATACTTTCTTACACATAATTTTGTAAATGTATGAGAAGTATTGCTTGTAATAATTGTGACAATCAATAATAATGTGTGAAATATTTAAGAATTTATTGGCTACTGGAAGCAACTACATAGTTTTAACTACTACTTGCACGAAATAGTATAACGTAGTTATTCTGAAGAAGTCAACAGAGGTTGACACAACTTCATTCTGCTTGTGGCAGAAGGTTTTCAAGCAAGGGGCAAGAGCCAACCAATCAAATCCTTTCATGTAAATTTAATTATGTAATTGCAAATGTTTAGAGGTACATTTTCCAAAAATTTAAAGTAGGTCTATGAGATCCACTAAAAATGTCTCAGATTTTCGTCCAGATTTTCCTCTCAGTACCAGATCAGAAATACATTTATATATACATTTTAGTGCTTTACTGTACGTTAAGATTCACTGATTTTCCTTGCCCCTTGCCCCCTTGCCCGCCAGGTCAGAAAAGGGTTTCTGAGCTGGTCTAAAAATGTTGTCCTTGGATTTTGCCAGAGCACATGTTTTACAAAAAACATATGGAAATATAATTTGACAAAAGATCCTTGAAGCCACCGTGGTCCAATTTGAAGTCATATCAAAGGCAAGGGTTACAGTCAAAGACACACAAAAAGAAACAGGCTGTAAAACACACAGAAAAGAAAACCTGATCAAAAGAAGCTTTTATTCGAACAAAGACGACGTATATTCATTCTCTGGAATCAGACTGAGCTGGGTGGCTCTAAAAATCTCTCTGAAAAGGACATTCATGTCTCAGACTTCAATTTCAACACTTATGATCCAAAGCTTCATTTGTTAGTGGACTTCAAAAGACTCAAACAAGACCGTACAGCACAGGCTGTCACCGCACGCAATAACAGGATGAAAAGCAATCCGCCCTGGCTCAGTCAGAAATAATTAAGGAACTTTTTCTGACGCTCATGTACATTTATTACCACGGGATGCAAGACATTACATCTGAAATGCAGCAATTCGGACAGAAGAAATTTTGCTGCTGCAGCCTTAACTGGTGAGTGAGCTTTTGTAGTGACGCTTTTAATGGCAAGATGAATAAACAAGAGTACAAGGCCCCTTTCCACAAGTCCTGCCAATAAATTCTCATAAGTCCCATCGTGTCCTTATTGTGTGATTTGATTAAAGCGGAGATCCATTACTGTAGACACAATGTGAGAAGGTCAGCACTGTGAAGCCAGAGAAGCTCAAGACTCCAATTAGGCTGCTTCGTCCTTCAAGCCTGAGGCAAGTAATGGGCCAAGGTTAACTGTCTCAGCTCAGAAGTTTCCAGCACAAAGGATTATTCGACATGGACAGCTCTGTTTCATATGGAAAAAGCTGCTAAACAATTCCAGAGGAAGACATTGCGCGCTTAATTCTTTTCCCTCAATTTGATTAAACCTTTAAACCCATTATACCTAATTTCAACAGCTCCTCTTTATTACTCCATAACAAACACGTGTTCCTAGTTATAACATAATTCTGTAAATCTGACATTTAAAAAAAATGAAAGATTCTCATCTGTATTTTGTGAACATATCAGGAAGCGCCACAAGATGGTGCAGCTAGATTGTCATCAGACACATATTCAGGTGAAGAATATGTGTTTTTCCCTGCCTGAAAAAAAAAACAATAAAAAGAAAAGTTTTATCCTGGAATTTAAAATATAAATTTCCGACTCTAATTCAACAGCAGCCTGAGGACGATCAGGAGAAACCATACAAAGCTGTACAGGGAATGACTGAGGGCCGCTAGCTGTGAGATGTAAGTCAGCGTAAATGTGATTGGCTCATGGCTGCACTGGACCGAAGCCCATTTCAGGCTTCTTCTTTATTCCTAAGACTTTGTTCCAGATTACATTGAACCGAAGGGAGCTTTACTTTCTAACAAAACACAAACATATTCACTTCCATCATAATTAGAAAAAACAATTCATTCTTCTGTTTGAAAAAGTATAAGCGTATTTGGCTCTACCACTTTCATTTCCCCAAAACAAAAATTCCTTTCAACTAAAGAAAAAGTGAAATGTTTCATTTTCAAACAAAGGTAATACTTCTGTTGGCACCCACATTTGTGTTCTTCATCATTATATTTATTTAAAATAAATTTTTATATATCATTTTAAATGTATGTTTTTACTTTTTTTTACATTATTTCTTTTGTTCCATTATATAACCCCTGCTATTGAGATGCACTTCTCTTTTTTTGAAAAAAGCCTGTATTTTATTTATTTACTGTATTTAATCCTGTGCCGCCAAAACACCGTCCCTACACACTGCTCCCCGGGCGCCTGTCATGGCTGCTCACTGCTCACACAGGGTGATGGGTTAAATGCAGAGGACAAATTTCACAGTGTGCACCGTGTGCTGTACTGCTGTGTATCACATGTGACAATCACTTCACTTCTTAAACACAAAGCTAAAATCATTGTGATGCCCTGCACCACCCATGCTGCTGCACATCCCACACACACTCACACCCGATCAGTGTCACGGTTGGTCATCACCAATTGTACCCACATAACACCCCCTGCGGCTGTTCACGGCTTAACTTTACTTTACTTAACTGCATTTAGACCACACACTTACAGTCTATGTCTGGTCTTACCTGAACTTGGTTTTTGTGTTTCTTGCTGATATTCACAAGAACGTTGACTAGAGTTTTTTGGAGATCGTCCCGGTTTTACTTTTTGTAAAAGCTTGTGTAAAAAAGACCATGTGGTCTTTTTCATTTCTAATTTATTAACACCGGTAAATCATTATTGTAGTTACATGTGAATATTGAATGTAAAAAAGTACCAAGGTTACAGAGAAAATAAAAATGAGAAGAAATAGTAAAGGGGGAGAGAGAGAGAGAGAGAAAGACTCAGAAGCCTTCCGGCTTCCGATGGAAAAGCCCCTGAGCAAGAAAGCTCAGTCCCTTTTTCCACATGTGAGCAGACCTTTATACCCCTGGCCTACAGGAAGTTGTCACTGGCCTACAGGAAGTTGTCACTGACCAATCAGAACCTGTTGTTTCTGATGTCACGCCCCTAGTGTCTCCCATTTGGGGAAGACAAAGAGGGTGGGCGGTCCTGACGGCTGACACTTCACACGTTGCCGTCAGACAAAAGGCATGTAAAACAGAGGTGTTGAATCTTCACGCACAACTATTGACACAGGAATGTCTCAGACAAAAGGCATGTAAAACAGAGGTGCCGAATCTTCACGCACAACCACCGACACAGGAACGTCACACATCTTCTTGTAGACATCTGCTATGCAAGACAAAAGCATGGTCCTGCGACACCCAATCTTACAGACGGCCATTTGATCCCCTGGGGCACTCAAGTATTCAGGGTCCATGGGGATCACAATTGGGTCATCATGTGACAATGTTAAGTGGAGCATATTTTGGAGGGAGCCCCCGTGCATCTCAGGGTCAGCACTTGTAGGCAGAAAGAACAAGCTGATCGCTGGCGACATGACCACCCTGACTACCAGTCTGACTGTCCACCTGCGACCTCCATCTCTGCTTTTTTGTTTTTCTGAATAAAGTGCGTGTTTGTTCTGAACCTAGGTCCTCCGCTTGGCCTTGTTCCCCGACCCATCAAATCTTTTTAAAATGGTCCAAAAATGGCAAAGCTTTGGGTTTAAAGCTGACTAGGGAATTTTACAAATTCCAAATAGGCGTTTTTACTTTTCTCTTATAGAGATACTGTACAGTATTTAATTTTTTGTTTTAGTTAGTATAGTTTACTTTAGTGTGTATATAATTATGTACATATATTTCTTTCTTTTATGATTGCACTATGGGGGGTCTGTGTGAAACATTATTTCAATACATGGTATACTGTTGTACTGACAATAAACCAATCTTAAATACAGCCTGGGAATGTACCTCTTGCAGCTCTGCCTGTCTGGACCTTTTGTTTACTATTCCAGAAGTGGGAATAACATGGAAATAGCAGGAAAAATGATCTTTTTAAGTTCCCTTTTTACTATAAAATGTATTCACCAAATGAAATACAGGGGTGTACAAGGAAGGCACAGAGTACAGCACAAAACTGCAGGATCATGCACTTCCTACGTCATTTGTACAGTACAGTGTATAGTATGTTTTTTTTAGCTCAAGGGGCAAAATGAATGTCTCATATACAAAACACCTCTGGTAATGCACTTCAAAAACAACCATATATACCTCCACATAAATTCTGCTTACATGGTGAGAGTGCTGCCCAACACAGACAGGATATTACACCCATGACATAATTATTTTAGAAGCTTTAAAATGTTCCATTAAAAAAAATCATAAATGAAGTGATGTGTTGGTTGGCCTAATGACTGTATGTACCTGCATGTTCAGAATCAGTGATTCTGCTGCAGACGTGAATCGTGGCAGACATTAGCTCAGAGGTTTGTATTTTGTCGGTGTTAGATGGGGGGGTGATGAGACTGCTCAGAGATGGGTCCGACGTGATGAGTCGAAACGCCGCCGTCGCCACCTGTACCACCTGCTGTGCGTGTGATGAATAACTCGCTGTCACCACAGTGGCCCCACAGGACACAATAATTACAACTCTTTAATTTCTGCCACCATAAAAGCGTGTCTGAGCTGGTGGGGGGTGGGCGAAATTTGCACCAAATCCATCATATGCTTATTACAAGGGGTCATGTTGTATGGCCTCACTCAGAGATGCAGCACTCAGAATGAGAATTATTTTCAGACGCGACTTCCCGACTCAGGGGTCAACATCTGGGTCCCACAGGATGACTGGAGACATTTTTACCTGGTCACTAAATACATGCAGGCTAGACACACACACACACACGCACACACACAAAGAGGCAATTCATCCATTCATGTATGATTTTGAGCTGTGGAAGAGACGTGGCATACTCACCTCCACACAGAGATCATGTAAACTCCATATAACAAACTGCCACAAAGAAGGCAGCAGCACCAATAGTGTTCCAAAGTACAAAAAAAACCCCCAAACATAATTTATCATAAACCACTGTACCTCCATGGATGCTGTAAGTGAGTAGCCCTGGGGTAAACTCATGCAAGCTGCACTGAATGTGTGGTGCATTGCCTTAGAGGCTAAACATTATATCATGAACAGAAAGGCCTTGACATACTCTATGATTCCTTAAAATGATTGATACATTGGACACAACGCAAGATTATTTTACCCTTGAGCAAAATCCATGACATCATTGTGGCAACCCTCATGATTTTCAGATTTGGAAGAAAGAAGTGAGGAAAACTCAGGATTTAATTCAAACAATTCAACTAGAAAGAACCACTTGATAGTTATTTGTCTCATAATGAAGAGAATCTGTCTGCCTTTTGTGAGTGTGAAATAGTTCCCATCTAGGGAGTGAGAATGTGAACTATTTGGGAATGGTGGAAGGTGGGAACGTGGAGGACACATTCCAGGGAGGATAAACAAATGGGCCAAATAAGAATGTATTTATTTAAAGTGTGATATGCGATTAAAGTAAGCAAACCAATGAGTGCAATGAACAACACAACAAAACACACACAAACTCTGTACGAGTTTTAAGGCAGTGGTCGAGCCCTGGCATAAAGCAGAACAAACAGAGGGTAACCTACGCACACACAAATAAGCAGAGAAATAAGCCTTTCAATGATGAATCACAATGTCGTAGGTGGAGCCACCGATTAAGTAGCTCCTCCTCTCCAGTAGCCTAAAAGTAAAAGCACTGTAAAAAGACCGTGGGGAGAGAACAGAGTGTAAAAAAACTCTTTCTCTCTACACACAAAAGCACTGTATTCAACCACTCCAACTTGATGCTACCTGGCAGAAAGAGGCATGGCACAATAGAGGTTAAAAAATGAACAGTTTCTAATTTATTAACACCGGTAAATAATTATTGCAGTTACATGTGAATATTGTATGTAAAAAGGTACCAATGTTACAGAGAAAATCAAAATGAAAGACAGGAGGAAAAGATAGAAAAAAGACAGAAAAGCCTTCAGAGACATCACCTGATCCAGGAGAAAAATGGGTAGGGAGAAGACTTGGGAACTGGAAGGCCTAGTTCCGATGGAAAAGCAGCTGAGAAAAAAAGTCCCCACACGTGAACAATCCTTTATACATTTGACCAACTGGAAGTTGTCACATAACAACCAGAATTTGTTGTTTCTGTCGTCACGCCCTCAGAGTCTCCTGTCTGGGGCAGACAAAGAGAGCAGGCAATCTCAAAAAACATGGCTGGCGCTTCACACCTATCATGTACCAAATGGTCGCAAGAACAAAGAACAGGAGAGCGACCCCCACGGACCATCACAACCAAATCGTCATGAGAACAAAGAGGGGTTTGCCTCTCTACAAGGCAAAGTTGCAGAAGTACCGTGGTCCTGCAGAATGCCCCATCTTACAGTACCATGTGATATGTCATTTTTGTTCTGGAAGATGTAACAAGAGAAGACAGGAAGTGCTATGACTTCAAAAATAAGTTTTTGAAATGTGTTCAGTAGAGACACGATGGAGGACACTGAGGGAACTTTTCTTAAATTTGATTGTGGACAGAAGTCAAGAGTCAGAGAGACGAACTTCTTGTAATAATAGCGGGCAGATACAGAGCTTTTATTTTGAAATCCCTCAAAATTGTACAAATCTTTTTATAAATCATGATTTAAAAAAAAATATGATTCCACAAATACCACTTTTCTCCAATTTGGAAACGTTTATTTGAAAAATTTCTGGTCTGGAATCAAGGACATGACATCTTCAGGAAAAAAAGAAAGGTGGAAAGAAAGTGATGTTTTCTTTCCATCTTCAGCTGTGATGCCATGGTGCCCCTGGAGACACCAGGTGTCACAAATGAACTGAACCCAAGACCAAATCAGCTTGTTAATATTTGTCTTGGGTTGGGTTTTTACCATTTTTCCTCACTCCCTGTCCAGTTGACTGCTGAACCATGTTATGCCGTGTTGTTTTGTTTCTCGTGTGTGTGTATGTTCAGCCATCATGTCACTCTATTTAAAAATGTCATGTGCCTGCGTTTCATTCATCATAGCATTGTCATCATAGCAGCAGACAAATAACCTCAACTCTGGCTAATTGTAATTGAAGAATTCTTTCAAGAAATACTAATAAAACAGCAAAACAGCATGCCCCAAATATTGATTTTTTAAAAAAAGCAGATAATGTATCCTGTCTTCTCACCACACTCACATTTACACCCCTGTATAAGGTGATAGTGGACTAGAGGGTAACACATTCGCCTATGAACCAGACAACCACAAAGTCACAGGTTTAAGCACCACTTACTACCATTGTGTCTCTGAGCAAGACACTTGCTCCATGGGGACTCTCCCTGTAACGACTGACCATAGGTCAGTAGTTACTTTGGATAAGAGTGTCTGCTAAATGCATCTACACTATATACATGAAAGTATTTGACAATATCTGAATTGTTCCAGAATTCAAAAAACATTGTGGAAGTTGGTTGGGTTAAGGGACTTGTGTTTTCTCACACAGTTTTAGTTTGAAAACTAATCTTTTACTCATTATTCTTTAAACAAATGAAAAGTGTATATGTCTCTGATGACGGGTGTCATGATAATAGTTGTAATTTCTCACAAATAGGCACAATGATTCATGTGTCGGTTTTCAAAAGGAAGATCAAAACAAAGGGAAGACTGGAAGCCGTAATCAGGGAGTATCTGAAAGGGATGGAGAGCTTGTAGCTCCAATTAGCTGAGGGTATAAGAAATGAAATGAGGAAAAAAAGGCTTTGGTTCAACATAAATCACACACATACACCCACACAGAAAGAGAAAAAAGCGACAGCAGGCCTGCTGATTATTGTAGCGCAGGGCTTTCTCCCGCTAATTATTTTGGTGTTGCTTTACCTCCGTCCTGCTGCCCCTCTGCTCGTCACTAGAGGACTTTCTCATTGATGTGAATTGGCTGGAGCTGTGACGCTCCACCACATGTGCCAGCTCTCTTCACTCTCGCCATCGAGGCCTCTCAGATGAAAGCACGTCCCTCAATTACTCTGGCAATAAGGAGAGGGAAAGCAAAGCGTATGAATTTCAACTCACCAGTGAGGGGAGTGTTGGTCCAGGGCCAGGTCTGCAAAATAAAAACACAAAATGGCTGTATTTTTCCACTAATTTTAGCATGTTGAAGACATATTTTTGTTCGTGCCCTCATGCCTGCAGCAGTGCATCAGAAGAACTGTTGATATTGCAATACTAACACTGACATAAACATGTTTTATTGTGAGCCAGTCTAAATATCAGTGATTTTCTTGAATAACCGATATAATAACTGGTCAATATTCCAGCTCCATGTTATCCAGCTCCATATTATCTTTCTTGTCATATTGACCAATACAAAAACACCTCCAATGATTCCGGTTGTATAGTATAGTGGATATTACCATTTCATGGCATTTTTGAGACCATCATCTTGGTGGTTGGTTTCCATGTTGGATTATTACGTTGCCAGCCTCACGTGCTGCTGTGTAATTCCAGTGGCCTGTTGCAGAAAAACAGAAACATTGAGCCGTTAATCTGCAGCACAACCTGTAATCTGGTGAGGTGACTTTGTGCAGATTCATGTGCACAGGGGCAATGGTGGCGGTTGTGAAAGTGGCCCCGTTATCAGAATGTTGCCAGTTCCAATCCCGATCACCCTGCACCGAGGTGCCAGTGAGCAAAGCACCGTTGTTGTGTGCACTGTGTGCTGTGCTGTAGTGTATCACAATGACAATCACTCCACTTTCACTTCAGAATCACAGGTCATCACCGGGCTCACGAGGAACAGTGATAGCATTGGCCACATACAAAGAACCAGAAGTGAAGCGGCAGACTGTCAGCATTTTCATTTTACCATAATCCTTTAGATACAGTCCAATCTGTGTTGAAGGATTTTTTTCATAGCCAAAACACTTTACACAGTTTAGAAAGGAAATATTGATCAAGCGAGAAATGATAATCATGATGAGTTGTATAAATGAAGAACTAAGAAACTGTAAGTTTCCAATGTTTACAAATCAGAATTCTAATATCCTATACATTTCACACTCACCTGTGAACCCAGCTTCCAACCATTGTGTCCTCGAGCAAGACACTTAACCCTGAATGTCTCCTGTAACTAATGATAAGTCTGCTAGATATCTGCTAAATGCCACAAATGTAAATGTATATCAAATCCTTAAATGGAACTCTAGATTTGAAATGAAGTGGTAATCTGAAGTAAAAGTGATCAGTGTCTGAGTTTCTGGGATCCTGTACCCTATGCACAATCTGCCTCAGGATAAATGTTCCATTTGATTTCATTTGAGAATTGATTTGGGAAAAAAGGAAATCATCAGTCCCACAAATGTTTGGAAAACAGAAAATGTCTCAAATGCACCGTCTACTTATTGATGAGAATATCCCAGTTCACTGGCAGATGATCAGTTCAGGGGACACACTTGAACTACATATGCACCTGTACGGCACAAAACACAGACACACACTCATGAACAGCACAATCCAGTTTGAGGAACACACTAGAAACGGGGAACAACGTTTCTGGATGACACGGGCTTAAATAGGGGGCTGATTGGACAAGACAAGATGCACCGTAAAAATCACCATGCTGAAGGGCCCCAGAGAGGGAGCGTGAGAAGGAACCCACAACCCAGAAGTGAGAGAATGGAAACCTCCAAGTGCCCCTTGCAGGATCGTTACTTACAAGTAAGTTGGTGGTTCCATGTGCGACATGACACAGACACTGACTCTAATACTCTGGGGAAGTGGAGCATGCCGTGGGTGGTATAGCCGACACAGATGTAAAATTTACTGTAGTTCAAATGTTTTTTTGGATGGCCATTCAGTGAACGATGGTTGGTTTGTATGTGTCTCAATAAACAGACATGTTTTAACTCTATGGTCAACCACATGCCTGGTGGCCAAAAAGTATTTCTGGAAATCAGACAGTTCATTGTATGACCAAGCCAATTTTATGCCAGACTTATTTTACATGATTGATTTTGTTACCGAACCACAACTGCTGCGCGTGTGTTAAGATCATTGTTATTGCATCATGCCATGTCAGTTTACGCTCCCAGCTCTAATAATCTCCAATCGACATTTGCTTAAAGTGTCTCTGATGGAACCTTTTCACAGATTTCACTTCTGCACTAGATGCCAAGAGTCACAGTGTCAGCTAGAGGAACCAAAGGTTAATTTGGCCTGAATCAAACTCAGCCTGACTGGCAGGCCAGCTCTTGGCCATCTCTTTTTATTCCATCTCTAATCCCAGGCACTTTGCTAATGGGAGACAGTTCTGTCACTGCTTCTGGACGGCTGGTGTCCATCAGAGCCCATCGTGTCAGGTGGAACAAAGCTGCTATTCTGCGGACAGGGTTTTTTGTCACAGGCGGCGCTCATGGGAAAGACAGACTTGCACGAAAGCCAGTGGTGGCTGTCACCTCCCTCAAAGGGTTTCGGCACATCTTGTGATACCTTCCCCACCTCCCATTGTGTCAGCAGCTGAGACTGGCAGCGTCTCCATTGATCTGCTCCAGAGCCACAGTAATTGGGCTATTAAGAGCTCAAAGAGACAGGAAGCATGTGGCAGCGCTGAAGCCCACGGCTGGTTATGGAGAAGTTCCACCACTGAAGCTTTCCATGGCTTCACCACACAGAGCTGAGCAGGGAGAACTGGTGACCACTAGAGAAGGTGACCATTATGCTTAAGAAACTTTAAGTAAGATTGAACTGAAATATAATAACATGCCATCAATGAACCAAAATGCCACAAGAGGCTTTGAACTGAATTTAGGATACTATATGAGGTTGTGTATGGTTTTTGTTGTAATATAAGGACACATTTGAAAACTGTAGGTGTGTCAGGAACGTAAGGCAGGGAAGGAAGGATGCCTTACGAAGAGAGGACACAGCATGAATACATTTATACCAACTATAACAAGTGATAACAGTAAAACAGTTGGTCATGTTCAATCATACTTAACAAGGCAGTCCTGCGCTCACAAGTAACCATAGGGACCTTATGAAAGTGCTGCAAGTCTGAGATTTAGAGCTATTCATTTTAGTTTAGCATTGTTATGAACAAAAGATGCACTGTAAAAAACAATCCTTTGAATTTACTTGTTTTGAATGTGTACATTGTTCCCACATGCTCAGAATATGGCCAACCTACAACCGACTCATGTTGAGTCACCACGATATTCAGTTCCTCAATACCAGTTTACTGTGTAATTCCTACACAATTTTATCACTTCTAGAATATGAGATTTTCAACTGTATTGTCAATTTGTCCTAAATATTTCAAATTTTAGGATCAAATTTTAAAGAGTGACAACAAAGAATATAAGCAAGCATCTTACAATTATTGCCATTTCATGGTTGCACATGTAATAGAGCTCCAAATGATCACAGCAACTTTTATCCCCATTCTTTATGTTTTCAGCGCACAGTCACCAACCCATCAACCGAACTCGCAATCATCCAAACGGTAACCACCTTGTTCAGTTTATCCCCAGTAGGCAGGCCCATGTAAATTAACTTGCCATACAATCCAATGACACTTTTTCCATTTCCAGTGGTGGGCAAACATGATTAAATTGATTTTCTATTTTTTTTCTAAATCATATTTACAAATGAAACATATATTAATTGTGTTACATTTAAATAAACTTTTGTAAATTCAAATTCAGATAATGCCTTCTACAGACTTAAGCAATCTTGTAAGATTATTACAAATTACACCATGTGACGTTGGTCCACTAAACGTAGGGATGAAAGGTTTAATTTAAAATAGTATTCAAGCACCGCCCCCACACACTGCTTCCCAGGTGCCTTTCATGGCTGCCCACTGCTCACCAAGCAGAAGACACATTTCGTTGTGTCACCGTGTGCTGTGCTGCCTGTTTCACAATGACTATCACTTTACTTTCACTTTCATTAACAACCTAAGGTCAAAAGAACAGAAGGTTGCGATGAAATGTTCTCTCAGGTTGGCCTCCAAAAACACAACTGGGTCATATAGCGTTAACTCACACACACGTACATAATTTCATAGTAATCACCAAAAGAAAATTGTTGTAAAGTCGCTGAAATAAACCATGTTAACCTAGCGAAATATGTTAATATTGTGCCTGAATTAGATTTAGGAACTGATCTTTTTAGAAAGGATTTAAAATTGCTGTAAATTTGCAGCAGTGCCAGAGAAGCTGTAAAACGCAGACTTCTATCACCGCGTAGAATCCTTTCATAAAGGTTTCAGGGTAACTGCTGACAGGCTCCTAATGTGCTCCACAAACGTGCACAGCGCTGCTTTTATTATTCATCATTATTCAAAAAAAAAAAAAAAAAAAAAAAGAGTAGACATTAGTGATAGCGTCTCTGAGCGACGTTCAGCTGCTCACATTAGCATTACTAACATCTCCAATTTTATCATTTCCCCGCTCTTCTCTTTTCAAGTGAAAATGGCGCGCTTTTCATCCCCTCCAATCACAGAGCAGCAGTCGGCGATAACCTCAACGTGCCGAGGCCAGAGGGGCTGAGCGGGGCGGGAGCTACAGCCGCCGCATCCGGAGAGATGGCAGATAAGAGAGGGCCCCGACATGAAACAGGAAACAGGAAAATGGAGTAGTGGAGCACTGAGTTGGTTTATTAAAACCGGTGCCCAGGGGGATGCGGCGAGCAGATCAATCCGGACAGGGGAATCTGTTCAAATTCACCCTTCCAAGAACGTCTAACTAATGAGAGCTCAGCAAACTCCTTTGCAAGAAGCTAAGCTCCTTGTCCCCAAGGACACGGCGCCGCCTTTGAATTCCGAGCAAAGCGCCGGCCGCGCGAAGGTAGAACACGGCACAGAGGGTCTGTGGGAAGAACAGACGCAGTTGAGTCAGGACAAATTCTGTTTCAACTTGGCCTGCAGCTTCATCACAAGGTCCATCGCAAATTAGGTACAAATATTCAAACCAAGACTCTGGCACGGATAGACAGAGAGTGTATCAGGGGAGAGGGGTGAGTCAGTCAAATCCGCCTTCACCGCCGCGAAGAAAATGTTTCCTCTGCCAGATAAAACCGAGAAGTTCTGTCAGTCATCCTTTCAACTTAACATTTAAAAGATGCTGAACTAGTTGGTCGTCTTTTAAAAATGAAATTTTAGTCTAATCGTTTTATCAAATAAGTATTTTCACATATGCATTTTATGATCCTTATCCAGTAGTTACAGGGACAGTCCCCCCCTGGAGACACCCAGGGTTAAATGCCTTGCTCAGGGACACAATGGTAATAAGTGGGGTCTGAACCTGTGATTTTGTGGCCTTCCGGATCAGTGGCGAGTGTGTTCTAGGTGTACAGATAGGCGTACATAGTGTAAAACACCCACTATGGGTGGTAGTAGCCTCACACTCGCCTATGAACCAGAAGACCCAGGTTCAAATCCCACCTGAGCAAGACTCTTAACCCTAAGTTGCTCCAGGGGGTGACTGTCCCTGTAACCACTGATTGTAAGTCGCTGTGGATAAGGGCGTCTGATAAGAATATATATATATGAGGACAAAAATTCTACTTCCTGTTTGCAAAAGTACATACACAGAGGTAATGCAATGTTTCTGCTCAGGACAGAGGTAATGTTTCAGCTGAAGGGAATGGAGGAACCAGGAAGCCATCAGAATTGAATTTCATCACTTCAATGGCCTGTAGAGGGAAAACGACACCCTCATTTATCAGATCCTTTTGAAGATTTTGAAGCAGGACGGCTGGACAGCAGACAGACGGACCGCAAGGGATGGATGTCAGTTGCCGGCAGAGATACGGAGTGTTCCTGACATGAGCTACGTGCATCTGACGAAAGCAGAATTTCATCACACCCTTCCGCCACGGAGACAGTCGAAGCGAAAACTTTAGTTTGTAACCCAAGAAACGTCTGAGAAAAAAAGAACCTTGCTGGCATTAGTGCAGTGTCCCTTTGACCCAGATAACCTCAAACAAACACATGGATTCTGGGAGATGCAGCTACTCTGGACAGTGTCGCTGAGCTGGTCCAGTGTCTCATGTCGCCCTGTTGTCACTCAAGCAATGTGAACTTTTTGTGCTGAAGCTAGAGGGATCTCCAGACTCGAGCGAAGACTCAGCCCCACAACACCAGGCTACTGTCTGAAAGTGGGGTACCTAATCCCAGCCTGGATTAACGCCTACTAAAGGTCATTCTACCTGGCCTCTCTCTGAACTACTCCACCCCCAGGTTTCTCTCATGATAATGCTTAAACTATGACTAGAGACCTCCTTCTGGCTGTTTGACCTTGGATATAAAAAAAACAAGAAGGCAACAGAAGGGTCACATAAATGCATGAAAACTGAAAACCGATCTGCTGTGAGATCAGTGATGGGCTTGGAAGGTTTTGCTGGAAACTCCTCCTTCTGTCATGTCTTTTTCTGAGGTGGAGAACAGGGAGAGTGAAGTGGTACAGAAACAACATCACAGGCTGTATGATGACCTTGGTCAGAGAATTCATCACGTCTCAATTTTCTATTCGTCTCAGTTGAAATAATTATAACAGACGACAAGGATGAAGAGAAAGAGAGAGAGAAGAAAGAGAGCGAGAGAGAGAGAAACTCATTCTTGGAAGAGTTCTGAAGTCCTTCAAGTCTGAGTGCAGCCTTGTCTCTATTCCCTGGTCTGACTCATCGCTGCCACAGCTCTTCCCTTCCGCAGAGCACAGCTCTCCAAAAAGACCTTGTGACCCACCACTCAGTATAAAAACTCCAGCAATGCATAGAGCAAGAACTTCAGCAGGAGACCTCGGGTAGCTGCCAGGCAAACATGGAGTGGTCAGCTGGTGGTCAAAAACCCAAACGTCCAATGGGGTTATTTGAGTATTTGCTATCTTATGGAATTCATTAAAATTCATCCAGGCCCTCTGAGCAGTGGGGCTTGGAGGAGGACCTGCCAGGAGTGAATTGCATCAAGTCTGGAGATGACCAGATGCTGGACATCTATCTAAATATCCAGCTAACAGGAATAAACTCAGCAAAATCTATGATCAGTAGATCCTCTCTGTATGTAGGATGTTATAGTGTAGGATTACCAGGATAGTTGTATGATGACCAGGAAGCAGTGACGATGGATATGGGACAGACTGTAGATGTTCTTCTCCAGAATGCCAATGAACTGATGTCTCTATGTCTCTTTGTATGATGATGTAATCAAAAAGATAATGAGCAAGATAATGAGCAAGACTGAAGGATCTCCTGTGGAAAAAGATCAGAAGGTCTCCATGAAAGGTCTTAATGAAAATCTGGCCGGCAGATTAAAGAACAAAATGAAGACGCATGCAGGGAAAATAAAATGTGACTGTCCTGTTTCGGTCAGTAATGAGCATGTTGCTCAATAAAATGAAAACAAACGTGGGATTACCGGCGGCCCGGAAGGCCTCCGTCCAGCGTGGGTCATAATTCAGAAGGTGGAACGTGAGGCCTGCAGCTGCAGATGAAATTGCTTTGTCTGGGGTGTAATAATGCGACACAGACAACTGTGGGTCTTGGGCTGCTGCCTCCTCCCTGGCGGGTCCCGTGACGAGGTGTGAGGGGGAGCATGGGAAGCCATTACTCAGCTGGAGGTGCCGGGCACCAGCAATCCATCTAATTACAGCAGACATGTACGCAGATTGAATCCCATGATGCTATTCCTAATGCTTGTGTGTGTGTGTGTGTGTGTGTGTGCTTGTATACATGTGTTCTCATGGATATTACAGCGTGCGTGTGAGTGAGTGGCATCGTGATTAAGCAGCTTCCATGTGCAGCATCAGCAACAATTCTCCCGACTGAAACCACTTTTTCGGGGATGCTGATGAGATAAATGACTCTGAAAATTCCAATATGCCTGGAAGATCTAGGGACTCCCAGGGAACCGTCTGTACCGTCAGCTTTTCAGATCCATCCTTTTCTGCTGTCCACTTTTACACTGGTGACATTCTACAGAAACTTGCTTATTACTGTTAACAATTAAACTGTATTTTACATTTACAGCATTTTTCAGACACCCTTATCCAGAGCGACTTACAATCAGTAGTTACAGGGACAGTCCCCCTGGAGCAACTTAGGGTTAAGTGTCTTGCTCAGGGACACAATGGGTAATATCACTGTTGGATGAGTATTGTAATTTCTGATACTCAGAGTATGAACTTTAATTATGTTTTTATAAAAATTAAGAGTACCCTTACACACACATAAAAGTGAAGTGATTGTCATTGTGAAACACTTCAGCACAGCACAGCACACGGTGACACAACCAAATGTCCTCTGCATTTGACCATCACCCTTGGTGAGCAGTGGGCAGACATGACAGGTGCCCCGGGGAGCAGTGTGTGGGGACGGTACTTTGCTCAGTGGCACAAAGGCGGTTCGGGATTCGAACCGGCAACCTTCCGAGTACGGGTCCACTTCCTTACCTGTTAGGCCACCACTGCTTAGCAACTCTTCCTCTCATGCTGGGCCTCTCATGCTTCCTCTCATGCTGCATCCTTAACACATTACTGGCTGCTCGATTCGTCTTTGGTAATTGTAAGCGCTGATGTTCACTTTGCATATGAAAAAGGAGGAATCAGCATTCATCACAACATTTCAACAAGAAAATGGAGAGGGGTTGACGTCAGAGACTGGTGCCACTTCTGCTGGTGTGAAACTAGCTGATAGAGTAAACGCTCACTTCCGAAATGCAGAGGAGGAGCGAAGCGGGCCACTTTCCCCTCAGACAGAGCGGCGAAAGCACACACTTATCCAAATAATCCCCAGAAGCACTTTTCTCTCCCAAAAGGGGTAATTTTTCTGCAGGAACAACGATCAACACACGAGCGCGCCATAAAACATTCCAGAAAGCAAAAAAAGTGAATGGCTGCAAGAACTGGAGCCGAGGCGGCGCGGCATGCCGGAGATGCGAGTCGAAATGTCAGGTCGACGAAAGAGGTGTCATCTGCTTCATCCTAACCAACGGCAGCAGGAAAATCTGCCTGAAGGATCCATCTCATCTGCCCTCCAGTCAGGATTAGCCAGACGCTGTGACTCACATTTTATTAAAAAAAAAAAAAAACAACAACAAAAACAGGAAAAATGACGCGAGCAGCCCTGGCATGACACCGTGTGATAACAGAGCACATCATTAGTGCAGGGTTTGGCAACACAGCTGGTCTGGAATATTCGCAACGCACCTACGTGCGGCCCGTGACATTTACTGCATTATATATAATAATAACAATAATAATAATAATCCTGGAACGCATATGTAATTAGAGCCCATCTCTTAAGCTTTTCCAACAAATCAGCTTGCTCAGTGAAGACATAAAAACCAGTGACATTTACATCTCAATGTTTATTGTAAACCGGTCAAATGTAAAATTTTCAATACTTCCAAATTTAAGTGACAATCTATTTGTGAATCAAATGTAAAGAATACTCATATATGATGCATGATCTTGTCTATGCAGATGAAGAGGAAACATTCATTTGTTCTAAGGTTTACTGTTCTAAGGTTTTTCAGGGTTAAACAACTTGTTTTTCTCATTCATAGCTGTACTTCGCGGATGGCGTAGGGCAGGTCAGACATGAAACTTTGCTGAACACCAGCAGAACTTGACAGCTGGCTGACGTCATTCGCGATGGAGGCTTTCTGTGGGCAGCAATTGAGATGTGGGTCTTTTGAAGGGGTCGTGCCTAATGAGGGAGAACAGGCGCCTCATCATCGAACTCCTCCCCACATTCGGCCTGCTTTCAAAGGCCTGGGTTTCCATGGCAACCTGTCCTGACCTGAAACCGACAGTGGGCCTACAGGTCCAGCTGTCTCAGCTCAAACCACTCAGATAGTGCTCATTAGGATGGAAGCCTAGGAATTATTTACGCACCATCTTAATTTCATTGTCATCGTTGTACGACACTCTGAGGCCTAAAATGTAAATGTGCAACAATTAAATCAAGCATGTCAAATATGGACACAAATAGTACGTCAACTGTGCAGCACAAATTAAAAACCATGTAGACATCATGTAGCCAAGAGAACCTGAAACTGAAGTTCCTGGCATTTTTCACTATCTTTATGTTGTAAAATGTATGGCATTTTCAGTATGTCCACTAGCCTGCTTGGTAAAAAAAAAACGTGGCAAAACGAGCAAGTGAAAAGCATTTATACGTTGGCACTGGCCAATCCCATATTGTGACTTATTTGTACATTTCTGGACAATGACTGCTTGACACTTGACTAAACTTCTTGAACGCCCCTTGACTTGCCTACTCGATATGAATGAAACCGAACCTCCGCTCCTTCCCTGACCACCTGACTCCCTGTGTCTCTGAAGTACCAGACACCCCTGTAAATGACCAGCGTTCTCTGACGATTCTCAAGGCCGCTGCCTTGCGCTAAACCCATGCCGCCACGGTAACCCCAGTCTCTCCTCTCGCCGAGGAGCTGAACTCGGCGCCGAACCCCACTGTCCCTCGCCTGTTGTCTTCATACTGCATTCAATGCGCCGACGATCACGTCCAGTTCAGTCTGCGAGTGTCCCCCCAGCCCAGTGCCACAACACATCCTCATTGAGAAATGTAATACATTTATCTTTCTCTTACACTGTTGATTATCATTACCAATGCCCATTACATTTTTACATTTATATTAACCATACCCTAAATGAGGTATGCATCACGAAATCGGAATAAAATTGTATGACTACAATGCTTTTATCTAATAAAATAAAATTCCACACTGAGGTCAATCTATCATATTTTGAGATCCTCTTGAAATCAATTTCAGCGGCCCGCTTTCTATCATCTCTACAACGGACCTGCAGTTTACGGCCATTCTGGCTTTCTTCCCCTTTCAGGATCTCACCTCCTGTAATTTTCTGCCTGCCTCAGTGCAGCACGACTCCTTGTTTTCTAATCAGAATCAGCCTCAGATGTTTTCTAATCACACTGGATCTCGGATATTCTATGTAATCAATTTAGGGCAATTATGTGATTAAGAGCGCACTTAACTAAATGTGCATGACCTGAGTGGAAAAGGGGGAGTGTGTGTGCAGTGACTAAAGGCCAACAAGAGACTGCTGAGCTTGTGGGGCTCAAACATGAGCAACAGTTCAACACGACACGAACATAACAACACAAAAGATGACATAAAACTACTACGTAGAGCATCAGACAGTAAAAATGAAAATATGGGAACAAATACACATGCGAGCATGGCTCAACTCACTGAAGGGAACAAGGGAACAAGACAAAGTTCAGTCTGTGGCCATGAGACACAAGCAAAATGGGGTGCCCCCCCCAAAAAAAAAGTGACCAGTAAGAGGCTTTCATCCACACATACAGGCAGACTTCCCCATGTAATTGAAGCAGTAGCCTTTTCATGCGGATATTGTATGGTCGATTTGTAAAAACATTCATACATCAGTTTTGCAAATCGTGACCAAAAACTGAATATGTAAAGCTGTGACTAACCATTAATGTCTGTCAGGTAAGCATGAAGTCAGTTGGGAGTCGTTTCTTGGGATCGTTGTGTTTATATGGAACTTTAAATAACATATTAATACTAGGGTGGTTGTAGCCTAGTGGGTAAGACACTCGCCTATGAACCAGAAGACCCAGGTTCAAATCCCACTTACTACCATTGTGTCCCCGAGCAAGACACTTAACCCTAAGTTGCTAAGTTACTACTGATTGTAAGTCTATCTATATTTACATTACATTTACATTTTACTGCATTTGGCAGACGCCCTTATCCAGAGCGACTTACAACGTGCTTTCAAGTTACCATCGATGAAGAGATCAATTCCGGTTCACTAGGACCCAAACTATGAATACAATCTTTTTATTCACTGTAGATTCTGTACACAAGTTCGACAATAAGAAAGTTACAAGTTAATGTCTTGAGGTCTTGAGCTGCCGTTTTAAAACAGCTCAGTGACTGAGCTGTTCGGACCTCGAGGGGAAGTTCATGCCACCACCGAGGGGCCAAGACGGAGAAGAGTCTAGATGAATGTTTTCCTTTTACCTTTAGCGATGGGGGGACCAGGCGAGCAGTACTGGAGGCTCGGAGGTTCAGATACCCTTACATGAGTCTCTTCCTATATTTGTCATCTGGGGAAGAAGCACAAGAGTGTTAAATAATACACAAGAATGATTAATTCCAGGTCAGCATAGCTGTGCTGAAACGTATTCGCACTGTTGCACGACCGCGTTCTGGATAATTTGACTTTGTCCACCCGGGATTTGAATCGAAGACATTGCGTAAGTGTCCCTGTTCCCTTTTTATACAAATTCTGGGTGTCAAATCTAGTTGCTGTGTTTATGAATTACTAATGTGAGCCCTCAGGGACTTCCCTCATCCTCACTGATTAAGAAAATACAGGCTGTGAAATGGAAAAGCGAATAAAAATTATTTAATTGTGGGTTTTTTTGCCAAGTTGGTGAAGGTGATTATCAACAGAGGAATGAAAAAATCTGGCCACATTTGACTACTCTGAATATGTATGAGCAGAAGATGCATTTACCACTAAAATAATTAAGGAATCATTGTGTTCAATTGAATATCATGCAAAAAAAAAACACAATTTGGCTACAGGCCATTTTAATTAGCTTTGATTTTTTTATTTGGGTCCAAACTTTTGCACACCACTGTATATCACTTGCACCACATAATGCAAGTTCCCCCATTAAATTCCTATAATTTTTCCTCTAATCACCTTTAAAAAAGGAGGAGAGAGGAATAAAGCGGCGGGTAGCCAGGGTAAAAGGCATCAGGCTTACTTGGTCTTGATGGGACGAGACAAACTGAAGTCCACTGTGGACTTCCACTGAAGTCCACAGCATTTAGGACAATGCCTAAATGCTGTGGGAATCAGTCTTGAAGGACTTACATGACACACTGCAGGGATATAAAATGGTGGGATGAGCTCAACAATAAATGTAACATCCTACAGTATTGGGATTTGGAATATTGAATAATTCCTTCATTATATTGACTTTCCTGAACATTTATTGTGCTTCACAGCCTGTAATGAAGGCAATGGTGAGAATTTCATTGTGCTTTGTCTGATGGAGAAACTTTTGGAGAGTGACCCCAAAGTTGGAAGTTGTTATATTTGAAGCGTGGGCTGAAAACAGGGTGCGTGCACACATTTGTGAGGATGGGATGCCATTCGGTTCACTTCCACTTTCCTCCACGCACTGTCCTCTCCAGGTGCCTCCATTATTGATGCGCAGCGTCCCTCTGCCAAGCTTCATGGGTTCTGGTGCGACAGGTGATTGATGGCTGGGCTCCAGCGGCGGGTAAACCGAGTCATGGTCTCCACGCGGCACGTTTCACATCATTTCCAAGAAATGAAGTCATTCGCGCTTGCCACGATTAAATAAATCTTTTGAGTAAAGGCGCAGCGTGTAAAATTGCCTTTCAGCAATCTAAAGCTGTCCTTAATATTGCTCCTCAAAGGGTTTATTGATTTCGGAGGTGGTATGAAAAATCAGCAAAAGTTCAAACAGTTTCTGAGAGGCAGACCCAGGCACTCAGCAGCAGTGAGGGCGATCGTTCATTTCAGAAGAAAAAAGAAACAGGTCTTTAAAAAGACAAAGGGCAGAGTGCTGAGGTTGGGCTGTTTTTATTTGGGTTTTTCTGAGGATCCTGTGTGTGTGTGCGCGTCTGTGTGTGTGTGTGTGTAGGCATGCGTCTTTACTTCCAGCAGCTGGACTTTGTATGAGGCAGATGGGGTCAAGTGTGTTTGTTTCCTGCCCCTGAATGCGGCCGGCGAGAGACGCGCTGCAATTTCCTTTATTATTTGACATCATTCGGACTGTCCTCTTGTCCTCTCCCTGCAGGGCTGCGGCCAGCAAATAACACTTAGACATAACACGCGCACACACACGCACGCACACACAAAGCCTGATGAAAGCACTGGACACTCCGGCTCAGTCACACTGGCCATCAAAGGAGGTGCAGCCACTCGAGGAGCACCAGCAGCCTGGTGGAGGCACTGATTAACCTCCATCTCAGGATTATTTCAGGTCACTGCTTTTACCTCGGCTTTTATCTGTGTGTGTGTGTGTGTGTGTGTGTGTGTGTGTGTGTGTGTGTGTGTAAGTGTGTATTATGGCGGGTAGATAGATGTGGAATGTATTATTCTTATCATCAGAAACCTATTTCAGTGACATCTTTTTTTTGTGTGTGTTTATTTGTAAACCCATCCAGTCTAATCCCCTATAGGCTACTCCACACTTCAGTCCAGTCCAGGCTTTAAATCCCACATGAATCATTTAAACTCTTCTTTGCTATAGGGGACGTGTCCCTGGTCACTCTTTAAATTTTCTAGTCAAGTTAAAGTGATGCTCACTCCCACAGAGACATTTTAGTTTCGAACCCAACCCTCTTCAGTCCTTCATATGTCAACAGTTGCACAACCCCAGGTTCAGTCCAAATATATCCTTTTTCTTTTACTCAGAATAGTCTCCTATATTATATCTGGCAATATATAATATAATATTTGGCATCTTTAACTTTTTGGTGATCATTTAATCTGTGGCACACATAATTCTTCACAATCACAGACATTTTCAGCAGGGGGCATCCAAACTTTTCCCCATCAATTACATAACATAATGCAAGTTGCCCCATCGAATCCCCATAAAAATGCACTGACACAAAAAAAAATTCTTATGTTGTATCTGACAGTATATAATACATTATTTCTGAGTTCTGTCCTTAACCCTGGAAGTAAAATCTCAAATTTCACTGAAACCAGTTCACATGTGTGTGTCTACTCTAACCGTATTAATCTGAAGCTGAAGAACTTGGACGCTGTTGATCACAGCTTTCGGGATGGTGCATCTTGCAGCACCATCTGCCAGCAGAAGTTAACTCCAACTGAAAACAAGGCTTTTAGTTTCATGTCCCATTTTCACAGCAGAGGCACTCTGAGCTTCAGAGAGCTGAAGGGAACGCAGGAACATGGCTGACAAATCTGGGGCAGACTGGTGTTTCTGGACTCAGCTGCTCTTTCTGGGTTTGTGTTTAATGTAAGAGGCGCCTCCAGACCGGAGACTGTTCTCCACACACACACACACACACACACACAGTTCTCTGTTGAAGTGGATGACATTGATTATCTGGTCACAGTGGCACCAGTGAAGGGGTGGATGTATTAGACATCAAGTGAACATTCGATTCTAAAAGTAGATCTGTTGGAAGCAGGAACAATTTTTGAAGATCTGAGTGATTTTGACAAAGACCTGACTGTGATGTTAGATGACTGGGTCAGAACTTGCCACATGGACCTCAGACTAAAGCTGAAATGGTTTATAATGGAGCACCACAATTGGACCAATGTCAGAAGGTGCCCTGGTCTTATGAATAATGTTTTTGTGAACATCATGGACAGATTAAATTGATTCATAGTTTACTTGAGAATGAAGCAATGGAAGCAATGTTCTTTTCCAAGGATCACCCGTCCTGGTCAAATTTTTACATTTACATTAACCAGATGCCCTAATGCAGGGCAATTTGCAATCAGTAGTTACAGGGACAGTCACCATGGAGACACTTGCTCAGTGTCCTGCTCAGGGACACAACAGTAGTAAGTGGAGTTTGAACCTGTGACTTTGTGGTCTTCTGGTTCATAGGCAAGTTTGTTACCCACTTCGTCACAACCACCCCATGTTCATTCCATGAAAGAGGTTGGATCAGAGGGTAAACATAAAAATGAGCAAGATAGCAGCGCTCCAACACCAGGGTTGATGATTCATTTTCAAGTCAAGTGTTCTGCTGAGAAACTTTGGGTCATGTTATGTGACACATACCACATACCTAAAGCTTGTTGCTGATCAAGTTCAGCCCCTCATGGAAACAGTAAACCCTAATGGTATTTCTCTACTTCAGCAGGATGGTGCTCCTTTCCACAACTGAGTTTGATCATTCTGGTCCAGCATCTGAAGGAATTTGGCTGGGTGAAAAAAACATCCAATCCATGGAGGCTCCACCTCACAATTTACACGAATTAGAGGATCCTTGGCACACCTCCTGAGGTCTAGTGTAGTCCAAGGGATCAATGAGGCACATGGTTTTAATGTTTTGTAAACACCGTTTCTCTGTGTTTCTCTCTCTCTCTCTCTCTCTCTCTATTGCTCTCTCTCTCTCTCACACACACACACACACACACACACACACTCTTTTATTGGAGTGAATTGAGCTGTCTTTGGAGACCTTGACAGGCGGGACATGTGGTGTGTGTCTGAAAAAATTGGGGTTGCATTGCTCCGGACCAACGCGGAGCAGCCATTTCTACTGACATGCTGGAATAAAGACGGATGGATGAACTGTGCACGGCCTAATCACATGACCAAACATGTCTTACAGGTCATCAATAAAAAGTAACATGCTGTGGTTGCTGTTCTTCAAATTGTTCTCCTTCAGTCTTGCTGGCAGGTGTCCGTGACCCACGTTTAATTCCCTGGTTTCCCAGTCTGTGTTGATGAAGCCTGGCAGTGGGGTGTGGTACTTTGGGGGTTCAATAAATGTGTCTGGATGTAAACCGATATCCAACTTCTCATTTGTATCTAAATTTTTAGAAAATGTTGTAGCCCAGCAGCTGTGTGCATACCAACACAGCAACAACATTCATGAAGTATATCGGTCAGGACTGAGACCTCATCATAATACTGAGACAGCACAGGTTAAATGGGTAAGTGACCTGCTGTTCATCTGATCAGGGTCGCATCTTGCTGCTTGTTGTGCTTGACATTAGCGCAGCGTTTGGCACTATTGATGACAATTAACAGGTTAGAGAATATTGTTGGGATTAAAGGAATAGCCCTCTCCTGGTTCAGGTCATATTTGACTAATCAGGATCAGTTTGTGGACATTAATGGTGAATGGTCTTCATATAGTAATGTGGATTTTGGTGTTCCACAAGGTCCAGTCTTAGGTCCGTTGCTGTTTTCCTTATTTATTTTACCTTTAGGTCAGGTTATTTGCACACGGTTTTAACTAGTGTGCTGATGACACATAGTTGTATGTATCAGCATTGCCAGATGAGAGGAATCAGCTGAGCAGAATAGAGAATTGTCTGAAAGACATTAGACAGTAGATGCTCACCACGTTTCTTCTGGAAAACCCTGATAAGACAGAAGCTCTTATACTTGGGCTTCATGCAGCCAGATGTAAGATGTATGACTACATCATAACTCTTTATAGCCATTCTCTATCACCAAGTATAGAAGTAAAGGATCTAGGTGCCCTTGTTGATGCAGGTCTCTCATTCAAATCACATGTAGATAATATCACCATGATAGCATTCTTTCACCTTAGAAATATTGCAAAGATAAGAAACGTGATCTCAATGCATATTGCAGAAAAGTTGGTCCATGCCTTTATTACATCAAAGTTAGATTACTGCAATGCATTATTGTCTGGATGCTGTAGTAGGTGCACGAGAACTCTCGATGCAGCTGGAGTCTAGTTCAGAATGCCGCAGCGAGAGTTTGTAAGATTGGGTGTCACAGGACCATGCTTTTGTCTTGCATAGCGGCCTTCTACAAGAAGGTATGTGACATTCCTGTGCCAATTGTTGTGCAACACCTCTGTTTTACATGCCTTTTGTCTGACGGCAACGCGTGAAGTGTCGGCCGTCAGGACCGCCCACTTTCTTTGTCTTCCCCAAATGGGAGGCACCGGGGCCGTGACATCAGAAACAACAGGTTCTGATTGGTCAGTGACAACTTCCTGTAGGCCAGTGACAACTTCCTGTAGGCCAGGGGTATAAAGGTCTGCTCACATGTGGAAAAGGGACTGAGCTTTCTTGCTCAGGGGTTTTTCCATCGGAAGCCGGAAGGCTTCTGAGTCTTTTTCTGTTCTCCCATTTTTTCTCATGGCTTTTTCTCTCCCTCTCCCTCTCTCTCTCTCTCTCCCTTTACTCTTTCTTCTCATTTTTATTTTCTCTGTAACCTTGAAACATTTTTACATTCAATATTCACATGTAACTATAATAATTATTTACCGGTGTTAATAAATTAGAAACTGTTCATTTTTAACCTCTATTGTGCCATGCCTCTTTCTGCCAGGTAACATCAAATTGGAGTGGTTGAATACAGTGCTTTGTGTGGAGGGAGAAAGAGTTTTTCTACACTCTGTTTTCTCTCACACCACATGGTCTTTTTTACAAGTTCTAACTAGAACCAGACAATATGACTTACGTTCACTGCACTGGCTACCCATCATATTTAGGTTTGACTGCAAAATCCAACTCTTAAGGGTCTCGCTGCACAGTACATGAGTGAACTTTTGCTTATTTATGATCCGCACCCTGCTTTGGGGGCTCCCTGCTTGCACCCAAAGTACAGACGGTCACAGCTGGGAGCAGACCTTTCTCTTATAGAGCTCCACAGTTGTGGAACAGAGACAGTCTCAGTGTTTAAATCTAAACTGAAAACACATATGACCTCCTGTTAAAATCTCAGACACAGTGTCAATTATTAAGGTCCACTTCAATACGCAGTCATCTTGCACTTTAAACTTTCCCACCACTACACCTGTTGGACTTTTTTTTTTTTGACAAATCATTAGCAACCCTGCACTGACACTGATTGCGGGCTCACTGTATGTCCCTCTCTAAATCACTCCTTACCAAGGTTTCTTCCTTTTTTTAAGCAGAATTTTTCCTTGTGCACAGAAAGGGTCAAGTGTGGGGGTGTCTACTGTGGGGCCTGACAGCATATATAATGTTGTTGTTGATGTTATTGACGGTGCTTCTTCATTTGCTGGAAGCTTGACAATGAACCAGAAATCACTCTGCAGCTGTGTGACAGTTGACAATGGAGGGTGATGTGCTGAGTACAAGGGATGTCACTTCTTCAGCTTCTTCCTACCATTTTTAACAACACAGGCCTGGTCATCTCCAAACTAGTAAATCACTCCTGGCTGGCCCTCCCCTTCGCGTTAGTCAATCTCTCCAATTGATCAAGAATGCTGCCATACGACTTGTTTTCAACTTTCCCAAAGTCTCCCACACCACTCCTCTGGCACGTTCCCTTGACTGGCGTCCTGTAGCTGCTCCCACATCAGATTCGCAGTACTAATGCTTGGTTACAAAGCAAGAAGGGTCAGCACCCTGCTACCTCAAGTCAATCATCACTCTTTGGTGGAATGAACTTTACATTTACAGCATTTTTCAGACGCCCTTATCCAGAGCGACTTACAACCAGTAGTTACAGGGACAGTCTCCCTGGAGCAACTTAGGGTTAAGTGTTTTGCTCAGGGACACAATGGTAGTAAGGGGGATTCGAACCCGGGTCTTCTGGTTCATAGGCGAGTGTGTTACCCACTAGGCTACTACCACCCTTTCACTAGATGCTTGATCAACTGAGTTATTAAAGATCTTTAAGCACAAAGTAAAAACCTTCCTGTTTAGAAAATAGTTTAACTATATTAAAAAAAATAATTCTGAGTTGCAAATGGTATCTACAGATCGATGAGGGATTTCAATGATGGATATTCAAAGCGCTTCTGTAAGTAGCTGTAAATGTAAATTAAAAAGAACAAACTGCATGTCTCAACCTTTGTGCAACAAACTCCAGGGTGAGAAATTACATTCCAGGGTGAAATGAAGAGTTCGGGGTTAAAAAGTCATCATGGTTCACACCTGGAGATATTTGCCTATTTTAGAAGGTAATACATTAGTGATGGGGGCTTGAACCTTTCCAGACCGCTTGCTGTCCACGCTGCCAGTGCCCCAGTTCTGCCCCGTCCCGTCTTCCCCTGACTGCCCTCATGGTGGTTCCCTGTTCTCCAGGGGACATGAACGAGCCTCCCTGTTGATCCCCATCTTTGTTGGCTTTCTGGCGTCGCTCTTGCCTGGTCTCCCTCTGGACCTTCTATGCTTGTTTTGTTGCTGCTGTTGTCCTCTGTTTCTATTATTTAGGCCATTATGCTAGCACTCTCTGCTTGCTCTGATCACACGCACCTCTTCCTGCCTTCTTCCATGCATAATCATGTGGACATTTGAATGAAGCTAACTAAACAGTAATAATAAGAATATTTTTGAACAGTTTAGAACACTTTTTTGCTATCAAAACACAATGAATGGCTAACATCTGTAAACAGAATGTTAAATTCGTATGCAACATTAAAAATGAATAAGCATTTCTCAAGAACAATGAAGAAAAATTTGAGTAGGGGATAATTTGCAGAAAATTTGTTCATGGCAAATGTCCTTTGTTTCTACCAGCCGTCCTCGAAACCCATCAGCAGATCCCCAGCCCCATCTCGGAGGCAGGCGGTATCTGGCCGTCTCCAGTTTATTAGATGAAGATGTAATCAAACCAATCTAAAGTGGGGCGGAACGGGACAATGCCCTTGAAAGAAGGTAAATGGCTGTGAGAAAACGAGGCCCCGCCCACCCGAGCTGTTGATAAACTGCAGACTGATGAGGCGATAAGGGACCATGAGACAGCTCTTCTCATCGCTATAGAAGGTCATCAGACATCATGTGAAGAAGCTGATTTCATTCCGCCGTCACTTGTGGTCCCACTGCAGCACCAACCGTTGACTCTGCTCACACTTGACTGCTGGTGGTTTTAAGCAGGGAGATGAAGCCACATTCAGAACCTGATTGTAACTCTTCTTGCAATTGCAATGCAAAAGCTCCAGAAACAATTCACTGCTGACATTTGTTATTCAGGGTTGCTGCGGGTCCTTAAGTCTTCAAAGGCATTGAATTCGTTAACATATAAATGAGGCCTTAATTAGTAGTAAAAATATCTTAAATCAATCTTTCAAAAGTCTTAAAACAGAATGAATTTGAACAATAATTGACTTTTCAATGAAGATTTGGCAGCGTGGCTTACACCAAAATTAGGCAATTAGACTTTCCAGTAGTTTTTTAAGCTTGGTACAGTGGGAATAAAGGAAGTGGAATCCCATATGCTGTAGGATAGAGGAATGGAGGTCCTCACACCACCAGTCCACCCCAGTTGATCAGATATTAAGAACCTGGAGCTAGACTTGGGTTCAAAACCAATAATTTTGCTGCAATATATACACTACCAGTGAAAGGACTTGGTAGTGTTGGTAGTCGTTGCCTTTGTTCTTTTTACATTTACAGCATTTATCAGACGCCCTTATCCAGAGCGACTTACAATCAGTATTTACAGGGACAGTCCCTTGCTGAGCAAGTGCTCTGATGGCAGCATTTCACACTCTTAACTTCTCTCCACCACCTCAAGTTAGACTGTTGGTTTCCAACAGTTTTATGCCGAAGACTTTCATGTTAACCGTGAGGTGACTGTGTGTTCCATTCATCTGGGGCAGTGGTGGCCTAGCGTAATCAGAAGGTTGCTGGTTCAAATCCCGATCCGCCAAGGTGCCCCTGAGCAAAGCACTGTCCCCACACACTGCTCCCTGGATGCCTGTCATGGCTGCAAACTGCTCACTAAGGGTGATGGTTATAAGCAGTGGACACATTTCGTTGCGAGTAGAGGTGCAATGTTGGAGATGTGGTGATCTGCACCTGATATTGTGCAATATTTTTGTTTTGTGGACTGAATGTACTTCCGGAGAGGTGCAGTGATTAACTGTGTTAAGACAGAATGTTGAAAGCATGCAAGTGCTACTCTTTCACCATTCCTCTTTCAGCCCTCCTCTTTCACCATTTCCTACATTAAATGTGTGAAAAAATGGCCACTCTTTAATAGATGAGTCATTATCCAATTTTTCATACAGTGGGGTTTAAAAGTCTAAGAGCATCTTCTATTTTTACACATCTTTATAAGAATATAGTATTTTTGTGCAAAACCTTACCTGACATCCTTTTGGTGTCTTCTTGTAGACATCTCCAGCTTTGAGAGCATCAGTAGTTGTATTTTTTTTATTATTGTGAACGATAAGCCAAATAAGGCCTGGAACCATACTAAAAATGACTTAAATTTTGGACATACAGTCTCAGCAAGTCAACAGCAGAGGTACACCATCACAGCATACAGGGTGACGTTAATCTTTATAAATGGAAATACGAAGGTCTGGGATTCACTTTGATTTTCCTGCAGTGAGTGAGGTGAGGAACCCCAAACCAGCATGTGGTTTGTGAAGTTAAATAATTTGATGCCTTGTAAATGTGTCTTTATTCCACCCCCAGAGCCTTTCACAAACACACACACAGTGTGGTTTCATTGGCTATGTGGAACAGCAGAGAGGTCATCATGGAGCTCTTTTGGTGGGGCAGCAAAACACCAGGGAGGGAATGAAAGCAAACATACCACACCGGCCTTCACAGACTTTGTACTTGTTACCAAACGCTGTCGAATGCTTCTTCATCCTGATATGATCCAGCGCAGTTGAAATTATTATTAATTCACTGAGATGACACATTTGTCCAGAAAAGTCCAACCTATTGTAGTCAGCTGAAGTGATCATTAGATCAGGAGTCCATTAATGATCATGTGAGTATGGAAGGACATGAGTACATAACCAACTGATAATTGTAATCTTTTGCTTCTGATCAATCATCAGAGTTCATCTGACTCCAGAGCTGCTCTTTAACCTCCTGAAGAAGATGAAAACTGATGGGTGGAGAGAAAAGATTTTACTGTCTCAGTGGATCATTGATCACTGTCTAGATGTGTTTCATTTGCAATAAGATGAACCAGTCCCCAGTGTACCCAGTTTCATGGCTTCCCATTTATCACAAATCCAAACTAAGGCCATCAGGCAGACAAACAAGAAAGACAAGATCAGAGGACCATGCAGGAACTGGGTTTTGCAAAAATTTGTGTGCAACAAAGATATTATATCATAAAATATATAATATTTTCTTATATCATGAGGAGCAACAAAACAAGAGGGAATCCTGTACCAGAATCTGATCACCAGGGATCCTTAACCTCTGATTTTGGAAGCCAGTCATTCTTAATTATATCTGTGAAATGGAAAGACCCTAAAAGTTCAGTTACATGGTCACTGAAAGAACTTTCTACCGAATGTCTTGTTTCCATTAGTTTAAAAACAAAAATGACTGAAAAATACAAAATAATTTTTTTATGCTTGCATCAGGTGGCTTTTCAGTCGCTTAGAAACTTGCTTGTGTCACAACAGTTCAATGGTCATTAACATGATAATCATTATCAATGCAGAATGCAGCAGGAAGCTTGTAGGCTGGAATTAGGACCTACTACACGATGATGTAAGTATCTGTAAGACACACTTCGGCTCTTCGTGCTTCACTAAAATGTGACCCTGACGAAGGCGAGGATGAAGCCGGTGTAAGGAGGAGGGAAAGCTTGGTGTTCACCTGCAGGTGACGTCTACCCCCGCAGCACACCTGCAGCCCGAGCATCAGCACTTCCATCAGCCCTCGCTCAGCAGCCCCAGCCCTCAACCCTCCGCCACGCCATCGCTCCCTGGCTGCTCGTTTCGCTGATGTCGGCAGGTTAACTGCTTTTCCACAGATCCCCCCTCCTGATAGCGGTGAGTGCCGAGGTGCGCCGTGTGAAAGATAATACTTTCAGAGTCGCCCAGTGCCAGAGCCTCCTTTGGTATTTATACTGACTTTCTGAAGTAAAAAAGAAGCTGAATTCAGTCCACATGTTAACCAAAGACAAATACGTAAATAAACAGACTTTAAGTTCTTCTTGCAAGAAAAGACAATGAAATACAAATTAATATTCTTTATTCCACATACATAGTTATTTTTTTCCATTTGAACTGGTCACAATCTAAATGATTCAACAACAAAATGAGAAACTACCACAACAAAGTCCAAATTCTTACTTGGGAGGAAAAGAAAAAACGTCAATTTCACTGCAGAGGACTGAAGACATTTTGTCACCAGGATGATTCCGAGGTCAAAAAGGGTTAAAAAAAACAAACAAAAAACCATGTTGGGAGTGGGAGTCATGAGTGGATTTTTAAACATCATAAATATAATCAAAACGTATGTTCTTATCATCTTTAAATATTCTCAAGATATTCAGTATGAGTATTTTTCTGCTCAAAAACCCCGAAGCTTTTGATAAATAAAATCTCTTTTCTTCTCTTCTTATTCTCTGACAGCAACAGAAAAATAGTATTCTTTAGGTTGGCAGTCGGGACGGGAGTTGCTTTCGGACTTTTCCTCGCTCCGTCGGCTATTTCGCTGCGCGGTTGCAGCCCTGGCGCGCTTCCTGGACGGTAAATACTGGCTGCGTCCGATTGCAACAGCTAGCAAAAAGAAAAGGTGTGTGTGTGTGTGTGTGTTTACATACATATACATAATGAAGCATTACGTACATATATGCAACCGAACGGAAAAAAGGGAAGGAACTCTGGCGCGCAGTCCTGTTGCGGTGAGTAAGCACGGTGCAGGCCTCGACAAATAAGAGTAATACTTTTAATTACAAATCGCTTCTGTACACAGTCCGGCACTGTCTGTAGAATCTGTCCGAAAGGACACCTGGTGGATGTATAAACTGTGAAAAGTCGCGTCGCCGCGTGTCCGGCCCCTGGGTCGTCGCCTCAACCATCAATTCAGCAAGGCCGCAATTTCAGCGAAGCCCAGACGTCCTCGACAAGCCTCCGCAGATGTACGGTAACGTCCGCTTTTGTCAAAAACCAAAAAAAAAAAAAAAAAAAAAAAAAGGAAAAACACAAGTGCATAATTCCTGCGGTATAATTCCCAGTATTCCGGCATGTCGGCTAGCGTTAAATCATTTTCATGTTAAAGCGGCGGGGGCCCGCGCCCTGGTCTATTGCCTCCGCGGACGCGCCATTGGACTTGGAACGTGGCACGTACTCGATGTCTATGTTGTTTTTATGTTTGCCTTTGCCCCGGCTCCAAACAAACAGGAGCAAGAAGCAGAACAAGACCACGCCCAGGAAGGTGAAGCAGCCCATGGCTGTCGACACCAGGATGGTCTTTAGATCCATGCCCATTGTCAGGTTGGGCGGGTTGGTCCCATTGGCCGTGTCATTGCCGTGGTCCGTGTAGGACTGGGTCCTGTTGGCGTACAGCGAACCCAGGTTTTTCACCGCCAGGGAGACCAATAGCGTGTCGTTACCCGCCGTGTTGGACGCCACACACAAATACACCCCGCCGTCCTGAACCTCGCTCATCTTTATCTCCAGCGTGCCGTTGTTGTGCACCGTCAGCCTGCCGTGGCTGCGGTTGGTGAGGTGGCGCCGGCCGGGCGTGAGCCATGACACCAGCGGCCGGGGCGTGCCCTCGGCGCTGCAGTGCAGGCGGGCCGTCTGGCCCTCGTCCACCGACACGATCTGCGTCTTGTTCTCGCGGATCTTGGGCTTGGTGCAGGTGACGTAGTAGGAGAGCAGCGCCTCCTTGAACTCTTTGAAGGGCCGCCCACGGATGCCCTCCGGCGTGCTGCACTCCGGCTGGGCCTCGCCGAACGAGATGGAGTGGCGCTTCTGGAGGAGCCACATGAGGCGGCAGTCGCACACCAACGGGTTGTCGTTGATCAGCAGCACCTCCAGGGCCTCCGGCGATTGGAACACCCCTTTCTCCACGGTGTCCAGGCGATTGTTGGAGACGTTGAGGACCCTGAGTCCCCGCAGGCCCTGGAAGGCGTAGGGCTCTATGGTACTGAGCTGAGCCCCGACCAGGCGCAGCTCCCGCAGCCGCACCAGGTCCTGCAGCATGCCCTCCTCGATGTGCCTGATGCGGTTGAAGGAGAGGTTGAGGTGGGTGAGGTGAGACTGGTGCCGAAGGGCCTGGTAGGGAAAGACAGAGAGGTTGGTGTGGGTGACGGACAGCGTGGTCAGGTTGAGGCCGTGGAGAGTGTTGGCAGGGAAAACGTCCAGCGAGGGCCAGTTCTCGATCTCCAGGTGGCGCAGCCTGAAAAGCTTCTTGAAGGAGTAGGGGTGCAAGGTGCTGATGCTCAGGTGCTTCATGTGGAGGCTCACCAGGCTGTGCAGGTGGGAGAGCGCCTCTGTGGGCACCACCGTCAGGTTACAGCGCTCTAGCGAGAGCTCCTCCAAACTCAGGAGGCCGCTGAAAGCCCGGTGCGAAATATAGACCAGGTCATTGTCCCCCACCTCCAGCGATTTGAGATTATGGAGGTCCTGGAACATGTAATCCAACAGGATAACTATCTTGTTGTCACTGATGTCCAGCGTGGTGAGGTTGGAGAGGCCGGTGAAGACTCCCAGGGGAATTAGTTTAATACGGTTGCTTTTGAGGCTGAGCGTGTGCATGTTGTAAAGTCCGCTGAAAGCCCCAGGCTCCACATAGGCGACAGTGTTTCCACTCAGGTCCAGCTCCTCCAGCTGTGGGTAGGCAGAGAAGTCGTCGGGGTTGATGGCCTGCAGCTTGTTCTTGCTCAGGTCCAGGACCCGTGTCTCGATGGGGATACCGTCGGGAATGGACGGCAAGCGCTTCCGGTGACAGATGACCGAGCGGCTCTGTGCGGAGCAGTCGCATCGGGCGGGGCAGCCCAGGGCGGAGCCCACGAAGACGGCCACCAGGACCAGGCCCAGCAGCGGGTGCCAGCATGAGATGGCTGTGTGCAGCATGACTCTGTTCATACAGTCGACCATTCTGTCACACCACTGCAGAGAGAGAGAGAGAGAGAGAGAGAGAATATTTTACTACACAGCAGAAACCTTAAAACACTTCACTTTTTATCACATCTCATAACTTTATCGAATGGCATGACAACCATAAGTTGATATGCAGAGAAAATGATTCATTACAGATGGCACATTCATATTGGACTACAAAGCACCAAAGAACCTCACTCTGGACAAGAGCATTTCCTAAAGGTTGTTAATGTAAATATATACCTCAATTAATATAATTACATTTAGATATGAATTGTATTACTTTTTTTGGTTGCATTGTTGGTGATGTTTATGGTTCACTTTAATAGTATTATTATAGCGTAGTACATTATTACACATTTTTTTCTTTTTATAGGATACTATTATGATACACTAATAATAAAACTGTTATTATACATACATAAAATAATGTAAATATGACTTTTTATAACACTTGTGTGATGTCAAACCCTTTTAATGAAGAGTTCTGTCAAATTTACACAGATTATATTTGCACTTCTTTCAATATCCTGGTTTGAACTTGAGCTAACTTTTCATATTTGTCTTGTCATTACATTTGGAATTTTTATATTATTATAGGTTAGAATAGGTCTAGAATATCTACCTGCAGTTTTATGCAGGTCAAAATAACATGTACCTTTTACATGATCACATTGTTAACATTATCACATAATTTACAAAATGTACAAAAACAGACACTATATGTAGTAAAAATGATTATTGAAAGTCATTAGATGTAACAAATGCAACATGGTCTCCATTGGAAGGGAATCTGTTCACACCTGTGAAATTTTGCATATGATCCTATGACGGGTGATGAAGAGTGATGTGTGCATTTAAACCCCAGCGTCCACTAGGATTTGGTTAAAAATCGACATTTTCAGCAACACAGCCGTGAGTAGCAGGTTTCAAGAGATCTCACACGCAGACCAATGTCTGAGAAAGAAAGCGGGGTGGTGTGGACGCTCCCTGCCTCTCCTTGTGGGAATGTGCTTCTGCAGAGCATCTCTTGGTCATGCAGCCACGCTGAAGCCACGCTGCTTCTCCCAAATACACAGACCGGACCAGGTCCATGGACAATAGAGCATAGGACTGCGCTCTATTGTTTCCATGGAAACAGTCCAGTGATCTCCGCGGGATTTTCATTTTTGTAAACAATTGCAAAGCAAACTTTTGGTATTCTGAACACAGGCCGACCGGTCGGTGTAACTTCTTGTCTTGTTTCGGTTAGAGCACACAGCAGTACACCGAGAAATCAGAGCAGGCGTTTAGCTTTACCTCTTCTGTGACAGACAAGGGAATTAAGGTGTTTAAAAGGTCCACCAACCTCTGTTTTTCGTTGTGTGGTGCGGGAGAGCAAAACACACTGACCGGATATAACCTCTAGGGGGCAGAAAGGGATTACCGGGTTAAGCGACAGACGACCTTTCCCCAACTGAGCTCGACGCCGCGTCTGCTGTTCAACACGAACATGCACTACCGCTACATCAATCCTGTCCATACAGACAAAATCAAACACCCCGCCCCCTCTAAAAAGAGAAGCCTTGTCCTATCAGGAATACACGCAACCCGGCCTGTTTCTTATTGTTTGTGACAGCAGTGAGCGTTAAAAAAAAAAAAAAGAAAAGCCTCCCGGCGAGAGTTACAACACGACAGGTGCACTTACTTCTGACGCGCCTTTTGCAGGTCGTGATTCCCGCAGACATGTTGCGAACCGGTTGCGAAGGGAGCAGCTTTCCAGCTACGCACAGCGACGGAATTTAAGCGGCGAGAATGATAATCAGATGAAAAGAGGGCCCAGAGGCACGAAACACTGAGGTTTTAACGTGCTTCACACTTTCTGATTCATTATAAAACAAGGGAGTCGATGACTCAGTGATGCTGAGTTCAGAAAACATGATTCTCCAAATTGTCTGAAGAATGTAGAGTTCACACAACGCCACTTTCTGACTTGACTTGACTTGTTCATGCTGCACATCTAAGGGGACCAGGAGGGAATCTCAAGACGGAAATTCCTCCATCTGCCTCGTTTGAAAGGAAGTCCTCTCATTTTTATAGCTGATGGCTGTTTGGGGACAGATGGCCCTTATGTGTCTTTTTTTAAACCAGACATCTGGGTCATACAGGAGCAGTGAAAACTTTGGGCGCATATTATCAGTATCGTAATCATACAGGCCATGAAGGAGGTGAGTGAAGAGGTGAATGTCCATGGTGATGATGTCACCATCATCATCGCCTTCTCTAAGGGCTCAGACAGTCACTTGTATGACAGTCACTGGATGATATCTGTGTTTCAAACACACACACACACACACACACACACACACACACACACACACACACAAAACCAGACAATTGTTTAGTTGACTGTGTGCATGTGTGATTCAGCTGAGTTGCTCCTAATATCAAAGCGGATGATATCTGCTGTCAGGTTACCTGGAGTTTACCTGTCATTCTGACATTAACCCGTCATCGCGTGAGTCCCCGATCTGAGGGGTCGTCATTGCCTCTGTAGCTTGACGGCACCGCTCTCGCGCTTTTAATGAGCGTCAGTCGGTGCTTGCGTTCCACGCAAGATGGATGAATGATTTATGCTCCAGTGCTTGGTGACAAAATCCAACAAATCAGTAGCTTCACATCTGTTTACGTTCTGAAATTGCACTGCAAGTCAAATCTTTACCACTTCTGTTTTTTTTAGTTTTTTTTTTTACTATTTTTACAAAACAGACCGCTCACAAATATGAAATGTTGTAACATAAAAAAGGAAAGATTTTTGCAGTGATGACAGCATCGCTGGCTTCTTTGAAGCTCACCAACAGTCCTAAAAGAGTTTCCTATGGTGAGTTCCCATGTTTCCCATCATGTATTAATGATGCTCTCACGAAGCTGCTTGTGATGAGGGCAGCAGTGTGCAAAAATGTCAAATTTTGGACATTATTTGCAAGCTGGTGCGAAGCACAGCGCTATGTGCAAAGCATGCGGCTTGTTATCTAGTATAAGGTCAGACGAGTCCCCCGGATATACATAAAAAGAGAAAACAAGAAAGAGAAACACAGCTCCAGCACACTTAAGAGCACTGCACTGTTTATTAAAAAAAAGTACGTTTGTGTTCTGGGCGACAGAAATAATTACACACCAACAAAAACGGTAGTTAGATAACTACCACGCGGGTCTTATTATCTATTTATTCAAATCCTGAGGACACCTTGCCTTACCCGAAGCAAGCAGGCCCTACACCTAGCATGTAGTGCTGCGCTTAGCGTCTGTATTATATCCCCCATAGCCTCCATGCAGTAGGCGTGGTGAATTTTTTTCCGACTGGGAGTGTACACCCCCGCACACTCACCACCAGAGTCCTCATTATATACTCCACACCAAAACACGCAAGAAAGCGCACCAATGCGCGTGCCTGCTGGCAGGTGTTTCTCGCGGCAAGCTGCTATAAATGGGCCATGGCGAGTTTGTTCCAGCCCTCCACAAGGGTGCTAAAAACTGGGATTCTGACAGTCCCTCAAAATGATCAAAAACTAGGATAAGGTTGCATGTTTCATATTCTTCTGTATTTATTGGTCAATCTATTGATTTGGAACCTTCCCACATCCTGCTGGGAGAACATGGAGGATTAGGTTCTGATGTGGATCAAAGTGAAAGTGAAGCCATTGTGAAACACTGCAGCACAGCACACGGTGCACACAACGAAATGTGTCCTCTGCTTTTAAAGGCGCCCGGGGAGCAGTGTGTGGGGACGTGGCTTCTGGACTGCAGAAGCACTGCAACACCCAATCAGCTCGTATTTGAGCTGATTGGATGTGTAAACCTCTGCTTAATCCAGCAAGCCCCATCCCATCCATCGAGCTTTCACCTACAGCCGAGCTGCTCCTAGAGAAGAATGCCGGGCCACCACAGACATATACATGACATCTGTGGCGAGCTGCAGCTTCCATCGTGCTGCAGTCTGGAAGTGGGATTACGGCAGCGCTGAACACCCTCAACTGGGACTCTCCCCATTTTCTGCTGCTTGCCCAAGTAGTTTTCGGATTAAGATAAGGACTCGGCCTCTGTGCAATCAACCAACATGTAAGCCATTTGTGAAATTGGCCCTGGACATCTCTCCACGCAGGGCTTCTCTCAGTTTGTATGATGCGACCCCGGTGCTTAGATCGTCTGCCTCAATGCAATGGTGCCGACAGACTTGCTCACTTGTTGTGTTTATGCAGTAATCAACATTTACACGTAAAAAAAAGAAGAAAGATATATCGAACAACCACAAGACCAGCGCCGCATATTCTTCTGATCATTCTTTTGCCCTGGAAGCAGAATTAGAAGCGGAAATAATTGGGATAAAATAAAGGTTACCCGTGTGTAGATAAACAGAGCTGCCTGACCTCAGCTGCAACATATCACACACTTATTATGAATATTTTAAAAACAAAGTTTAAAATCAGACAGAATTTGTAATTGGTGAATATTAGTGCAAAAATCCAAGGAGTGGAAATGGTTTCATATGGATACGTGAGAGGGATGATGATGATGGTGTGTGTAGCTGTGCTTTCGTGATGCTCATTTGCATTTACTTTGCTCCCTTTAATGCGACTGACTATTCATTCGAACATGAGCAAATTCCCCCGATTTTATCCAAATTATGTGCACAACACAAATAATTTGTTCCCTCATTTAACATGCAAATCGTGTGCAAGAGATAAATTTAACATTCTTCCCCTTCTTGTGTTAATTTGCTATTTGTCACAAAGTATTTGGCAATTTAAATATTTGCAGCAGACCAACTTTAGATATGATATTATCTAATTATTAATTTATAACATGGGGCAGCTCACATGGTTCTGCAAACACACACATAGACTCAAAATATTAAATGTATCAGTCACTACGGATTGTGGTGAATGATAAGGACTAAAAGCATAAAAGATTGACAATATCTAGAACAGTAGCAGTTCAAGTTTTCTGACCTGCTTTTATAGGTGACAAACAGAATTGAAAGAATTAACAATGAGAATGTACTCATATGTCACAAACGTTTACCTGACTGTGCAAATTGATGATTAAAATGAAGTGACGTACTGTTTCGCTCAATTTGAAGACGAACTGGCCAATTTTAGTGATAATTCATTATGTTATCATACGTGCAGTTACAACAATGGACAATTTATTTGTTTTTTCTTAAATAGTTGCCCCTTACAGAGAATCAGATGCTTCAGGAACTGCAGTTTCCATGTCCAGAATTCACGTCAAGAATGAGATCAATGAAAAAAAGCTACAATAGATATGATGCGGCATTTGAAACATTCTTGAAAAGAGAAAAGCACACACACACACACACACACACACACACCTTCTCATTCAACGTGTTTTCTTTATTTTCATGACCATTTTCATTTGCAGATTCTCACTGAAGGCATCAGAACTATGAATGAACACATGTGGAGTTATGTACTTAACAAAAACAGGTGAAATAACATGTTTTATATTCTAGTTTATTCAAAATAGCCGCCATTTGCTCTGATTACTGCTTTGCACACGCTTGGCATTCTCACACGGTGACTGTGGAGGCCATAACTCCACATGTGTATGTGTAAGTGTCACAGACTTTCAGATTCAGATTCGCTAAACAGACAAATGTTAGGTTGACAGTAGAACAGTAGAATCGTCAAGGAAGTGATCTCAGCGGAGTCCTTGTACAAGTGTTGGCGCAGGCCACTGCAGGGACCTGATCGATGCCGACAGGTACAGGTAATGACTGAATACTTGGAGCAGACTCAGAGGACAGGTGACCGTGAGCGAGACAGACGTGGGAATGACCAGAGTGGGGCATATAACCTGGATCAGTGAAGGATATTAGGGACTGTGAGATGAAAATTTGAATGCCGTTGCATTGCAGTTTGAAGACAGTTTCCCTTTGACCAAACGCACAGATTACAGCGACGAGATGTTAAATGAAGATACTTGCCCTCTCTTGTTAAGTAATAACACTAAAACAATATAACAATAAAACAATAAAAATAACAATAAAAGATCTTAACCGAAGGAAGATATTTGTATCTTCAGCAATGTATGAGTGGCTGCTTTACTCTAGAACCCAAAGGCTGGAGACCTACATCGGCTCAACAAATAATGAAGATGAAATGAAAGTAATAGGAAGGCAGGTTTTAAAAAATAACTTAACTGCTTTTTATTGTCAGAGATATTATATTTTGTAAAAATATTTTTAAACGTGGTACTACCTAGTGCCAACTGAAAAAAATGGATACCAAATTCCAGCAAAGGAACACTATTCGGCATGGATGCATCGATCGCTGGTGCTGCTGCCAGTGGTACAAAAAACATTTCAAATAAATACAAAGCAAGTTCTGGGGGCAAACATCATACCACCTGTAAAAAAAAAGAGAGTTTGTATCCTACAGAAACAAGAGAATGATCTGGAACACACCTCAAACTCCACTGTGCAATACCACAAGAGGCACAAGCTACGGTGCAGCCTTGCTTAAGAGAGATATTAAAGAAACATATCATCTTCAACTTTATGTCTTTTTGTGATTGCAAAGCAGAAGATGAACTGTTAATGGGCTGCATCCCATTAAATAAGTGAAAAAGGCTAAAATAATAAGTACTCAAAACGTAGTTCTTGTTTAATATTTAGACTCTTGACAGCCTATCAATAGTCAGTCAATAAACTGATTCTCTATCTTGCCTTCCAAGCACATGACTCATTATACAGGCTTGTGCCTACTGCAGCGACTTAGTTCAGACACAGCAAATTCTGGAATATTTCATGTAGTCAGAGATGTTTGAAGTAGTCAAACTGAAGGCTAAAAATTCAAAACCAGAGCATATCCAGACATCTTATGCCTTATAGAGAAAACGTGGATTGTGTGTATGGTGAGGAGTAATGGGTCCTGGACCAGAACGAGGGCACAGTGTGCTTTTCTAAAATGCTTATCTAGTCCCAAATGTTCCCAAACAAAAGCAAAGGGCAAGCAGTTTACCCGTCACACAGAAAGGAGCCTGTTCTTAATTTAACTATGAAACTGGGCCTTAGAAGGGAATCATTCTGATGAAAAAAAAATACTCTTAGATCTACAAAATACTGTATCATAATAATAATAAAAAAAGGTTTTTTGAAAAAACCAAGGCTCCGAAGGTGACGGTATCACTGGTGTGTGATCCGATGGTATTTTGCTGGTCCACACCTTCAAATCGTGAGTTTAAATCCGGCCTCTGGCTTTGTGTGTGTGTATTTTGCGTGCTGTTGCCATACGTTGACTGGAGACTTTAATTGGCCGTCGGTGTGAGTCCCCGTGTGATGTCCCCGTTATGCATTAATTAAGCGGTTATGTATGGAGAATTAGCGTGTAGTACTTTCTTTTTCACAAGGGACAAGTGTCTTAACCTTCCGGCGTGTCCACATGGTGCACGGTTCAAATGCTCTTTTCTTTTTCCATTGCAGGCTCGCAGGCAGAGCCAATGTTGTTCTTTTTGTGTGTCTTGATGCCAAGTACAATTTGTATCTGACGCTGACTAATGCCTTCAGATGGGCAACAACCGCAGATTCCGAAGGAAAATCGAGCGTTATCATTTCATTTTTTAATGAGCCTTATATCTTACAATGACACTACCCTGAAGGAAACATGTAATTAACTTTCAGGTTAAAGCACAACCAGCGTGCGCAATTAACCCTCCATCTCCTTCCAGTCATCTCCCGATAATTGCACGAAACGGAGCGCTGCTTGAATAATATTTTACTGAGGGAAATGTCTGTTGGCATGAAGTGGACAGCAGAAAATCCTTCTTCTACACAAGTTTCCATATTTAATCCGGTCCCAGACCCCTCCCACCCTGTCGTAAGCCACCGACCTAAAGCAGAAATAACAACAACAGCATCGATTGGTAAATCCACCGCTATCTAATCCAGTGCGACTTTGTTGCCTTTGGGCAATTGTTGTTTTTATCCCTGCGATCCTGCCAAATAAATCAATTTTTCAGCTAACGTTAGAAGGTAAAAGGTGCAAATGCCGGGGTTTAAATAATAGTTTTTTTTTATTTTGATGCCTCCCGAAGGACAAGACTCCATTTATCTGCGATGTGATTGCGGAATGAAAAGTGCAGCATATGGAAGTGCTTACTGGCCGATATGCAAATCGGCGACTCAAATCAGTTAGAGGGATGGCGAATGCACTTCCGTCACAATGGGAAAAGGGGACGGGGACCGTCCGTCCATACCGCACATTTGGCGGAGGAATTAAATGCCGTTAATTAGCAGGAGAACAGTGTTTTTTTCCGGAGTGAAGCGTCGTAATGGCCTTCCTTCACCATGCTTCCCACAGCGCCCCCGCAAGGCAATTAATATCAGGGGCCCCCTAATCCAACGCTAAATTGTTATTAATTAATGAATTGTAATTAAATCATAATGAAATGTTTTAGGCGTACTGTCTAATGGCCTCGTGCTAAAGGCTGCACCGCTGTGGGCCGGAATGATGGTGGCTTTATTCACAAGGATGAACAAAAGATCTATTCGTGCAGTAATGAACATTTTTGTCACATTTACATACTGTAAACACAAAACACAGATCTGATTTGATGACGTTAAACAGTTAAACGGTAACATTTGCAGCCAGCAAACCAGGGGGGGCGGAAGCAATTTTTCCTGATTAAAGCAGGAAGGATCTACTGCCGTGTTTCATTAATACTGTGGGAGGTGGTCTTTATTTCAGTAGCATGAGAATTGGTGTGAAGGAGTAAAATAAAACAGCGTGAGAGACCATGTGGCGTCATAAATACAGAACCAAAAAGAAATGAAATAAAAAAAACGGCATGCCAGTTCCTAATGGAGAAAGTGGAGCATAAATATTCAGAGATTCATCATTTGAACACCTTCAAGTTCTGCTATGAATATTAACAAAGATTCTAATACGTCTACCGTACGCCCCTGTATGTGGTCACTCCTGGACTGAAGTCCAGATTTCTAAAGATCTCAACATGCAGCATTCCAGCTGTGGACAAAAGTGAAACTGACTTTCAGGTTCTAGGTGGTTGGCCACGCTGCACTCGTTTCATTTCAGTCTCACACCCAGACAGCGGACGATGAAAATAAACGGCGCCTACTGCACATTAATTCGTCTCAGAATGACTGAGTCACGCGCCCCTTTTCAATACCCGCGCTCAAGCTAATGTCGTTTATCAAATGAATGTGGGGAAGGATAAATGGAGTAATGGAAATTCTGCACCGTTATGTTCACGTGGCACTGGGACAACAGGACAAAGTGTCTTTCTGAGCCTCTTGTTTAATGTGAAAGGCGAGAGGAAATATGTTTGCAATGCTTGAAATAGACACTGATCAACTTTGAGAGCATCTCCAGGACAGAACATACTGTTAAGAGTTAGCTAATGCACAACAAAAGTGGTCCAAGGAAGGACGAAATGATACAACAGAAAAGACTGTTGCAGATCAATGTTAATGTTATTCTGTCATGGCAGCGGCCTCTTTCATTCACATCACACGGCAAAAACAGTTCAGGAATTCCACTTCTGTTGGATGTGCTGGAAAAACAGGCAGCCATGGAGGTCCCGCATCTCAATTTAATGCACTTAAACACACTGTTGGTGACCGTGGTACCAGATACTTCAGCTCGGCTGACAGCTGCCTACAAGAAATCTCAACTTAAATCCAGTTCCAAAATAAACACACTGGCCATAATTTCCAACGTGGCGCAATGTTGCTAGTTTATGGTGAGGTATCCTTTTTTTCACCCAGAGCGCATCCGTAATGAGGCTTTTATAAACAGAGTTTAATATGGGAGGAGCACATAGCAATGGGCATAATGTAAAAAGCTGCATAAATAAAAATTGATTGAATGATTGATTGGTGATTGACGGCTCTAATGGACCCCGCTACCTCATTCTCGACAATGTAAGCCCATGCCCGTCAATACGTCAAACATCATTAAGCATCACGCTTCTTTCTAGGCTTGTTTATGCCAATATTATGCATTACACTAGCGACCAAGACCCACACTTCTTTAAAAATAGCGCAATAGAGATATTAAATTAAATACACTCCTCCACACATACACATATCAACATAATAAAATGTTAAACATATTAATACTCTGTCCTAACGGGAGCATTTGGCTCCTCGTTGTCCACGGTACAGGGTCACCTTTCAATCGAACCCTCCATCACTCCTCCCAAGAATGCACATCAGTAACTGGTCCGTCTTTTTTCCCAGAGGCTGAGCCGTCCGGAGTCGGGCGTAATTATCGCCGCGAAGGCGGCCACGAGAGCAGACATGTCCCCCTGCCACTTCTGACACGGGAGGCGGCGCCTGTGAGGTGGAAGAAGGCTGCCCCCCCCCCTCCTCCCCCTGACTCGGGCCAATTGGTGTGCTAATAAATTAGTGCTTTGATTACCCCGTTTAGGATTCAACAGGAGCCATTAATTATGGAAATGGATAGCGAGGACGATAACGAGGCAGACACCGACCAAGACGTCTTTCTATGAGAGCGGCTTCTATTCAAATCCCCCTCCTGGAAAGTTCGGCCAACGCACTCGAGGGGATAACAGGGGAAATTGCATCTGAAGGTTACAGACAAATGGAGCAGGAATTCTTAACCACCTCAAATGTGCAGGACAATGCAGCGCCAGCGTTATTGTTCATGGTTTACATCATCTGGGGGGAACAAAAAAAAAAACGCTGATGGTAAAAGCAGCGCGTTTAGCAAAGATGCCATTTAAGGCATCCGCTGGCCACTGGTGCGTATCTCCTGCAGCCATCTCTCCGCGCTGCGCCTCCCAAACACGAACTCCAGCGTTTAATTAAACGCCACCGACGAACCACGGAGAAGGCGTCTACTATGCCTGGGTATAATGTAACGTACCTCACGTGTTCTCATTCGGGAGGGTCCGTTTGGGCGTCAAAAGCCATCTTTGACTCCTTAATCCAAACAGCTGCAGGTCTGAGGAGCCAAAAGGCACAGGGCACAAGTTGAACTGCAACCTTTTTCTCAATTCCCTCCCCCTCGACCCTGCCTGCCTCCCTCCCTCCCTCGCTCCATTCTTCCTTCCCTAATAGACTGATAAACCCACGACGAGGCCTTCCCACCGGCGTCCCAGTCAATGACATCAGAAGCCATTCAGCTGGCGGCCTTTCATGAAAAGTGTACGGCAATTCAGCGTCTCTTTTAGCGCGACTTCCTCTCTCATCGCGTCGCATGCGTTCTGAAGACGATCGCGGCGAGTTTGTGGCGAGGGCTGCATTCGACTGATCAGTTTACAAATTGAGGAAAAGGAATCAGTGAACGTTGACAGAGGATGCATATACGTAAATGGTACAGATCTCAGTAGTTTTGCAGTGTGCAAATTGGTGAAGGAAGGAAATAAAACAAGAAAAAAAAAGTGTCTAGTTTATTTTTCTACCACGTTCCTGTGATCAGTGTGGACTGACACTGGAATAACATCTAAACTCCAGTCAGGGCCGACATGCTGCACGAAACGCACAAATACATAATTTAGCGTCTGTTTGTTGCTAAAGGCCCCCACTGGGCCCTCGCCTGTGCTGCTGATGCAACCAGCATGGAGGGGCAGGAGAACCGGTGATAAGACGCAATCCGTTTTCCATCTCTCTCCCCACCGTCCTCCCGGGAGAAGTGACAAGCCCTCCACATCCATGCTAATTTCCACCCGTCTGTGTTGCAAAAAAAAAAAACTTTACAAGCAAATGCTTAATGAAGTGTTTACCATATATTTGGCCCATATTTTACAACTCTTCCCATTTTTACGAGGTGATGTGCCATGGTGCACCCAAGGGGAATATGTTCTAGTCAGGTGCCCCGCACATTGATTGGTCATTGATTATGCAGCGGCAGGAGAGCAGCAAGGAACCTATATGTAAGCCTGAGATAATGGGTGAGAATCTATAGTCTGCTGATGCTTGTCTTTGCAACCGCGCAATCAATATTTCCATATCACTGGCGCACCACACTGACAGCGACGTCTTTCATTTCAAACATGACGGCATTACGTTGAGTTACTGCAGAAAATGCACTTCAATCCCATTACAAAAACACAGCAACGCTGCATTAAATTCATTTCCATCATCAGCATCTGTAATTCTCTTCTGACAGTGGAAATGACTGCTGTTCATTAAAAATACTGGAATCACGTGCGCTGCTTCATTCCCGCCATATCAGGTTTCCTGGGGCAGTGGTGGCCCAGCGGTTAAGGGAGCGCCCCCATAATCAGAAGGTTGCCGGTTCGAATCCCGATCCACCGAGGTGCCACTGAGAAAAGCACCGTCCCCACACGCTGCTCCCCGGGCGCCTGTCATGGCTGCTGCAGTGTTTCACAATCACTTCACTTTTTTCACTTTCCTAAGATGAAATGTGATTTCTTTAAATGGATTTTTTGCACCATATTCTCATTTCGACTAGACGCTAGTAAAGTCTCACGTGAATCGCTGCTTTCAGAAACACTCATACACTGTTGTAAACTTGAGCACAGACTAACTCGACTTTCAATGTCATCGGACGCTCTGTACAGTTCACACTTTCATGCTATTTTGACAGATTGCTGACAGGGGGGGTCAAACAAAACATGATCTTTCACCGCTGACTGGTCTCCAAAATAATGTCCTGTCATGAAATGACACGTAAGCAGTGACATAGAAAATTATTTAGGCCACCGTCAAAAATTCGTTCAGAAAAAAAAAATACAAATAAAAAACACCAAACTACTGTGTTCTATAAAAGGATGGGCACAGATAGGCAGCATGCGAGATCCTTTCCATCATCGTGTGTCCTGCAGCCTGATTAGCTGTAGTCTGTGGTTGACGTGATATTTAGCACAATAGACATCAGGCTTTAAATGATCTGTTCTAAACTAGGTGTCAATCATTGCGACCTATGACCTCAGACACTGGGCCTCCTGACAAATGACAGTGGATACACACAAAAAAATATAAATATATCTTGTGCAATGTCAGTTTTTTTCTCTTTTGAGACTATACACCTATACGGTAAATATTGTTGTTTACAGAGCTGTGAAAATTGTTGATTCTTAACATAAAATTAATTCACAATTAATCAACAACAGTGCAGCTCAGAGTGAAATTCTTCTTTGTGCTCGAAGACTAAGGAAAAACCCCGAACTCCTTCCTCTATATTTAGTGGCGTGATTAATTATCCTAACATGCTGTTTTCCCCTGCTTTCGCCACCTGCGTTTGAATAATTCATGAGCGAACCCCTGGGCCCTTCCCCCACCTTCCTGTTGCGTGAGTCAGGTACATGAGCAACATCAAGGGGAGATTTCCTTGGCAAAAGGACAAATGAAGGTGCACAATGGAAGAACACACACAAAACATGCATCCATGTCTGTAGCTCAAAGTCTTCACTCTTTGACTTGAGGGTTTAAAACAGGGACATGACAAACAGAACAAAAAATAAGGTTAGAACAGAAAACTAAATGCAGGTGAAGTGCAGGAAGAAAATGGGAGCTAAATGTGAACAGGATAAAAGAATTAAACAAAACAAATAGCAAAACTGAAACAAAAACTCATCTCCCAAGCAGTTAGGAAAGTGATGGCACAGGGACGCTCACACACAAATCTCCAGCCAGATACATTTCCACAGCCTTTAAAAAAAAAAAAAATCCCTTCATTCACATATGCTATTGATCAGTACAGAGTTTTGACCATAGACAGGCTTCTACAACGTTATATAGTATAAGGTAACATTACCAGTGCAGTTTTCTCTGATTGCTGTTCAGTTCAGAGTAGCATTGCCAGGGCATTTGGGTGCTATTTTATCTCCATTTTTAAACCAAACATAATACACATCAAAAGGATGATATGATATGAGTCTAGAGAATGCATAAAAAAAGTGTCTGGTGAGAAAATGTGGAGACATGACGACTTTAATTCAAAATCTCAGTTCCATCATCTCAAAATCTCAATCTATGTATAATAAATACTGCAGTCTTGTGTTTTGATCATCGTGGGTCTGAAAGGTCAGTTGGCGGATGTAAACTGATTGGAGGGACTAAGTCCTCGCGTGATGTGGTCCTCATACAATAGCAGGCTTTAACGCAACTCCATAAATCAGCTGCCGCCGACTTTTGTAGACGGGCCTTCACAGCCTCGGTATTTCCCACATGAAGGGAGGTTTAGTCTGTCGCGTTTGGAGGCCTAAGGTGAGCGCAGAGCCTGCACTCAGAAGATAAGCTTTGCAACGAGTTCCTCCCGCAAACCTGTCCCTCCACAAACAGTCATTAACACAGCGATTTCTCACGGCAAATTAACGATTTTCCTTTCATCCCGAGACTGCTCTCATTGACCAGGCCTACTTTACTTATTGACATCTGGACGGCATCCACAAGATGGCCTTGATAATGCCAGATTGTCTGATGAGCGACTGTCCAAAAAAAAAAAAAAAACTAAATTCAATAAGCAGGTAAAGAGGAAAAAAAGATATTTAATGAAAATCCAGGCGTCTGTCTCTCTGTGAGCCGCTTCATCCATCTGTCTGCCTCTTGTTACCAGTGCAGATGGAGGCCGAGGCCGCCTGATGCTGCAGCATTGCGGAGCGCGAGGATAATCAAATTTGGTAGTTGCACGCAGACGAGGCCCGTAGCCCGTGGCCATGGCTCCCTCCATCTGCTGCTGCCCCTGTGCGTGAGCTAGAATGTTCTGGATTAACATAGTCCCCGGGGCCTGCGATCTCTGTGGCAAAAGCGATGTGACCGACTGGACCATTTTTCACAGGTACAGTAGTTACCTTCCCTTGTTAAAAAAAAGGTCTATAATCTAAAAAAAAAAAAAAAAAACTGTCTGTAGTGTCTGTCTTTACAACGTTGCTTTTGGCTGCTGTTGCCTTGCTCTGTAAAGTAGCCGAAACCCACGAGGTCTGGTACTGTGATCCTTTCCTTGCATCTGACTGTGCACCGTGGTGAAAAACAGACTGGAGCCAGGCTATAACAGAGCCGGGAGCTGCACTTCTCTGAATAATAACCAGATGGAGGTGAGGCGGGGCGGTGTCCCTCACTGGGATGAGAGGGGAGGTGCTACAACACTGAAGGAGCCCTAGGATAAGGATGACACGATAAAAAAATGCACCAGTGATGCAGGGACTGATCTGAAATAAGCATGACCACATGCTTGGCTCTGAGAGAAGAAGAGACATATAATTTGTCAAATCTTACAACCTGTTTTTTTTTTTTTTTTGTATATGTGAAACAGACACGTTGCCATCCAGACCTCGCTTAGCACATCTACCAAATCAGGCACAACGAGTACCGGTGAAAGAAAAACCAAACCCAGCCATCTAAGGCATCAATAAATACACAGACACAGACAGAAACATAAGCAGCCTCACAGCAAGCTGCCGAAACCATGCTGCCCACGGTGAACCACACCTGACGCCATCCCGAGCCGAAGCAAGACCCCCCCCCTTCTCCTTACCATACACAACGTGGTAATACAGTCAAAAAGTCTTTTTTTTTTTTCAAATCCCTACATCCCTAAAAGTCATAACTGAGATCAGTGCATCCTACTGTAGCCCTAGGCAGCTATTATTTTATAATCAGGCCAAATATTGGGTTTAGTAAACCTTCTTGTCTGTTTGTGGGAGTTCTCTGCTGTCTCCTTGCAGGGTCTTCTGGAGAGCCTTTTTTTTTTTTTTTTACATTTGTCTTAAAGACGGCATCGACTACAGATGGGCCACAGCATACTGTAATAGCGAGTCCCTGGCTGCGGGGAGGCGCGAGGGCGACTGGACCGCTTCAAGCTCTGAAATGAAGATGGCACCGGGGGAGAATTTAATGAGTTGCCCGGGGTGCGGGGATCACATCACACACTTCTGGCATCATGCAGCGGGGACGTCGAGGTTGTGAGGAGCTTGTGGGACATGGAGAGATGACCAATATCCCCGGCGAAGAGACACAACGGGGTGGGAAGAACTTTAACCCTGAACCAGGCAGAGAAGACAGAATATCGGATCCGTGGGATGGATGAGCGGGTCGCCTTTTCCTTTTGTCGCCTTTTGGCCTGACCACATGATAAATTGGACGCGCTGCAAATGATATAAAGCCAAGTCCCGAGGGCCCAATAACAGATCTAGAAGATGTTTCTGTCATGCTGAGGGATATCAAACATCATTAGAGTTGACATGTGCTCTGTGTATTAGTTCACTGTCTATTTCTGCCTATCAGGGTCGGCCCAGAGAGCGCAGAACTGTGTCCATTTTTTGGGACAGAGGATTATGGAAATGGACCATAATTGCGGAGAAGCAACACTTTGTGCGTGAGAGAACGCAGAAGCAAGTGTAACCATGGCGAGCGTGTGATCAGCCGAGATACTGCATCCACCGACTTAACATGAAGGGCTTCAGTTTCACTGCGGAGAACATAACGCGCTTTGAAGTGGTCCATTTAACACGGTGGGGGGAGGAGCCTGTTGGGAGAAGGACAGAGACTTATGGTAATGACTCCACGGAAATACAAAGCTCAGGCAACGGCTCTCATTGTTGGCGTCATGCACACTGCAGGACAAAAGACGGTTACGGACATTATTACTCCCGTCAGAGACTAACAGAGGGAATCTCCACTTCCTGGAATGTATTAATGGTCTGTAATAGCCATGTAATGACTCTTGTATTTGTTCAATTTGGTTGATATTCTCTTTTTTTGCACCCACTGTCAGAGTCCTGTAAGGCTTTGTGGGTTTACTAAAGCACCTCAGAATGACAGCTAGTTTCTGTCACTTCATGGAGGATCTGTTTGATCCATGTAGGGATTCATGTTTGTTCATCTGGAAAGCAGAACCACAAGATTGTACCAAAAAGTTGTACTGTGTGTGTACAGGTGGTGTGAAAAACGAATGCACTCTGTGTCAGTAACAGCTCCAACATGTACAAGATGTAGGAAAATAATTTGTTTGAAGGTTGTAGGCTGTGTGAGAAATGTAGATGGTCAAGATGGTGAAACAAGCTACCAGGCACCATCAGAGTAGTTCCGTTGTTCACCTATTTAATCAGAGAACTCCTCGCTCTAATATCAAACTACATATACTTATATAGTTTATGCATGGTAAATTTAGTCTTCCATCATTCTAAGCATGACTGTTAGTCCTTATCTGTAAACTACTTTGTCTGCTAAGTAAAGTAAAGTACTTTAGATTAAAAACATAATAAAATATAAAATTGTCACATTTTTGGGGGGGTTCATGACCCCTCCAGCCCTCCCCGTGCATAAAATTACTTTACTTTTTTTTTTGCAGACGCTTTTATCTATTGAAACCAGCTGTAAGATTGAGCATCACAGGACCATGCTTTTGTTTTGCATAGTGACCGTCTACAAGAAGATATGTGACATTCCTGTGCCAATTGTTGTGCATGAAGATTCAACACCTCTGTTTTTCATGCCTTTTGTATGACAGCAAAGTGTGAAGTGTTGGCCGTCAGGACCGCCCACTCTCTTTGTCTTCCCCAGATGGGAGGCACCGGGAGCGTGACATCAGAAACAACAGGTTCTGATTGGTCTGTGACAACTTCCTATAGGCCAGTGACAACTTCCTGTAGGCCAAGGGTATAAAGGTCTGCTCACATGTGGGGAAGGGACTCTTTTTTTTCTTTTCTTTCCCAGCTGTCTTTCCATCGAAACCGCATCTTCTGGTTTTCGAGCCTGCTCTATCATCTCATTATTTCCCATGGCTCTGCCTCTTTCTCTCTCTCTCTCCCTTTACTCTTTCTTCTCATTTTTGTTTTCTCTGTAACCTTGGAACCTTTTTACATTCAATATTCACATGTAACTACAATAATTCTTTACCGGTGTTAATAAATTAGAAACTGTTCATTTTTAACCTCTTTCTGCCAGGTAACATGAAGTGGGAGTGGTTGAATACAGTGCTTTTGTGAGGAGGGAGAAAGAGTTTTTCTACACACTCTGTTCTCTCTCTACCACGCTTGTTTTTACACAGCCTTCATTATTGACAGAAATAAGACGAAACATTTGCACTTTTTCTTAATAAATAATAAAATTAGTTAATTAGTTTTGTTAACAATAAACCTATGTTTTCGACAGCACTCGTTTGTTCAGCATTTATCCAAACATTTTAATCCATTGCAAATGTTGTTCACTTTGCTCATTTTTACTGACAGTGTTGTAAAAGTGCAGTAAACTAAACGCATTACTTATTTTTCTTAAGAATAAGTAAAGAGATAAAACCTCATGACTCCTGCCCAGATTCAAATAAAAAATCTGCATCTGTAGCCAAATTCATCAGAAGTCTGAAAAATTTAAAGTGACAGTATAAAATGTAGAAAATACAAAATCAAGAATAAGTGAATAAGGCAAGTACAAGAAAATGAACTCACATGAAATATTTATGTGAAGAAGCAATAAAATGGAAACAGACCCCCTCCTCCTTATTTTTTACTTAATTGAGCTCTCATAAATTTTTTAAACTATATACAGTTCACTTTCATGCAGTAGAAAAATTCAATGTTGCCCATGTTTGTGAAGATTCTCCCTTATTAAAACTGCATGCCTGCATCATACATAAAAGATGCACTTTAAAAGAAATATTTATATTATGTCCTAAGGGTTCTGAGGCGAACCACTGTGCACGATGAGATCCTGCTCTGATATGGGCCCGGTCAAAGGAGATGGCGTCTCTGGCTTAAAGGACCTGCCTGCATACTTCTGCGCACCAGCCCTCTGGATATTTATTCACCGTGTCAGCATGCAGCATCTAACACGCGTTCTGCATTTTACTGTTTCTTCATATGTGCCATTTTTGGTGGGGCTTTACCGCCAGAGCTCAGATGAAAGCGCTACACGCTGCGCTGTTTAAAGGAGAAGGACGTCAGAATTGCAGAATTACGGCCGCTGTATTGATCCTCTGTGGCTTTCAGGTTTGATCTCGTCTGCCTGCTCTGTTGGTTCTCCAATCCTTTTCAGCTGAATGTGAGCCCATGTGATTTATGTGTGATTCAGTGCGTGTGCAGACACTGGCCTCTGCTCGTCTGAAGGCAGAGGGGCGCATGCTCGCTCTTTTAAACAATTTCCAGCCATTTCAAATTAGTCACCTCCGCACGCTCTGTATGTAGGGCACCATCTCTTATCTACAGCCAAACCGGCTACAGCATCCGCCACTCGCCAGTCTCTGGAGGAGCCGAGCGCGAGGAGAGGCGCAGCCATGAAGATGGATCCATAATGGATCAATTATGGAGGCAAAACGAAGGCCGGTGGTGGCCTAACATTGCATAAGGCGCCACTCCCGCTCCCTCCTCTCCCCGTGGCAGTGTGGTCATTACCCAGAGCTCCATTCTCACCTCACTCTCAGAAAGCTCCTGCTTCATCCCTCCATCTCTACCTTAATAAAGCCTCACCTTCCGCACACAAACAAGATGAATCACGCCGCAGCGCTGAAGCGCCGCGCTCATTAGGCAAACCGCTGCACAGAGGAGCTGGTATCTCCACCTGGAGATGAAGCAGGGAGGGGACAGTCGAACCCATAACCAGATGTTTCTGTTGAGTGCATGGAGACATCCACCCGAAGGTATTGTGCAGAATTACTGCTGGATCCGCTGGTTTACAGGGTGGTGGAAGGGGGAGAACTTGGTCTGGCTGTGTGTCCTCTGATTGTTCTGGTCACATGACCTTATATCTGAATTCCATATTGCACACATGGTGTTTTTCTTTTTTTTTTTGCTTGACCTTATAAAGACTAACTAAATAAATCTTTTTAAATAGAAAAAATAGTTTCCAATCTGGACAAAAAAATGCAGTAGCTATTTTGTTGTTTAAGATGTTTATCCTATATTGTAGGTCATATAACGGAATTAAAGACACACACACACACACACACACCATTCCTTGCAGCTGATGTCACATTGAGCTGAAACACAGGAACCAGGCAGGCGCTAATGCATTTCAACTGATGGCAAATAGCGGCTCAGGACGCTAATGAAACACTGCTAAATATAACAAGGTGACATCAGCATTTCACACCTCCGCTCTGTCCAGTCTGGTCTGTCAGAGGCCTGAAGAGGCTGCTGGTGTGTGTGACAAACACACACACACACACACACACACACACACACAACGTTATGAGGCAATATAATACTGGCAGCAGGCGAGTGATCTTACCAGTAAGGTGAGGAGCATTAAGCCATGAGACGATTCGGCATTCCCAAGCTCAGAACAATCGCTCCCGTGGTGAGGGTCTTGCCTCCGACCCTTCCCCCCCATCTCAACCGGTGAGCAGAGACTCTCTCAGGTGCCATCAGGGCACCAGTGCATTGACCAGCTGTGCTTCCTCACCAGGTTCTTGAGATGATCCAATTACCAGTCAGCTGAATGCTGTTATCCTGAACTGCAGCGCAAGTCATTACTAGAGCTGGTTTCAGCGTGTATGCGTGTTTGTATGAGTATGAACAATGCCTGAACGATTCAAACGCTCTATCTGTTAGCTCAGTTTTCTTAATTAACCTGTTGGGAACTGTGGCGATGGTTCTTCTGATTACAAGGACTAATGGGCCTACAGGGTTCAATCAGGGGGCCGCGCACAAGACACTGTATACAGCACAAAAGTGTTGTAGTAAACACAATTCTCTTCCCCCAGCCCCCTGAGAGCCCTTAATCAAACCTCTGAGCGCTAATGGCACCGCCACCAAAAAAACCCAAGCAGGAGGAGAAGCAAAAAGCAAGGAATGTACCGCCAGCTCCGCAATGGACTCTACAGTCCTTTACAGGTGTACGGTCCAGCCTATAGTGCACACCAGGGACACAAACAAGCAGCTCTAAGCTTGAATGCTCCACATCTGCAGTGCTTAATGATAATTTACTATATAATTTACTATATAAATCCACAGTCTTTTTCTCCATTTTCTTTTCAGCGTAATTTAAGATTGTTCCAGATTGTGGTAAAATACAAAATAATTAAGCTTAAGAAAGCAAAAAAGACAGTTAAATCTAAGTAAGTAAAATTGATCAAGCAAAAAAAATATCTTGTAATGGCTGAAGATTAATGACATTATCAGCTGATAAAAAGGTGAGGGTCCCAAACCATTCAACCTCAACATACATTCATACCGGCATACCGGACCATTGAGGGTTTGTTTAATAGCTTGTGTTGGGCTGTTAATAAAGTGGCTACATCAACTTAACTTCCTGCTGTCTCTGAAAATGTGGTGCAAAAATAATGCTTGCAGGTTAACAAGCAAGACGATGGATTTTGGCCAAATCTAGAAAGGAATCTAGAAATAAGAAATTAGTTTGTTATTTGCTTTTCTTTTGCTTTATTTACTTGCTCATTGTATATGAATGATGACACAGCTTTTTAAAGCAACTGAGTACTTCTCTACACCACCATAAGCACCCCTACACGTGCAAAATCATGTGCAGACACACCCACACATAAACCAGATCAGCTTAATGAAAGAATAAAAATGAATATTACAGCAACATAAGTCATTTATTTTCATTGAAATGTTTGTGATGCTGGTGACCGAAGAGAGATGAGGTTACAAACACCAGATGCTTCACAGCATCATACTATGATGCTGTCCAGCTGCCACTGTGACCCCGGCCTAAGCTGTTATCATTGATTTAATGCATCTTAATGAGGTCAGAGGTCACAATGAGTGTAAAAGCACTAAAAGCAATGTAATAATGATAAATAATGGTTACTAATCAGTCGACCACCCACCCACACTAGATCGAACAGTGTATTTCCAATATTGTTCACACAGCCTCGAAAAAATCTCTATATTTGTGCTGTAAACCAGGAAATGGGTTTGGTAGATTGTTCTAGACTTAGAAAACACACACATCTACTCCAAACTATTCCTATTGCTTTTATGGAAGCTGGGTGTTAATCCACGTACTGTTCCAGCTGCCTGGTGCAGAAGAAAGAAAACTATTGCAGCAGCAGGCGGTGAGCAGAGATGAAATGACGAGAGGATTTCCAAGATGGCTAAAAAGCTGAGGGTGACCTGAGCCCCGAATGTTCTGAGCCGATCTGGGGTGAAGGAGAGGTCAGGGCCCTCGCCGGCCAGCACGTGTGGAAGACATCGATTTTACAGGTGTGAGGGTCAGAAGCACGTTGAGAGAACATCAAGGTGTGCACTGAGGGAGAACACAAACGCACACACACACACACACACACACACACACCTGTCTTCTCAATATATATGCTCACAGCAGATCTCAAAACACTTCTGCAACTGAAGAACAGCAATGCTATGTGATATTGCTCATCATTTCATTATTCATTATTCACTTCAGTAAGAATGTGATGGTGTGCAACATACAGACATCTATATAGTTTTCAGTTCAGCTCTTCAGAAAAGAACACAAGCTCCCATGAACGCTTCTCCTGAGACGTTGATGGAGAACTCTAAAAGCTGTTCACTTTTGTCTTATAGGTTGTATTTTAAGAAGTAGAATATGCAAATTACATGAAGTCTGTATGCACTAATTTGCACAAACCTTCCTGTTTGTTCTGAGTAGGCTTGATTCTTATGTTGCTATTGTGTCTGTATGAAAGGGTACAAGTGTCTGTATGACAGTATTAAGTGTCTACAGTAGTGATAGTAGACGTTTTTTTGTAGTAACCCTGTATGTGGAAAAGCCAACCATCACTTCTTCCTGGAAAGAAAAAAAAGTAGCTTACAACAATGGTACAAACTGTAACATAGGGCTCCAGTGAAAACCTCTCTGTTATTTGAACCCTAGCGGGTAACACACTCGCCTGTGAACCAGAAGACCCAGGTTCAAATCCCACTTACTACCATTGCAAGACACTTAACCCTGAGTGTCTCCAGGGGAGGGACTGTCCCTGTAACTACTGATTGTAAGCCGCTCTGGATAAGGGCGTCTGATAAATACAGTAAATGTATTATATTTTCTCAAAAAGACACTTTTTGGAAGTCATCTAATGTTTGGTTATTGTTCTGTGGTGCTCTATGGCTCTGCTTCAGATATGCTACAAACACCGCCACCGTTTTCTTGCATCATAGAGGCAAATGATTTGAGTGTTTTGAATGCATTTCCTATATAAATTCTATTATACTAAATACGAATTTGTGAAAAAACTTTTCTCCAGCATTAGATTTATTCCATATAATAAACTCTCCCCATTGACCATAGTGCCACAGTAAAATTTTATGTCAAGCTGCTAGTGGTCAGATCTCCCCTCTCTCCTCATGGCAGCAGACACACACACACACACAGACGGCAGTCCCTGTTCCTCAGCTCCATTTAGCGCAGATTTAATTAACTCCTCCTTCCCATCCTGTCTTCCAGCACCACTGAGCCCCTCCCCTCCTGCCGGCCCGCCAATCTCACACATGCAGAGCTGACCAGGGCGAACCTGCGCCGCACACCACGCCGAGGCGTCGGGTGGTGGAGCCCTAGTGCTCATCCTGCCAAGAGCAGCGCCGGAGGGGTCATTTACCTCCACCCCCCTCCTTTCCACACCGCCTGCTTTAATTGAGCCCAGCAGCATCAGTCTTTTCCTTGGTTTGCTGAACTGGTGCGCTGCCAAGTGCTGAGGTCAGACTGGGGAGCACAGTCAGAGGCCAGGCGGGTAGAGAACATCACCGCAAATGCTGAGTCCATCCCGGTGTTTACTGCTGTTTGTCCCCTACATCAGCCTGTGGCGAGTCTATGTAATTTAACTGCATTCTAGGAAACAAAAGCTGTTCTAGGAAAGCTGTTCGTGTGAATTTCACAGGTCTGTAATGATACCAAACCCTGTCCATGATCTTCTGTTCTTGTTCCACAAGACAGAATTGTGACGCACACCTCTCCCAAACAACGTTTTCAGCCCATGGTTAACACCATCCCACATTTAAACCATTAAATGATTATCCAGTTTATTTATTAATGTATAAGTTTTATTCAGGGGCATTTTCCCGTACTACATGGGGAGTGTTTGTGAAGGCTGCATCTATTTCACTGCTCATCAGAAGGCTTGAATTATTCTGTGTGTTTGCTCTGCTAGAAGTTGTGGTCCAGAGCTGTGGTCTCTTGTGGTTTTGTAATGGATTTAAGAATGTTTGAGGGAACAAAAAAATCGGAAGATTTGTTACATTCATATTTTTGGGTCCCAGAAGCGAGTTCGTTGGAGAAGGAAGGAATTAGCTGATTTACAAAACAACACACACGCCCGTCTATCCCCCAGTCAGCTTCTAACACACAACACAGATCTGGACTATTAACGAACAAACAAGCAATGGAATTTTGAAGTGATCCATGCCTCTAGTATTTTGTTCAGAAAATTCAACTGCGTGAGGATTATTTGAAAGGTCATATTGAAGAAAAAGAGCAGGACAGGATCAAATGTGTGATATAAGCCTAGGAAAAAAAAAAAAAGACAAGGCGGCCCTCCATGTGGCGCCACACTCCTCTCACGGATCAGAGGCAGTTCTGTGGCACGAGGAGATAAACGGAGCGCTGATAATTCGCCTAAAAAGCTCTGCACCGGCAGATAGCGTGCTGGTTGGGCACCGAGCCTCGCGTATCTGCGTCTAAATCCTGCAATCCTTGCGGAGAGCGCGTAGCTTTCCCATCGCCGCCATACGCTGCCTTCTGATGAATGGCTCGGCCCCACAGAGCGCTGCAGCAGCACAAATACGGTCCCGCCATTAATCTCCCGACCGAGACAATGTACAGAAGAAAAAAATGAAATAAAAACATAGATTTTATTAGATAACTGAACACTCAATGCTGTGGAATGGGCCAGAAAAAAAAATGGACAAATGAGAACTGGGAAACCAGGAAGAGAAGAGAAGAGAAGGGCATTTTAAAATGCAAGGTGAGGAAGGTGCAGTCTGGCGCCGTGTCTGATGGGCGGGGCTCGCGGCAGTGCGTAATTACGATTTGTCTCAGATTTTTGCCTCCATGCTGACTCAATATTCAGCCCAGCACAGGCCACAGCGGGCCACAGGTAGGTGTGTGCGTGTGTGTCTGTCTACCGGCGAGTGTTTGCCGAAACGTTCCTCCAACGCACCAGCAGGTACAACAACACGCTACACGTGTAGACACAGATGCCAGAATGAAATTATCCCCCTCGTCAGCTGCGTCCTCACTCATTCTTCTCAGCGAGGTCTCATCCAATACATAAAAAACCCCCCAAAAAAACAGCATCCACCAGCAGGCCGACGGTGAACAGTCAGGGGCTTTACGTTAAAAGGAACTGCCTGATTGGCTCTTATTGGAATGCTGATTGTTCCCAGCGAGCACCCAAGCAAAAGCAGTTGAGGGGGAAAACCGTCACATTTCACACGGAATAAGCCTTCGAGAAAATATGCAATTGAGACGGGGTCCAGGAAACGGTGTCAGGAGAAGTGCTGTTGCGAGTGAAGAAGACGGAGGATGATTTTATGGTGGCGGGTTTTTAGCTCACTTTTGTATATACAAAATACATTTTTCAACATCAGCAGCATTTGGGGTCTTGAAAAAAAATGTTTCAGGGCAATTCAGAAAGATCTTCAGATAAAAATGAACACCCTTGATCGTAAGTTTTAATCTTGGTCCACATACCTTGACTTAAGTAAAATTTTGCAGCACATTTGCAGAATGTGAAGTTGTGCTCTATGCAACAGTGATGGGCTATACTGTGTGTGTAAAACTGAGACAAAATAAAGATGAATAACTGCATAAAGTTGTGCTGGGGTCAGCATTATTGGTAAGTGCATTTTATTTATTACTTTTTTTTTTTTTAGAAAAATTATATTATAGTGTTGTGCATTACTATAATAGCAAAGAACCAATGAGGGGTGGCTCTTTGGAACACACACACACACACACACACACACACACACACACACGTAGACAGAGTTCTCCAGGTTTGACTCAGTCCAGATATCACTGATGGTGACACCATTTGAGTTTGGCGACAAGATGGGCTGCCACTTCAGCCTGTTTGGTGCAGGTCCATTAAAGAACGGATCTGCTAATTACTCGAGCCCAGTCTTTGCGGCTCAGATTTGGCCCGGGCTTTGTACCGACAGACGGTAAGTCAGCAGTAAAATCATGTTGGTTGTAGTTGTGCATGTTGGTGAAAACCTGCCTTCTGAATGTCATTACTTTTGTTTAATTTATTTTTTACGTGAACTATTCTGTCGTCTCGAACTATTCGCCACCGTCCCGAAGCAGTCAGACACCGCCCCACTGCACACAAATAAATCATTCTGGCATACATATTTCAACACACTGCCATTCCAGATATTTTTACTCTCCGGGCGGCATTGTCCCGTGGCACCTCCCGATGGCACAGAGGCCGACCCCGTGCCTGTGGGGACGGCCAGTGGCAGCCTCTGCAGGAGCCCTGGGTAACAGCGGTGTTCTGCAGTGCCGTGTTTGTTCTCCCAGTTTATTTCTGCACAACAAGAAACCAGCGGAGTGTGTCATTGCTCCGTAATTGTTTTGACAACCCAATAAAGCTCAAGATAATTTGTAATATTGACAGTGTGCACAATAACAGGCTTTCTCTCTGTGGGCACTTCAGAATCGTCGGCGTTTAAGTAAACCAGGAGTGCAAGAACTCGTTAAAATGAAAATGAAAGCCCACTCTGGAAATGTAGAAAAACTCCGAGAGATGCCCTTGCTCCTCCAATGCTCTCTGTGTATCAGTTTCTTTCTGTTCGCCAGACCTCAGTTCCGCCACCTTCCACGTCCTCTACCCATCTGCCCCTAACAGCAGACCTGGCAGAGATGGGCGCCAGTCATTGGACGGGAAAAGAGGAAAGTCGCCCACAAACGGACAGAATGGTTGCTGCACAGCATCTTCCTGACTTACTCATGCTGGCCACTATATTTTCTGCCGCTATGGCGGATGTAGCTCATGTGATATTTTTGCTAATATAATATCCAGTTTGTCTGCAGGATTTGCAAAAATAATCCAAAACAGACATGAATGTTTCTGGAGAGCTGCAAGTTGGACAGGAGGATCCCACCCAACTCTGGAATTGTGGAGCCCACAGTGATGATTTGCAGCTCTGACACACCCTACGTCCTCATTCTGGATGGTTTCTTGGACATGTAAAACCTCACATGACAGTCAAACATGATCCCTGCTTAAGACGTCTCAGGAGCAGAGACGTTATTAAACCAGATAGGTAATTCATGCTTTCTGATTGGCCAACTAGAACTTAAGACATTTGTGAAACCTTCCAATGTACCTTTAGTAACTCAATGAGTTATTTGGTGGCAAAAAAAAACCCACTTTTCTGTCACTGATACAATGTAAAATGTTATACAAAACCATTTGACTTTTATGGTCACAAATGCTTAGTCACTTTCTAATTCTTTTGAAACCTAGAAAAGTTTCTAATGAATTAACCCCCCCCCCTTTATTTAAAAATAATTAATTTTATTAATCCCTTAAAAATCCCTTGCAGCTCTCCAATGTGACACCCCAACACTGGATAAAGATTGAACATGAGATGTGAGATTTTATAAGATTAATTGTCCAGATCTTGTAAAAGACAGATGACAAAAGTCGAAGCCTCCAGGATACGCGTGTCTGCTTTCACCGCCGTAGAGGAACCACTCAACAAGATCTCCACGTCTATTAGTTCTGTCCACTGGTCTGCAGTTGATGAATTGTACAGTGGGAAATTAAGGACTCCAAATAATAAAGTGACGTGAGGCAGGGCTGGAGGAGATGTGGAGAAGCTTCAACTCTCATCCAGCGACTAATCACTGCAAAACACACAAGTTTGTGTGTGTGTGTGTGTGTCTAATGACCAAGAGTGAAATTCCGTCGAAACCAGATAATGGTTTTTAATTCATCTAAATGTCTGACCTTGGGAAGAAGCTCATTTATACAAACGGGAGGTTCTTCATGATTTCTACAGATGAATAATTCACCTAGATGTTCTCGTCACACAGACAAAGGCACCTCAGCCCCAGAAAGGCTTGGTCGAGTGAAAGTAAGAAAAAAATTGACCAAGGAGAGGGCTGTAATCATGACAGAGCGCCCGTCAGCCTGGCATGACCAGCTGTCAGCTCTCATCTTCTCCTGGTGCCGCCTGCAAAATTTTGACATCTTTTCTGGCCAAGAGGTCCTCACAGGCCATAGAGCTCAGGGCTGGGGGACTGCAAAGCAGACGAGAGCATCAACAGCCACACCCAGGAGAGCAGAGGGTCAAACGGAATTTAAAACCAGTAGAATAAACAAGGGGAAATATGACAGAGCCCAGAATAGAGGCGCACAATTTGCAGGGAGGGAGTTGGACGGGAGCAAATCAGCGATGTAACAGCGGGCCACAGCTGCTCCGTCTGCAGGGACGGCGATTGGTTCATCCAACTTGGGAAGAGAACTTGTCAGCTTTAGTTACATCATCGGACTCTTCCGTTCAAAATAACAATTTACATCACACATCTGATCAAAACTGGTGCCGAGTGAAACGCAAGGAGATAAAAGTGGAATTGCGCTTTCATTTTTGTATCATGTGTTGTATAATTTTATTCAGAATCCAGAATCTATCATTTACCTCTTTGGGAAGGGAGAATATACAGGAGAAGGGGCATTACTGATTGAAGAAGTTGGACTAGCAGATTTATTTAGGAACTTATGTCACTCACAGCCTCTATCTTATAAATACAGTGATTAAAATATGTGTAACTGTGACTAGATAAGTGAGCTGTAATTGAACAGATCACCAAAAGGTACAGGTACAAAATACCAAAGACGCAACTTAAATTTATTGGGGTGTCCAAACTTCTGCATGCTGTTTCTTGCACAGAACAACAATATATATATAAAAAAATCATATTTCTTTTCTGGCAATGAGATCAAGTTCTGCTCACTTGAATAAAGTCAGTAATTTTAAGTCTTTATTATATTTTGGCCTTTTCACAGCACAACGTCATATTGATGATTGTGCAGTGCAGTTATTATTGATGAGTTAGTGACTCATGAGGTTTCAAATTCTATTGAAGCCAAAAATATAAATTATTGGCCAATTCAATTCCACTTGAATAGCTTTGTCCAATTCAGTATTGAATAATGGTAGAACTACTTACACAATGGAATGAATCAATGTGCTTTTATAGCACTAGTAAGTACGTTAGCGCAACACAATAACGTCTGTAGACATACTTCACGCAGGAAGTGGTGCTCAGCAACAGAGCATGTTGAGAACACAAGGCAGGACCTATTGGTAATGCAGCCGTGCACTAGAGTTGATTTGTCTGAGTCCCAAGAGCAATCTCTCTTAAGAACTAGAAAAAGTGCAGGCAGCAGCATGTCCATTTCATTTCGAACCTTATTGAAGTCCTCTACTCACAAACCAGCATGCTGAGAAAGAAAAAAAGAAAAACGTAATTGCGAGGCGGGAAAATAACTTGGAGTTGTATTCATAAGCCCGGTGTTGACACTGCGGCGAGATGGGAATGAAGTATAAAGGATTGACTGTGGCCGCACAATTGGGCCGGTGGCGAAATTCCCCGGGCGGAGTTCTGGGACTCATACATCTCGGGATCTCATTTGGCAGGCTATTTTGCCGCGTTAAGGCCGAGCCTCGGCCATCCTCTCACCGGCCCCTTCTCCATGTCACTGTTCAATTTCCTCACTCAGAGCTCCTCGCCGCGGGGAGCCGGCTGCCACCGGGATCTCGTCGGCCGAACCAACTTCCTCTTTTCCTCTAGGGCGAAAATGAAAAAAAAAAAAACGGGACCGGTAACAGGCAAGGTATATTTCTTCACACCCACGCAGACAGCACCGACACCTTCTCGCTGTCACCGATCGTCACCTCTCAGCTCTCCCACGACAGAAAATCTCACATGCGGAAAACTGACACAGAAGAAAAACGTATATGATCGTAAACGTCTGCGTCGGTCTTTACGATCCTCCATTGGGCTCATTTTCTTCAGTTATGAAGGAGTGAAGCTTCACCACCTCACACCCCTTTCTTCTGAGCATGGCCTTTCATTATGGCTGCTACAATCAGCAGCGCTCGCTCGGAGAGAGAGAGTGTGTGTGTGTGTGTGTGTGTGTGTGTTTTTCTCTCTTCTCCTGCCGCAGCTGTCTGCGCTGATTAAACTTTAATGAGACGGTTGGAGAATCTCTCCCACAGTCGCCGCTTTTCATGTGGCCTTGCCGAAAACACACACAAACACAGAGAACGGCAGCCCAGTGCTGCTGATGTGTGTGATGACATACTGGCTAAATGAGCTCATTTTGAAGCGATCAACAGTTGTCAATTCTGACTGGTGTTGTTTTAGTCAACAAACCGTCTGACGTGACGGAGACAAGACGAGACGCAACTGGTCATGTGACGAAATATATCATGTAATATTGTTGATGAATAAAAACAATCCATTCGGATTATGTCACCTCCTCAATCCCCATTTGGGAAATTCTACAGATTTCAGAATACTGGTCATTGGTTATCAGATTGCTGAGATAAAAAGATGAAACAATCTTTACACACAATGAAAACGAAAAAAAAAAAACGAATGTGGTTGGGAAAAAAATAAGAGCGTCTTCCGTATCCTAAATGGATTTAGAGTATTCTTGAGTCTAAAATGTAACAATAACGTGATAAAAATGACCATGTCATGATTGTGAAGTTGGTTTGAGTAAAAGAAAATTTGGCTTTTGTCTGTTCTACTTGGTACTTGAACTATATTGATCGTGTTAAACAGAATTACATTACGAAAAAAAAGTACAATTTTCATTGACAAAAACTAGGCTGAATTATACTAATGGACTAATAATTCTGACCAAAATGCTCATACTTTTAGTGGACTGAAACTTGATTAGGCTAAAATGAGTGTGAAAGTGACTAAAACGAATGCAAAGATCAGAGGTAGTCTAACCCGTCAATGTCTTCATCTGATCCTGCTTTAATATCACATTTGCATTGCTGCGCTGACAGGAGGAGGGACTTCTGACCACACAGAGGCCGATTCAGTCCACACTATGGACTTTATGAAATGTACGCTGTGCTAATGTTTCATGGTGGGCGTGTCTTGAGGGCATACACAGCAGTACACGGTCTTCACTCAGGGGTTAAAAAAAGAAAGTTGAAGTACTGACTTCTTTACGCTACTGAAAGACATAAATAGCCGTGGGAAGAAAAAAACCCCCGACAAAAACAACCCTGTTCGGACAAAGCTAACTCAGATCATATTAATATATCTGAGAAAGAATAAAAACTTCATTTCATAGCTGATGAATGTATTCAGCTTGAACGTGCAAGCAGGGAATAAAAGAAGCTTCATTCACTATTTCCTCCATTATACATGGCAGCTCCACTATTTCTAAACATATCTGATAAAAGAAAGTTTGATGTTTGTCGTCTTAATGTGCGTCATGTCCGAAGATGGATGCACCAATGGGATGTTTCTCCCACCTGCGTTTGTATTTCTGATTCCTGTCCAATTACACTGAAATGTGTCTTAATGTCTAGATGGTGTGCATTGACTCAAAACAGGATAAAAAAAGGCAATAATTTGAAACTATTTGAAATTGGAGTAAAAGAACACGTTACTCTTTGAAAACAGAATGCTCAGCTATTCATATAAGAAAGTAAAACGTTGATCAAGAAAATTAGATATTGATATTGTGATTCCATACGCTGAATTTCCGTGGAGTCCCAGTGAGTGCAGAACGTGACGCTGAACCCCACATGGGGTAGGCAGCTTCAGTGTGGAATCGGGTTCCTCCACTAAACTGGGTCACAGAACATCTCAGAGGCCGACGGGAGCTTCCCTCTGGTTCCCTCAGGTCCCCATCATCCCAGTGCTGAGAGGATTTGTGCTCTTAGCTGTCAAAGGCCAGACCTTTCAGAGGCTCGGCGGGGAACACGGTGATGTGAAGTCTGCGAGATCCAGCCAGCCGGCCTCCCCACGGTTCGAGTCAAGCGCTACGGCAGGCACAGTGATCAGAGGACGGAGAGAGTGACGGCCACTGCTGCCACTCTGAAACGGATTTGATTTCACTGCGGTCCTCTGTGATTTTACATGAGCCAAAAAAAGAATAGTTGCGAAAGTTGGAGGTGTTTCTGTTCTGCAACTAAAATTTCTTTTTATTTAGGGTAATTGAGTAATTATTGTGTTGGAATGGACTTTCTTAGCTTTTTATCATAAAATTAGCTTTGGCCATTAAAGAGGTTATATAAAACAGTGATTACTATTAGTTTTATTTTTATTCATTTGCAATTGCTTGTGCTGTGTGACCTTAAGAAATCACAAGATACCTAAATAAATAAAAATAAATAAAAGTTCGACCTATCGAACTCACAATGAATTACACTGCAATAAATTACACTTCAATGAAAAAAATACAGCTAAAACATTATTCTCAAAAACAATTCCTCAATGAATAGAACGCATGTGTCTAGACCTAAAGGCAAACGAGTCACATTTAGACAGAGAGCCTATTAATGGGGGTCTCAGCATTCATTTGCTGCTGATAAATAAGCACCGTTGTTCATTCATACTCTCTCATCCATGTGCTACACCCTCCGCTCCCCCATCTTTTCATACTCTGGCCCCTCCCATCCTCCCTTTGCCTCATCTTTAGTCCCATTTTCACGTGTAAACTTCCTCATCAGCCTAGCGAACCTGTCTCACACTCTCCACCCAGCTCCTTATTCTCCTTCGTATGCACGCTGCACAACAGTTGCCAGGGACGTCGTCCACAAGCCTGGGTGCAGACTGAGGAAAAGGGCAGTTACCATGGCAACTGAAAGCCCACCACCAACTCTCTCTATCTGGCCTGCCAATCAGACCACAAAACGAGCTTTGAAAGCGAGCAAGGGAGAGAGAGAGAGAGAGAAAACACACACAGACACGCAGGAAGGACAAAGTTCTTTTCATGAAGGTTGAAGAGACTGAAATGCCACCATCACTTACGGCCAACATGCTGCATGAAAGCGTATGCAGTAAGCAGGAAGGTCACATGACCACAGTAGCTGCTGCTGCTGTGTGTAATGGCACAACCGGCGTTATTCTCAACAGCGCGGTCTCCATCGTCTGTCTTGCTTCTCTTCTCTGGATTATAAACCAGCATAACGATACAGCGAATGCATACTCCAATAAATAAGCGAATGAATATGTATAGGAGTGTGCAGGGAAGACGAGGGTGAGTGTCTGGGCTTTTCTGTGAGTGCAGAGTCCTCCCGTCTCTGAATCCTACACATTTCGAATGAGTCGGGACAAACAAACCAACTTCGGATCAGACGATAAAACGGAGCATCAAACGCAGCGGCGAGATGGCGGAGGGAGGATGGGTTACTAGGGATATGGGGGGGTGGGATGCAAGGGGGTGGTAGAGATGGATTAAAATGTCAAAGCAGACTGACAAGCTTCAAGTGGAAATGTTCTGACAGCAGTGGGTTCGTCAAATGACAATGAGTCTCATTATACAGCCTCTGGTTTCGTGGAGAATTCCTCCACCAGCTGTGTGATGTGTGTATGCATACCTGATCAATGTGTGTGTGTGTGTGTATTATTAAACAGGATTCCATTTCCATCACTGGTTCCTGATGTAGAAGGAAGCAGCTCCGCCCTGTCTGAGAACCGGGGGGAAGAGGTGCGGCATGACAGGGGAAATGGATTTGTTCTCGGGCCCTCGGGGCGGATTGGAAATCTCCGTATTGTCAGGCCATCCTAAGGAATTATGGGATTGAGGGCCTGCTTATTTGTCATCCCACCACTTTGGTGCGGTGAGGAGTGGAGCGGCAGCCTTGAGTGCTCAACCTCCGGCACGCCCAAAGGATACCGCTCACAAGGCACTGGAGTCTGGGAAGCTCCGAGACAAATCTTTCCAGATCTTTCCCACCGCTGGCAGCCTTTTCAGAGGCTAATTACCGGACCTCGCACCAGACGAGCGACTGAACTCTTATTGGCAATGTTCTACAAGTCAAAAAGTCAGACAAGTACACCGTTGAAGCAAAGGGGTGATTTAGAGCCGTTCAGTAGCATGTAGCCTCGGCAGTTACAATACATCACGATTGGATAAAAGCCGGGAGGTGGCGAACGCAGCGTTCCGTAAGAAGATGAACTTTTCTCACTTGCTTTCGCATCCCAGAAAGGAATGGTGGGAAAGAGGGGGAAAAATGACAGCATCATACCGACCCTGTCCCATTAATCATTCAGAACGTACATTTTTGATGAGGTGTGAAAGCAAGAAATGGAGTGATAGTGTTCGAGCAGTGCATTGTGGGCCTTTTCTTCAGCTTTTCGTAACGCACGAGAGAAAATGTTGATGAATGGATGCTTGGCAACGCACACCCAGGGTTTAATCTCAGATGTCACATGATGACTACTGACATTTAAATTTCCTAAAAAAAACCCACAAATGCTATTATAGTTATTTTTGTGCCACATTACGGACACATAATCGGAAGGTTGCCGGTTCAAATCCAGAGCTGCCAAGGTGCCACTGAGGTGCCACTGAGCAAAGCACTGTCCCCACACACTGCTCCCTGGGCGCCCGTCATGGCTACCCATTGCTCACCAAGGCTGACAGTTAAAAGCAGAGGACACATTTTGTAGTGTCACCGTGTGCTGTGTGTGTATCACAATGACAATCACTTCACTTTCACCTCACATAATTGGCATCTAAAACATTTTTAGATATTTAAGAAATATGTATTGCACCGTGTCCTTGTTTATTGTATTTGTCTTTGCCAGCCCATGTGCTGTTGAGTTTCATTAAGTAAAAGCGAGGTGTGACGGGGTAATGGATTTGCGTGAGAGATAAAACAGAAGTCCCCCAGTGCCTCCACTTATCAACAGCTCTGAATAACCTCTCCTTTTCACAGCACCCCGTGGGCTGTTTCACTTTTACAGCATTTAAATAAAATGATTTACTTCTCGCCCCCCCTTTTTTATGTTTCCCCCGGTGAGTTTTCTGCTGTGTAAAAAAAACATATATTATAATAATAAAAAAAAACATTAAAATCCATTTTTCTGTCACGCCACAATAAACAAGTGATGGCAGCGGAAACATTGCTCTGAATTTGCTTTCAGGTTAAAACACAGAGGTTCTGACACTAAAAGGAACATAAACAGCACAGGGCTTCACATAAAAACCACCATCAATTGTGCCGTTAATGCGTCTTTGGAACAACAGGGAGAATGATCCTTCAGACAGGGAAGCGTGGTCGGCGCGCCCCTTTCACCGGCCGGTCTCCTGTGGCCGGCCAGGGACAGATGACGCTAAATTACCGCTGGAACGTACGAGGTGAAGTGCCATTAATGAAATACTTACATAGCTCCACCCGAGTCCTCCGGTGCCAGCATTTACTCTAAGTGTTAATTATCTCCTGACGAACGCTTCACATACATTACTGCACATAGTGCTTGCTCCTGTCATTTTTTACTGTGTTTTTTTTTTTGTACGTACTGATTCCTACCTTTAATGAGAACAAAAATAGCTCCGAAAATTAAGGAATCATTTCTGTGAAAGAAAATGCTAATTTTCAAAAAAAGTGAGTATATGAGGTAGTTACATCTTTATAACACACACTCTATCTAGTCATTACAAGTGTATGGATGCCAGAACGTGTGCATGTAGATTCAAAGGTCATCCTGTACAAATGACTAATTAGTCATTTCAAAGTGCAATTAAGTTACCTTGCTTGTTGCGTGTCAGGGAAGTAGCGCCTAATTACTTGTTTCCCTAAAGAATCCTCATAAAACGAAAATGAGTCTTGTTAATTAGGTAAGATCTGATTTTGATCAGTGCTGTACAAGCTACAGTTTCCAGTTCAGGATTTCCAACACGTCCAACATGTCACCAGTTACACTGACAAATAGTCTGACAAATAAAAATTGTTCAAAGCAAATTTATACAAATAGAACCAAACCATACAGACACCATAAAAAACTTGCATCCCAGAAATGACCCATTTTGTAAAATGTTACTTTAGTTATTTTGTGTGTGTCTGGCTTGTTGAGGCTTAATGACACATTTATTTTTTATATACTTTGTTAATCCCGAAGGAAATTGCTTCTCTGCTTTTAACCGTCACCCTTGGCGAGCAGTGGGCAGCCATGACAGGTGGACAGTGCTTTGCTCAGTGGCACCTTGGCAGACTGGGATTCGAACCGGCAACCTTCTGATTATGGGGACACTTCCTTAACCGCTAGGCCCACATCTTCTTCATTGTCTTTGACTTATCTTAGGGAATTCACCAGTACACCAGTTGTCAATGAAATTTGCGGACTGCCGTAACGCGTGCAGTGGAGGGGACGCTACTATTACTGCTTCTTTTTCTGCTAGGGTCCCTGAATGTCTTTATATCAATCACCACGGGGGGATACTGCGGGGGTCTGTGGGGAACGTGGAAATCTCTGCCAACATCCCGCCTGGTGGTAAATGGGATTCCAGCCATAGGCGTCTAAAGGAACCAAATAAGTGTTTCACCCACACGTGCTTAGCAGCAAGCCGCAAACTGATAAAGCGAGTGGCGGGAGCACGGGAAGCATGGGCGGACCAGACAAAATAGGCGTCGGGCAAAGATATTTCCGAGACAGTACAAGATACAGCAATTTCCCCTGATCTCCAGCAATCTTTTGACCATCCTTCTTTCTTCCCGTGATGGGTTAGTGTCACTCCCGCACACTCCCATCGTTCAAGTGGTTGAAAAGCACTCTGCGATCGATCGTGTGTGCAGTGATGGAGCTCCTCCACACCCATTTCCTTCACGTCGCCTAAAGCCAGGAGCCCCGGTGCTGACCTTTTTCTTGGTCCAGAGCACAAAAACTTTAGATGTTTTCCGGAGTGGACAAGGTGGGAATCGTGATTCAATTTTTCTTCAGAATCGATATCACAATATTCAGATGTGTGTTGTTTGGTAAGATATGTGAATAAAGATGTGTACATTTTATTATTGATTATTTATCTTGAATTGCTATGATGGAATAGGGTTTTGTAAACCTCGCCTGTCTGGCAGACTAAGCAAGTCATTTAGAGTCTCTATAGGCTCTTCATGTAATTTGGTTTCTTTTTAGAAAAAGAAAAAGAACAGGACAAGAAAAAAAAAAAATCATACGTGTGCGGACGTAAAAGTATTCTGTTTTTTATGTCACAAAACATACTTGATGATGGAAAGCTATGAGCTTGGCCCTCCTGAGCCAAGAGCAGATAAGGAAAGGATGGCCAGGCCATCTGCAGCCCCATGGGGGAAAGGGGGTCCCAGTTGGAGCAACCACAGCACTTCTTAAGCCACACCCACTTTTCCAATATGGTAAAAAAAGACCAGGGCTGCTCTAACACCCCTTGATAAATTTCTCTCCAGGCCTGAACTTTATAGCCTGCCATTATACAATATATAGTATGTAAACTGCCTTTTATTTTCACATCGGCTCCCAGCCCCTCGCCGTAATATGTATATCGTTCGAGATAAGCTGCACACAGCTGTTCGGGCCATGCACGGCGCCACAATCCATCATCTGCTCCCTAACTCAATACCGCTCTATGATAAATGCCACAGTATATTAGATACAATGCACTTTCATAAAGCCACGCTATTGCATTGCACATATTCACAATTGAATCATAACAACAGCACTACACACACACACACCCCCAACGACCTGGATTGATGCTTCAGTTGCACGCACACTGCTTTGTTACACCCATTTCTAGATGGCTTTACCATAGTCAGCATAGTGGTTATACCGGAAATACCAGGCTAGGCAGGTTTATGCAGCACATTTGGTCCATATATCAAGGGCCTTTATGAACATGAAAGAAGGAGACAAGTTCTATAGGAAGACTATATATATTATCACATAATTATCAATGAAACGCAGCGTGTGTGTGAGTCGTGTAGATCAGACATTTGTGATGTTGAGGAAGACAGATTAAGAGCTGTTTAGGATTTCAGACTGCTCACGCTGTCACTAATCCTCCGGAAAAGACATTTTTTTGTTCAAATGTAAACTCTGGGTGACTGTATCAAAAAACCCTCCTAAAGAGATCAGTGAAGGGTCTTACGAGATATGCACGAGTTGTTTATGTCAACAGGAAGGGGATTAGGCGGCAGATTCCACATCTCACCATCAGTTTCTTAATCGCAAGAAGATTCCGATGTCAGGTTTTGATATCGTCTTCATAGTCCCACACCGATCCTGGAATCAGATGCACTATTATAGCTGTGTGTCTAATTTTATGCAGAAGTCTGAAGAAATGTGTTATTATTCAAAATTCCATGGGTCACAAACAATGCTATACTGATGAAAAAATATTCTTGCATCTAGATTCCTACACTTCGTTACTGTGTAATTCCGGATAGACCAAAAGCCATTTACAAGCCATTTACACATTATTTCGAATTAGCTTCCTACTTTTTTTAAAAATAGGCATTAAGACAGACATCTCTGGAAACCAAACAAATCCAACCCATCATTGCATCTCCCTGCACAATGTGAAAAGCAGCTCTGACCTGTATTTTAATAAAAATAAAGGTCAGAGCGCAACGTTAAATAATGCACCATGTCTGTCAAGTAAAATCAGAAGACTTCAGAATTTACTTTTGCATCATTCACTCATTCACTATTCATAACCGCCTATTCCAACTCAGGGTCATGGCTGCTGGGCATCACCCAGGGTGGGGCGCCAGCCCATCACGGGGTGCATGTACAAAACACTCATTCCTGTATGGACCCTGCAAAGCAGCAACCTTTTCAAATGTCTTCTGCGCATTTACAGTCTTTTTTAATTAAAGAATTTTGTTACACACGATAGTGGGTTTGTGAAGAGGTCAAGGTTCAAACTGGAGAGAGGAGAGTAAGGGTATTGGGCCTAGACAGCCCGCTGACAGCGCATCAATATTTAATCACTTCAACACAGACTGTCGCCACATAAAAATGGTTTCATTAATTAATGAAGTTGAGCTGCGGCCCAATTAAAATAAGAGTGTTTACATGCATCATTTGTTTTCTCAAGGCTTTTTTTTACATTTACTGTCCAAACAGCCCTTCATTATCTTTTTGGAGCAAAATGATTAATTTGTCTGTTAAAAAATGTTTAAGAAACTTTACACAGTACAACTCAGAAGCTATTAAAAACACTGTTCTAAAGCACTGATTTCTGCTGGGTTCAGCAGTTTTGTTTTATTGTGATCACAAGGCTTTGGAAGATGCCCCTGCAAATTAATGAGCCGTGGATCGTTTTTCTGCCCGAAGTGGACTGGACTGGATAATCAGCTTCCTAATGGACACAATAAAGTATCTGACACCCAAGTCACCGAGACACACTCCACTGCTGGCCGTCTTGGCCATCTTGAGGAATCACTCCAGCTCCCCTGTCTTCGGTACTTTTTAAAATTCCGTAAGAATCTCCGTGATGGTAATGACTCGGGGTCATTATGAAGTCCGCTTAGAAGCTCTGTGAGGAGGATGCCCATAACTCACAGAAACATCATGCCGAATGAAAAAAGACCAGTTAAAAAAAAAAAAAAAAAAGATGAAGAGGAGAATGGGGAAAATGATGGAACCCCCCCCCCCAAAAAACAGAACACATTAAGAAATCCAATTAAAACGGCGTATCAAGAGGACACACATCATGCATGAGTGCCTGGATAGACCACCGCCGCCCACCCCCTCAGCTCCCGAAAGCAGCACGCCAGCCATTCCAGCACAGTCAATGCCACTCAGCCCGGAGGGGCTGGAGGAAATACAAAGTGCCGCTCGGCCAGGTACTTTAATGATTTATATTAATCAGGTTCCCTATTACTGATGGGGAAAACAAGTTGGCGAACTAATGCAGTGTGCTTTTATTGCTATTGGATGTCCACAGGCACAACTGCTGGAACACAGTCTGAACCATCCTTCTCCCCCGAAACTTCATTTCAGAGAAGCATTTTTGAGGACCTGCAAAGTAATATGGCCTGTAGGAATGGAGAAAACGAAACTAAGAAGCTACATTAGCTCTGAACGGCGTTATTACATCCAGCAAATCTTCAATACTTCTAAACTTCACCTCCTAGTGCCAGCGGTATTTATTTACATGCTAAAAGTTGTACATTCTGTTTTTGATACGTTCTGAGTGACCTTGGACACGACAGATTTCCAATGCACGTGGACCTATATCTGTGCTGCAAAATTAAAAACACTACCACAAACGTAAACGAACTGACTCTTGATTTGCAGAATTGATGCATTATATTTGTGCATGTGTGTGTATGTGTGTTTATTCAGATCTAACCATCAGTTAAAATGCATCAATGTATGTATCCAATGCTAGGAGACCCCCTAAGACTCTTTGAGCTGTAGTCAATGAACCAAAGTAAAGAAAGTTAGATAAGAATCTGTAATTTATTGTTTTAAGTAGAAATATGTTTAAACAGACTCAACTCAAGATAATTTAGTCAGGTTGTACTACCTCTTTTTTTTTTTTTTGCATTATGCATTAAGCAGAATCTGGAATCATCAGAATCTGGCACTGGTGGCAGCACAAATTCATAAAAGTAATTAAAGTGCACAGAAATAGATTAACTTTTAGTGTTGGCCGGGCGGTTAAGGAAGCGGCCCCGTAATCAGAAGGTGCCACTGAGCAAAGCACCGTCCCCACACACTGCTCCCCGGGCGCCTGTCATGGCTGCCCACTGCTCACCAAGGGTGACGGTTAAAAGCAGAGGACACATTTCGTTGTGTCACCGCGTGCTGTGCTGCAGTGTATCACGGTGACAATCACTTTCACTTTTCATCAGCCCTCTTCACCACCAGCCCATCAAACAGGCTAGAGAATACAAGTCCATTTTTATTCCCCTCCCCATGTTACGAGTCGGGTGGATGCAGCGGCAGCAGCGTATTGTGTTTTCTGAATCGTCTGTCAGGTCCGCGTTGTTGTTTTCCCCCGTAATGCTGCTTTCTCTTTCAGAGGCGGTTTTCTGATGTGCTCGCAGCACGACTCCCGCTGCCTGCTGCACAGGATACATTTCAAATTTACTTCAGGCTGGGCAGGTAAAAACCTTACAAAAGGGACCTGGCTTCTCCGGCCGCCCCCTCGACATCAACAGCACACCGAGGCGCCTCTTTGACAGAAGAAAAGAGGGAGAGGTTGTTAAAAAACGGCTAAACGTTTGTGTGAGGAATCAGCCGTGAGCTCTTTGTTTTAATGGAAGTTTATAAAAGAGGCAAGACGCCATTGGGGTCCGTTGACAGTCATCTGCAGCATGATGAGAGAGGGGTCCGAAATTCATAAATAAATCTAGGTTTCATCCCAACAGATCGCTCCCATTGGACGGTAATTTGATAACAAAGCGCTCCCAGACATGGCAACGCTGAGGAAACGTTTCTTTTGTACTATCCATTCTAAAGCTGGAAACTGCAGTCTGAATGCTCCCGTATCCCATGATGCACTGGACACGGAGATCAGACTGTTTGCATTCAGTGCGCAGTGGACCGATTTCACTTTGATGGCGCTGTGAGAGGTAGAGAAAAGGATCACAGGGGTTGGGGGTGTTAGGTGGAGGAGAGGTGGAACTTGGCCTAATCTCCGCTCGGGATCCGCCCGTCGTTCAGCGGAGCCGGTGCCACACTGGCTCTAATTCAATCACCGCCAGCTGATTGGCAGACGACTGGCGCGGCTCCTGGGACGATGGAAAAGTCTCCTTTTACCCTGAAATGAGGAGGCAGCTTGTGACGTCTCTCGGCGGAGTGGAGAGAGCTGAGTGACTGACTAACTGACTCGGGTTCTACCCCCAGGCGACGCTTCACCTAATGCAGCATGCTGATGAAACAAACAGTGATGGATCAGAATAAAAAGCAAGTGCCTCCTGCTGGTCTCTTCACACATCTTCCAACATACAAAATGCAGCGATACAGGTAGAACAAGTTCTGAGAAGGTTTAAAATAAAAACTAAAATAGAAGTGAAGTGAAATGCAAGATGGAGCGCCTGACTGAAGCAGGGACGTTAGGTTCTATTAGGCAGACGTGAAAATTGTCCAGCATCCTTTTTTTTTATCTGTAATCATGATGCAACAGCAGGATAATATTCATCCAGCCATTTCCATGATTTGGTGAGGAGACTCTAAAACAACCCTCATAAGAACAGCAACAGAAAACAGGACATGCAGACATGGGGCAGAAGGTTGTTGTTGGGTAGAGCAGCTTCTTGTCCCAGGTTCAGTTTCTTCCCTCTGCTGTTAAAAAACATCTTCCCTTATCTGGCGTTGTGATGGTGGTGGACGTTCTGCCTGAGACTCTGATGAGAAATAAATTGCTTTGAAATGTGGTGATTTAGAGCATTTATAGACTTAAACACGGTGCTTAAACATTCAGCAAAGCTTGTAAGATGGTAAAACCCTATTAGGTAACTGATCTCCACAAAGTTGCAGGTTCAAACCCCATTAACTTACTGTCATATTGCCAAGCAAGACACTTAGCCCTGAATCACTAAACATCAGCTAGATGTCCCTAAATATAATGTACATATAATAACATACAATAAGATAAGACTTAATTGATCTGAAAATAGTAAATTAACCACTGCCCAGAAACTATAAAGTATAAAGGGGTAAAAGTACCCAAAACATATCAACATCATATATCAAAAATACGCATGACTGAGCTCCTGAAGCGATTTGTTCAAATTTGCCTTTAAATTGTAACCTGCTATCTTTTGGTCAAATAGCAGGAAGACTGAACCATGATGCACCGTTAAGAGAACGTAAATGCAGAGTAAAAAGCAAGCGTGACGGCGCTTTGACACGGAAAGCAGCGTGTGAGATTTGTTCAACTTTCCCTCGGCTTCCGAGAGGCACCAGCCCCATCAAACTGTCAGTTCGCTCCCTGGCAGACTGATATGGCGCCGCGCCCGTCGACCTCGGCGTGTACTTCAGGGCCGTCACTGCCACGGCACCCACGTTCAGGGAAACTTGGTATATTTTTAATATATGAGCCCTGATACCTAAACAATTACAAGCATGAAAGCAGGCAGATCTCACTCCTCTCACTTCTTTAAATATGAATGTCAGTGGAAGAAGCCTAAAATCGCACTGCAGTGAATTATTACAGTGAAAAACACCGAACAAGTGAGTCCAATAAGTGATTTTTAATATAATACACACACTCCGATAGCCACCCAGGTCTTATCTTCCAATTAACTTTAATTAATCCACTGTGGTTGGCCTAGCGGTAAGGAATCTGACCCAAAATCAGAAGGTGCCGTCCCCACACACAGCTCCCCGGGCGCCTGTCATGGCCGCCTGCTGTTCACCAAGGGTGATGGTTAAAAGCAGAGGACACATTTCGTTTGTGTCACCGTGTGCTGTGCTGCAGTGTTTCACAATGACAATCACTTCACTGTCACTTTCATTGATTGTACTGCTTTCTTCTGACTATAATTTCCACCTTTAGGCCAGGAGGTGCGGAAATTTCTCTCACCTCCCACCACAGCAATCATTAAAAGGTTTAGACTGTGGCACGGTGTTGCGTAACTCGGCTGGAACTGGACACTGGCTGCCTTCTCTTCGGTGGTAGTTATGGAAGAAAGAGACTTTATCGTGTACAGCATCTCTTTCGAAACACACTGCACGGTGGAACAGTGTCACTTCATCGGTTTGGGTTTCATGCTAATGGAAAGATTTTACACCGGCAAAGTGCAACAGGGATGTGTGTGTGTGTGTGTGTGTGTGCGTGTGTCCCACCAGTTTCCCGCCAGTGTAGATAGGAGGTCCAGTGGTGGCCTAGTGGTTAAGGAAGCGGCCCCATAATCAGCAGGTTGCCGGTTCGAATCCTGATCTGCCAAGGTGCCACTGAGGTGCCACTGAGTAAAGCACCGTCCCCACACACTGCTCCCCGGGCGCCGGTCATGGCTGCCCACTGCTCACTCAGGGTGATGGGTTAAATGCAGAGGACAAATTTCACTGTGTGCACTGTGTGCTGTGCTGCTGTGTATCACGTGTGACAATCACTTCACTTTCATTCTAAACCACTCCTACATCATGAAGCCATTCATCCAACCATACTCACCCAAAAGACCATAACACCTCATTACCTGCGTTGCCAGTCTGGCTATTTTTGCTGGATTTTATTTCTATAAAGAAGAGCACTACCATCATTTTATCTAATCAGGCCATACAAAGTAAAGGTAAAGAGCTAATCGCAAAGTCATCTCTATCTGGTACACTCCGTAGATAATTGCAAAAAGGACGAGTTCGGAGCCTATAAAATAGGGATTTTATGAATCAATCAATTTGCCGCAATCTCAGATCTCTGGTCTTTCATCGAAAGCTGTCAGCTGCATGGCCGCTAACCGAAAGAAGCGCCGATTCGATCAGCCGCCCCAGGACCACGTGTTCCCCGCAGAAAGTGACAGCTGCAAATAAAGGAGAGGACGAGAGGCGGCGCGCCCACGCCGAGGGCGAGGCGCAGATAATTGCTGCGAGCTTTCAAGTCTGGATCTCTCCCCGGCAACGGTCAGACGGGGAAGTCAGTCGGCCACTTCCGACCGGGTGTCACCGCGCCGGGGGACTATCGGGAGGCAGCGCTCCTGTGGGTAATGAGCTCCAGGAGCAGTGATTAACTGTCCAGAGGAACAGAGGTTTGGCGCCGGCCCCGAGGCTGATGGGAGGAGACAGGGCTGATGAAGATTTATGCAGAGGGAAAGCGACGTCGCGAGCTTCCGTCATTAACCCAACCTGCAATTAAATCAATGTCACCGGGGTTCACGCATCGTCCTCCGAGCGGCAACTTTTACTATAAAAGGAACAGACTGCTAACGAAATGTAAAGGCCTGGCGAAAAACTTCAACGTTCAGCCTCATTTTTAAAAGCAGCTTATTAATATAACACTAAACCCTGAGAGTTTGTGGCTCACAGTGATCACCGTCACAGTCTGGAGTGGCTAAATTGCTTCTGTGTTAAATGCTTCGGGCTAAATGCAGACATGTTCAATTAACATAGCAAATTTATGACTAGTAATCAATGCAGCTTCATTGGCAGGTTAAGTGGTGTGTTTAGATCACGTGACTCGTGGTTTATAGTGGCATGTCTGTGACTGCAGTCCCCCAACATGTCCTAAATAGTCAGTGTCCTTGAGAAAACGCCCCATGTCACGGATAAACAGTGGCTGAAAACCCTTCACACTGGAACAGTGACAGGAAAAGCGGATATTAGGACTTAACCACAACCTCCAGATAGCAGGATAGCCTCAGCTCTCTCCAAACATCCCTGCTACCGCCTTGATAACGGTCCCATGGTGTTTTAGAGCCCAAAGATAGACAGATGGGGATGGAAAATCCCAATTCTCCGCCGGAAAACATGTACACACCCTCTGAACACACCCTGAAGTGACCTTTGTCTTGCATGGGTGACACGTTAAGTTCCTGGATGGTTGTAGCCAAGTCTTGTGTGTAGGCTGAGTCACCTACAACCTACAAAAACCTAAAGTTCCACTACTCACACCTCATTGTGACTAGACATGCCACACAGGATGGGGTGGCATGGATCTTTCGATTCACTGTTCCTAAACAGTTTAACAGGTAATTACAAAAAAAATGCATGAATGCCTGGCTGTGAAGCCATTAGTGTCTAGCACCAGCTTTTGTGTGCCTAAAATAAAATAATATGGCCCTTGCAAATCTGAAATAGTCACTTCATTACTGATGATGGGGCAGCATGACTTCAACTGGCCTATTGCGATTCAGTCATATTGTTCAGGCTGTTAAAACTGTCCTTACACTCTCCAAATTCCTTTCGGGTCCTGTAAAGGGCATCCTTTTTTATGATATAGAGCATATAGAAAGTTTTTGAACATCCCTGGTCTGAAACTGGAAGAACAAAACGCTTAGATGCTTGCAGAAATGCTGTGGGGAACTAAAATCTGCAGAGAGATGGTTCTGTCGATGCCCTGTATATTTTGGGCTTTCGATTTCTGGTGGAGTTCTGTGTTTTTCTACGCTGCAGACATCTGCATAGCTCTAATGAGGCAAGTTTAAATGATCCGGGCGTCAGGCCGCTCTTCTGCAGCTGTGCCGAGTTTGAAAATCAGCGGCGACCCCCGTGTGATGCGGCAGCGTGAACACACTCCACACCAACACAGCGCAGCAGCGCTCAGCGTCTGTTCAAACCAACAGACAAGGCAGGCCGAGTGTTAACGCAACAAGACTGACATGTCCATGCACGCGCACACACACACACACACACACACCGATCATCAAAGCTGCGTGACAGCCCATGTGTGTGATTTGGGTTTTCATGGAATTATCAGTGGCTCCTCGCCACTTCCTGAGGCGCAGCAGTCATGTGACCCGAGGAGTCGTAACCCCAAGAGAAACGAATTCACGCGGCAGAATCGATAGCAATTTCAGACCAAGGCAGCTGTAACCTTCCACTTCATCTCTCGTCCGTCGCAGGCCGCGCCCGGAGACGATTTAGCCCGTCCACGATTTAGCCCGTCCACGGACAGGACAAGAGGCGGCGCGTCAGGACAAATGTGCCTGACGGGGAGCCGGTGAGGCATGAGGAGGTGACACGCTCATCCAGTGCAGGCGTTCTCCATTCACGCAGGTTCCAACGTCCACTTCGCAAATTCTGATGGAACATCACGCGGGATGGTACGGCAGATCATTTGGCACTGTGGGGGCTTGTTTGTTAGCGGAAGGTAAGGCAGCCTCAGGATTGACATACAATAAGGACGGACCGTTTGGTAGACCACTGTTTTTGTTGTTGTGTACTGATTTCGGTTACCTCGAACAATCTTTAATGATTTTTTAATGATTAACATGGGAGGAGCCTAACCTCATGGGTGCTACTTGCTCATCCTGGAACCATCAAAATGCTCAAACCTCATTAAAGACAGTTTATTCTTTGGTATATATCTTGAGGATGGCTTTGACCATAAGACCTTCCACAATTATGCAGTGAGGGTGAACTTGTAATTCTGCTTGTAATGGGACCAAAATAAGAATTACACTCATCAGATGATCACGGGTAGCAGGCAGAAATCAGAGAGACAGGAGTACTCCATGTTGGAAAGCATCCATCCACATGGGGACAGGGCCTCGGCTGGCAGCCGGATAAAATTACAGTGATTTGTGGCGACTAAGACCAGAAATTATCTCCTCGGCATCGCGGCGCTTGCACTTGCACTCGTGCCTAATTCGCTAAAACACCCGCGTTAATCACGCGCAAAACTGAAACCCGGCAAAGAGGGGATGTGTGATCCGTGGCGTTTCGGCTGCAGGTACGTGGCAACGTGAAATGTTTGCGGCCTAGTGGGGCAGGCACGAGTGACAGATGGGGCGCGGTGCCGTGTTATTTCGGGACTAGCCGCGCTGTTTAAGTTCTCGCCCCTTAATAAGTTCACAGTGGGCAGACAGGGCTGCTCTCTTTGGTCTCCGCTGACGTGACTGAAACGGCATCAGCATCGCCGTTTACTAACCCCCCCTGCCATCCCAGCCCGTCAAAATTGTTATACAGCGCTATTCGCGCACGTCCACGTAGCCTGCCACGGCGGCTGATCTCTACATGTCTGCATTAATAATGACCGTCGGCTCGCGAAGGGGCGTTTGCATGTCAGATGTTAATGGCGCCACATTGGTGGGTCAACTGGCGGAGCATTAGGCCCTGTGTCCTACTCTTCCCACATACCCCCACTGCGCTAAAGGCTAAATGTTCAACGTTAAAAAAAAAAAAAAAAAAACACGATCCTGAATTTAATACCAATTCAACATTCTGCACAAATGAGAGTAACAATCAAAACTAGAGGTTCATGAACGTTTACCAAAACAACAACTAAAAAAGTTCGATTCTGGTATAGTGATGTGATTTTATTCAGCTGTCTGAGAAAAGGTAAAGGGTCAAATGGTGCGTGTTACACATGGTGAGTGTATTTTGGCAGAACTTGGTAGTTTTCAGTAAAGCCGCATTATAGATACATTTTGGGGATGGTGGTAAAAAAATATACGAATTCTCATTTAATGTCTTAAAAAAGGTGTGGTCTCGTGTCCACAGTGTAGATGAAAATGGAGTACCAGTAGATGAAACCGTATGAGGTATTTTGTAAAAAGGGTCTCGGTTAGTCTTGAAAGGACTGTGTTCTCTTGTAATTGGACCAAATTGGTGTCGGTCCCAATCATGCATAAGTTGAGTGGGCTGGTGGCACTCTGGCCAAAACCCTTTCCACATCGACCCCACACAAAAGTGGGGAGATAGGTGCTGCAACAGAAGATGCGATCCAGGCATTTAGTCACGAGTGCGAAACACTTCTCCCGTCTTGTCTTGCCGAGAGTGTTTTTGATGCGAAAAGATCTCAGTCCTCAGATCTCAGTTGTTCTTCAGTTCGGGCAAGTGTGGCGCTCTCCATGCGAACGCTGCGGCATAAACATTAATTAACATGTGCCTTCATTTCAAGCTTCATTTCGTGGACCCAATGAACCTACTTCTTTAATCAGTACACATTAAAACACAGCAATCTTATACATGAATGCATGTGCAAGTTTACAGAAGATGCCACATTATGCTAAATACATTCTCTGCCCTAATTGTTTGAGATGCACTAATGAATCTGTGAAGAGATACATGATGATTTCAGCAGCACTTTGCTGCCTCTTAGATCTCAATTTGCAGGAGCATCTACATTACTTATAACACACAAAACTGTCATGTGTACCATACTACCACAAACTATAAGCAATCATTTTAATTTTAATATTATTGAATGTACACTTTTTAGTTAATAAGTGAATAAATGTAGCTAATCATATTAATGTCATCATTTTACTCTTGTTAAGCTTGACCAGCTTAAGTTGTGTTAAGATGGTCTTAACCAGCTGTTACCAGTTAAAACCAGATTCCATCGTTAGGATGGACAGTTCAATCAGGTTTAACCCAATTGGACAAAAAAGGTCTTTGCTTCACAATACTTTATGACTTTTTTTTTATATACACATTGTACCAGTTGACAATCTGACATTTTGTGTCCTGTGCATCAGAATGTTGCTGTCAGCATTTTCTACGTATGATAGCAAAACATTATCAACGTGCCAGCGTAACACAAGACAATTACACAAAAAAGGGACTTTGGGACAAAGCCACAGCCCTTCTTTTCACCACACTTGTCAAAGTCTTTTCCGGAGGGACCTGGATGTTCCGGAAACGCTAACAAACCAGGTTCTTGTGCTTTCTATTTCAGGATATTTGGCATTACGTACCTGTGTATCAACCTGGGTGTCATTTTGAAGTTCTCTGGGCTCTCACGCGATGGCCTCCCCCGGCTCCTGAAGTGGCACTAAGAGCACATCGATGCCTCTGAAATATTAACCATGTCAAACGCGGCGTGCCGACAACCGGCGGCCTTCTCCACGTGGAAAGTTCCTGATGGGGCTCGCCTCGCGCTGCACGGATAATGGTGGCAGATTACGGGGAGAAAAGCCGCCTTGTTGGTTCATAATGAAGAGTCATCTGCCGCGCCATTAGCCGCACGTGTGAAAGGCCGCCGTGTTCTTTTTTCCCGCCTAACATCCACGTCGAGCAAAATAAACACAACGCGCCGGGAGTTCGGGCTCCTCTGACAAAAAGTCACTGTGAGGACTTCTTTTTTTTTTTTTTAGAGTTTTGTCCGCTTTATAAAATAATCGTTTCTTGCACAGCGCCCTCCTCCTCCGGCCACAACAATGCGTCCGCCAGGCAGCGGGGGAGGCGGGATTATTTTGTCTGACAATATAAAATTGCGTCTCTGGGTCTGACCCAACGTGCCAGGGTCTTAAGCCGCGGCGTTTCCCCGAGGCCCTTACACGACTCCGCGCACAGATACGGCGCGGCGCCGGTCGCACCGGAGCCGGTAGCTTAGCCTTGGCCGTCTAATTTGATCTACAGGGGATCCTGTACGGAGTTGGGCATTAAAGCCGCGTTCAAAACAGCCTAATCGCACGGCTCCCGCAGCGATAAAGAATCACATTACGCCGACGCAAACCCGCCTCGGACTTCCATTGTGCTTCGCTTGTTTTATTTGAACTTCCGCCATTCTTCACCATCGGCTGTCAGTGAACTAGGGGCGTACTCGCACTAGGCACGGCTGTCGTGAACCCCCCCCTCTGGCCTGCACTCACATAGGCTTTCGACATTATGGTGGGAGGGGTTTGATGCCGATGATGCTGTCGACAGCGTGACACCACTGGAATTGATCTTGTTCATCTGCAGAGCTGCCAGATTTAAATACCGTGCCCGCAGTTTTTAAACCTCGTCTCGGCACGGCTCGGTGGTTCTTTGGCATCCACGACGAAGAAGAAGTTTTTGTCCAGCTGTTGTTGTATGCTCTCGTCTGCCCAAATTTCCAACAAACATCGCACCTCTGCCGTAGGCCAAAGCGACCCTTTCCCCGCCATGTTGGTTTTGGAACGTTGCAAAAACGTGACATCACGCGTACTGTTCCGTGCTTCAGCGCGGTTAGCGTTCACACTTCATGCGAACCGTGGCCGAGTCCAACCTCTAAACGAACCGCGCCCGGGCAGGGCTCGGAGCACTCACACCAGTCAAACGAACCGGGCTTTGGCGGTCAAACGCACTCGGCCACGGTTCCAATCTGCCTAGCGTGAGTACACCCTAAATCGTTCGCCACATATTAAAATGAAAGGACACTTATGTAGCCTGAGAAGAGAGAACGGCGAACTCATTCAAATGAAATGGATCCTGCACGTTTAATTTTGCATCAGAACGCAATTCAATTTGTTCAACTCCGATTTTTTCACATTATTTATTTATTTATTTATTTCACCTTTCCTTGCGGTTTTCCCAATATCACAATTAGCCCACTAGAGCGATTGTCTCATTTCAAAGAAAAGGAGGGTGGAGGTGAATGGGGAGAGAAAAACGACAAGTTTGATGGAGGTGAGTTAAAACTGAAAGAGTCATTAGTGCTCCGCTGAGTCACTCGAGCGGAAATGTCAAGAGGAGCAGTGATGGAGCGTCTCGCAGGGCGGCGGAGCCGAGCTGACAAGATCAAACCCGACTCGAGTCGGCCTCTCTCGTCCTCCGCACTCTGACTCATCCCTCGCCGGCCCCGGTGGCGACTCTTCCTTTGTGTCGGGGCTTTTGTACAAAGCGAAGAGCCAGTTGCCCTGCCGGCCGAGCCGCCATTTCGACTTTTGACTGTTTTTGTGCCGGTTGCGCTGCTGCGCCCTGTCAATTGCGACACAGAAAGCTCGTGACAGGCGCCAGTCACAGCTCATGGCGATAGTACAATGCCTCTCGCAGCGAAGTTCGGTCTGAGGCTCTTGGGTCATGAATGTCACTCTATGGACAAGAGGACCGGCAGCTCTCAAAATAGCTGGTAGCTGTCGTAAAAACATGATTTAATTGTAAACTTAGATTTCTGCTGTGAGGTTCTTAACTTGAAAGGTTCTATGTTAAAAAACATAGCATGTATTAAACATAGAACATTGAATGTATAACATGTCTATCTATCTATCTATCTATCTATCTATCTATCTATCTATCTATCTATCTATCTATCTATCTATCTATCTATCTATCTATCTATCTATCTATCTATCTATCTATCTATCTATCTATCTATCTATCTATCTATCTATCTATCTATCTTGAAGATCATGGTTATAATATTTGCATTTTTTACTTGCATTTGCTGGGGGCACAAGAATCCGACACCGTTGCCCTTTCAGGCAGCAAACCGTCTCCACGGAAACCACCTACACCCAAGCCAGAGATCGAGACCGCATAACCTCGTCCTTTTCACAAGCTCGACAGGCCTTTTTGCCAGAGTCGTGTGGCCTGGACCTCTGGCTCCAGTGTGTTAATTATCTTGCTTTTTGTAGAGCGGACATCTGCCGTACGCCGGCTGGCCTCTCCATTGGCTGGGGTGGAAGCGAGAGGACAGCTGACGGGACCTACAAACTCGGACGCCTTTCGGTCATTCCACTTCACGCTGAAGAGGGAAAAACGTTCCCGGCGTGTCACAACTCATTCTCCCACATATCTTCACAGGGCCCGGCCGCGGCTGTCAGCCTTCGTAATGAATTGCCGTAACGAACGAGCGGCGGCGAGATAAATAAAAAATAAAAAAATAAAAATGCTTTGTCGCCAGCTTATTTCACCGAGCTTCAGCTGCCGGACGAGTCCCACGGCGTCAGCAGCTCCTCGCCACAAGGACCCCGTGTGCATTATCACCAAATTAATCACTCCGCCCGGCGCTCGGGCGCCTTGAATGTGTTGCAGCCTCCACTCGCCGCTGGGGCCCACACTGAAATTGCGCCGCGCCCCTCGCCGCTCGTCTTCGAGGCGTCCCGGAGACCTCGCTGCCTACATTTTGAGTAATTGCATCTGGAAATAATAAGGGCATTTATGCCGCCGAGTGAATGGGATGCTTTGCCAGCACATGAAAAGGTGCTTTCCCGCCACTTCCCGATGCTCCTCTTTACTTTCAAAGCCGTCAGCGCTTTACAGACAGCTGCGCTGTAAGAGCCGCTAAAGTGATCACCGCTGATTAAAGTTATATTGGACCGCAATTAGAGCCAAATTGGCTTGCGGGCATTAAGTGGTTCAAACCTTTCAGCAAATTTTTTATTTTTATTTTTTTTCCGCGCTTCTTTTCTTTTCAGGGCATTTAAAAAACGACTAAAAGAAAATGCGAAACGAGGAAGCCGAGTTATTGTTAATATGCGAAAAGATCATTTCCGTAAAGGAACAACAATTAACGAAAGCTTTTTATCACTTGTTCCTCAAATCAATTGCTAGATCCCTGTCTGAAGTTTAAAGATAAATAAATAAAGCAGAGATGATGGTGGTTAAATGCGGGTGACTGTGGTTAACGCTTTCATTAAGGCCTCCATCCGTAATATATAATTCATCGTGCCCTGTGATGTATTCATTATGAGCTATAGCACTTTATGAATGTAAGCGATGAATGACAGCTTGCACTTTATGCAAGGGGTTCATTTGGAGACAGGAAGGCCACGGCGATGACACTCTTCATATTTTTTCAGATTGGCGGGTTTGAACTACGTACTACGAACATTAAAGTATTTTTTCACTGAAAATGTTCATAATAATTTAGCTGTCTGTTTTACATTGAGGATTACTTTAGCAGTGCATGTTGTCAGCAACTTATATATTCATGTTCACTGGATGAAATGGGTATGCCTATGGGTGTTAGTAGCCTGGTGGGTAACACGCTCGCCTGTGAACCAGGAGACCCCGGAGTTGCTCCAGGGGGGGACTGTCCCTGTAACTACTGATTGTAAGTCGCTCTGGATAAGGGCGTCTGATAAATGCTGTAAATGTAAGTGTATGCATTATAATCGTATCGACAGTGATCTTGCATTGAAAAAAATAATTGTGGCTGGTCCCCGACTGGGAAGTGCAAAGTCAGAGTGATGCTGGAAGCATCCCAATATGCCAAACACAATCACATTCGTGCTATGTTTCATGCTGCATTAAAATCATTCCGATGTGTATTATTGCGCAACACTGGTTATTTTAGCACGGTGCGTCTCTCAGCAGGCATCACCAGTTCACAGCCACCTGAGCTGAGATGCCATCGACATGTGGGATCAGGTGACGATGAGTGGACCGGAGTTTTCGCCTTGCTTACTTTTTCTCCACCCCGGGAACCGCCCGAGTCTCAACATCTGCTTGGCATCCAAATTGAAAACCAGTGATCTGGAGTCAATCCTTAGTGACAGATGCTTTTCACTTCGGCCATGCGTCATACTCATCCGCTCACACGCTGCGGAATCTCAGAATGTCCTTTGGGGAGGAAGTTTTAATTGCCAAAAAAAGTGCTTCTGTCATAAAGCGAAAGCTTTTCCCAATTCCGTCCGCCTACAGCAAAGGCTGCTGTCTGCGTGGGTCACTGTGCCGTCCATTTGATTAATGCATCATCTTTTTATGTTTTAAGCCCAGAAGTAATCCATTACGTACTAGCAGTCTTTTTCGCAGTTTTTTCAATGATGTTAATTCTTACTTTTGTTTTTGGATTTAGAAATCGTAATTGTTCACATGGACTCACTGTGGACAATGTCACAGGGACCTCATGTTCTCATGTGCTCATGATATATTAAGACATTTTTTTAACACAATAATTTAGAGCTTGGTGGTTAAAGGTCAAAAGTCATAGTCATTAATGTTGCCAAAAGCATGGGTGCTACATGATGGTTGAGTGGCGCCTGACTGTCTATACAAGGCACCTTGATTCTCAAATGTTCAGTTATAACATGTTCTACATAGAATATAACAATTTTACATTTTCAGTCCATTATAACTGAATCAAGATTCAGTTCAAAGAGATATATTAGAAAAGGAAAATACCGAGCCACAATTAAATCATGTAATAACAACCCTCTAACTTAGGAAGGGTTCAACAGTCAAAACAGGATGAAATAAAAAAGTAATGTCCGCATTAATGGTTTTTAAACCTTTGCTTATTTAGTGAGATCTGGCTGATCTGATCATCCAGACAGTCATCATGGTCATGTAGGTGTAATAGTGTTGAAATTCAACTAACAACGGACATGGAATTAATGCCACAGAAACACGCACTTCCACATGCCGAACAAAGCATCGCCATGCCTGTGGGTTTCTTTATCATGAAATTGTGCCAAAATGATTTCACACTCTGTAACGTGTCGTCTCCAGAACTCATAAACTGTCCTTCGATTTATAAACTTTGGTTAAAATGAGCCGACAGGGGCTGCATGCTTCTCCGTCTGCAGAAATCTTCTGTTGTCCAGAGGGCCAGGAAATGTTGCCAGGTTTTGTGGATCACAATACTAATTTGGCATTGGAGCATCAGCCAAGGCCTTGTCTCTCTCCAGTCTTCAGGAACTTTTTAATCTAATTAAACAGGCTGAGAAAGACAAGCTGAAAGATAAGAGCCACCGGCAGAGGAAACCGCTCAGACGGAGCAACGCACCCCGCCCGCTCCTCAAATACAACGTCACAAACTAGTTATCGGGCTGCGGGCGCAACGGGTAACAGACAACGCCGTTTCCGTCCAAATGACACTTCTAAAGAGGAAGGGCCGTGTGACAGGTGACTCGCACAGATTGACAAGGCAATTAATCACGGTGAGTCAATAACGGCGTGGGCGAGACGCCCTCCATCTTTAAGCAGGGAACTGTTAGCGTGATGAAGAGCGAGAGCGACAGGCGGCCCTGGAAAGGAAATGTCACTCTCTGATGATGTATCCTAAATGTCCCATACTTCAAAAAAATGACAATATTACAACATTTGACCTGAAAAATGTACAAACCATAGAAGATAATGCTGATAATGTAGGCTGTTCTTTTTAACATCATATAAGAGAGAATTAGATTCTTTTAGATTCAATTTACATTTGCCACATGTAAATTAAGTGAACTTTATAAATGAGTGTGCATTTTATGTACAGTACATGCCAAAGGTTTGGACACACCTTCTCATTCAATGTGTTTTCTTTATTTTCATGACCATTTACGTTGGTAGATTCTCACTGAAGGCATCAAAACTATGAATGAACACATGTGGAGTTCTGTACTTAACAATAAGTGGAGACCTGACCCCCACAGTCACAGGACCTGAACCCAATCGAGATGGTTTGATGTGAGCTGGAGCACAGAGTGAAGGCAAAGGGGCCAACAAGTGCTAAACACCTCTAAAGACTGTTGGAGAACCATTTCAGGTGACGACATCTTGAAGCTCATCGAGAGAATGCCAAGAGAGTGCAGAGCAGTAATCAGAGCAAAGAAACTAGAATATGAAACATGTACATAACTCCACATGTTCATTCATAGTTTTGATGCCTTCAGTGAGAATCTACCAACGTAAATGGTCATCAAAATAAAGAAAACATGTTGAATGAGAAGGTGTGTCCAAACTTTTGGTCTGAACTGTATGTAAATAAAAAATATACTGTGTTTTTTCTGCCTATCTGGTGGCTCACAAACCCTCATAACAAAATTTCGTAATTTAACAAAACAATGAAAGCATTTAACTGACCGTCCTTTTTTGTGGTGGATTCATGAGAAGGAGCTGCTCATACACATTTATTTGTTTCCCCTGGGAGAGCTCAATGCAATGGTGACCCCCTTGTTCCTGCATGCCCTCTCAGACATACATTTCTGATGCAAGTCGTTCTTCTGAACCTTTGCCAGCTGACACAGAACAGCTTCCTCATGCCTGACATCATAATTTCAAACAACCGCCTGCGATATTAAGACGTGTCTCTCGACCTCCCATGAAATGTTTACTCGTTCCATCCGAAGGGCGGTCTGGGTGAGACTGCGTTAGACTGCTGACGTCTGAAGAAATTTGTGAAATTTCTAGACTGATTTTCCGTCATCCTGAACCAGTGCAGCCAATATTTGAATATGCATTTAACCCCCAGTCACATCAGCCAGGATTAGCTGTCCATGGTACTGATTCCTGTAGAATAAAGTGTTCCCAGTACTCACAAATTAAACTATAATATCAGTGTGGTCCAGTGGGAGGGGCTTAACTGAGTCAGAAAAAAAAAGGAATTTGGAAATTTACATTTTGGGTCTGTGGCATAAGTTGATGAGTTGATAATGAAAACGTGAAAGTAATTAAGTTATAAATTTCCCCCATGAAATAATCTTCCCCCAGGAAAAGACCGAAGTTTTAGCAATTGAGCAAGCACGTTACGGATAATAATTAAACACAATCTCTGTACTGTATGTACAGTATCTCTGCAGAAATCCTGTTATTTGGCCTCAATTCAGTTCTAAAGTTAAGTTAATGCAGGGAAAGCTAATGACGTTTTTGATAGATGCGGCAGGCCTAACCTCCCCACTCAGTGTAAGGCCGAAGCGTTGATGCTCCTTTAAATTGTCCAGAGTATCGGCTTCATCCCCCGGAGGTGTGGGCGCCTCTCAAAGGCTTCACCCGCCAATAATGGGTTTTCGCTTTTGCCGTTTGCCGGGGGGGTGGGAAAGAAAGTGAAATCGGGGAAATAAGTACACATTTCGTTATTATAATGTATTTTGCCGTTTCCCTTGGGACATCGCAGTTATTAATGAACAAAAAGTACAAAACAATCCTTTAAAGCATTAGGACACTTCGGCCACTCATGACTCCATAATGAGGCTCATCTTTCAACCGCAGGCTGGATCTCTGTCACTGCATCAGGAGGTCATCAGGTCGGTGTGTGTGTGTGTGTGTGTGTGTGCGTGCGTGCGAATGATTAGCGCTGACATTACGGCTGTCCCGCCCGCCGGATGCTCCCTCATAGGCGTTTGTGGGCGTGACGGGAAATCGTTGGCGAGTGATGTGTGGCGCAGGTTAATAAACTGACAATGTTTGTCTTATTTGCGCGCCTCCTCAGCTCCCGGTTCAATTTACAAAGGGCCGCGTCGGGCCCCTGGCCGCGCGGCGCTGGTGCCGGGGTCTTGTCACCGCGGAAACGGATGGGTCTCATAAAAGATGAGTCATAACCTATTTTACTAAGGTGCCTCTCAGGCAGCGGGGAAAGTGCTGACGCTCGGGAAAAACCAAGGTAAACTCCCAAACACACACTCCGATCCAGCAAGCCACCGTCACCGTAAAAAAAAAAAAAAACATAGAGTCGAGTGAAATGTGTGACACACTCCGGTGCTTCTGGCAACAAGGGTTCTGCCTGCAGGAGGAACAGGAGAGGAGGAGAAGTGAGAAGAGACGTGGTAACAGGAAGCTGTGCTCTTAAAGGCCTGTAATTTGTAATTAGTCGTGATGAGGTACCTGGAGTCTGTTGAGGTTATCACAGCGTGGATCATTAGCACATGCGATACCTATGCCTCTTGTTTATTAATTTACTGCTAAAAAGGGCAAACTCTTGGCTCACTGTGTGATGACATTTCCAGAACAACAGCGGTAAAGAAAAACAAGGAATGAGACTTTAGCGTTTAAAGCCCAGGTTCTATTATCACCCTTATTTTCTAAATGACACAGACCATTGTTCATCACATAAATGAGAATTGAAAAATGGTATGAATTAAATTATAATTCCTATTTTTGTGGTTACCTGCCTCAGTCGAAATGCAAAACATAAGCTGATGAAATGGTTAATATGTAGAGGTTGGTTCATAATTGTATATGTTTATGGACAGCCTGTGGTCTTATCCCATGTTAATGGACCAGATTTGTATTTTAAGCCATATATATGGAGGAGAAAAAACAGCCACTTTCGCTCTCAGCAGCCTCAGCTAAAAGGGCTAAAACCACAGTAAGCGGCTGATTAATTACACAAGTGTCATTTAAAGAGCGTCAGCGCTGCACACACACCGATCGTCTTTGGCAGGGCGCATCAATAATACACTTTGTCCACCTAGGAAACAAGGAAATTGCAGACTTGTACACAGACATGCACGTCAGACTCGATCCGACAAGTACCAGAAGCACCCACAGAACCCACCTCCTTCACAACACCGTGCATCTACGACATTAACTTCTGAAAATGGAGCTGACTGCAACATTAAACACGTCATCACATGATGTTTCGCTGCTTGTCTTTCCTCTGGTGAGAACCTCTGCTACTTGGACACCTGTAGGGTTAAGATTATTCCTTTGAACAAATGCCTCAAAAAAATGCAAACTTAGCTTCAAACCTTGCATGGATAATTTGACCCATTATTTGATCTAAATTGTGTGCATGACAAATTCAAATTTTACTTTTCTCGTACACACGGCATGATATGCAGTGAAATGCTTGTAAGCAGTGAAAGGCTTGTTCTGTTTGAATTGTGTTCTTGTTTTCTCATCATGTACCAGCAGACTCCCAATCCCTCAATATATAACACATAAATGTGTTAAAACGACAATTACAAACTATTTAGAAGATAACATATAACTATGATAAATAAATAATAAATGCGTCTATCTAAAAAAAATTAATGATCCCATTTCATGTCTGAAGTAATGCCTAGATACTGACAAAATTGTCTGTTATGTAATTTTGCTGGTATGATCATAATATGGCCAAATTACTTGGTCTTTCTAGATGTTGTAGATGTGGACTACAATGAAAAGAATAGAAATAAGAGTGGCAAAAGACACAAGAGCTCAATTCAAAAGACTATTGTCAAAACTATTGTCATTTGTGGAAAGAAAGAAACAAAAAAATACATATTTATCTTTCATTTGCACACAACTCCGCTGCAAACAATATCATGTTTGAATAAGTTGCTTCAAATGTTGAGGTCTTTCCTGACCCAGGGCTGGATTTAATTAGCCAATCGGCAGCCAACCATGCTGTTCAGTGCTTGTGCGCCATACAGCAGAAGTAATGCCGCAGCTTAGCGTCTTGAGCCATGACTTCCTAATGCAGACAAACAACATAACTGGAGTCATTACGCTTTAAGTACTTCATTAGTGCATCACATCCCTCTCAGGAGCCCAAGGCCAAAATTTGATGATTAACTCAGCCAGAAATCCCGTTAAATATCACAGGCTTTTTTTTTTTTTAAATGTCCGCACAGATGACATCCTATTTTTGGCCAAACGATTTCCAGTTTTGAGAGTGTCTTATTTGGGACGCGGGCACGATAACTTCCCAGCCCAGATGACACTTAACGTCTGTGCATTCAATTAACGCAGAGCATGAGTTGCAAGCTGACCTTATCCTAACTGACAAATGGACAATTTCTCCTCATCGCACCTCACCTCTATATTTATGGCCTGTTCTCCAAATGCCACATTTGTTCGTGTTTACTCCAAGGACCGGCCGTCAGAGGACACCTTTGGCTGCGGAGCGTGCTTGATGTACAAGCGTGTCTGAATTGACTGCCATCAACGATGCCTCCTCTGTTCTGTACTCATCATCTCGAAAGGACAGCAGTCGCAGAGTGACACAGAGACAAAAAGACATCACCTTCCCCTCCAATGAAGTAAAAGAGAAGTTAAATTTAGCAGAAAAGTGCCTTTGAAGGCTCTTTAAAGTTGTAGGCAATGCGCAGGAATGCCTGCAGTGCTACTTCAGGGGGTTTTCCTAAGTGAAAAGTGTTACATCTCCAATCTCAAATCTTAAATGAAGGCCTTCAGTCTGATACTTGAGGGGTAAACCCAGGCGTTTTAAGCATGTGCTCCCATTTTACTCATGAAAATACACAGGAGAGGAACACTTGCTCCGGTTTTCTGAGCTTAACAGTTGACTTTAGCACTCAGCCTTGTTAGAGACCTAAAACAGAGTGCAGCCAAATCAGAAAACTAGTACGTCTGCTAATAGTCCTATAAAATCGCTGATTAATGCACAATAAACACATAGATTAATACACGGAAATGTTCATTACCCTGCAAGAGGCATTGTTCAGGACCTTGTGATAAAAACAGCAAATGCAACAAGAAAATATATTAAAAAATGTGATGTCTGGCTCCGACAACACTGCATCAGGTTCACCTGGACACGCCCCTTTACATTCACAACACTCGAACACAATCACCTGTCTTTAGAGCCATGTGGCTCCCGTAAGGGGCCCTCCGAACTTCCTGCTGTGGTAACACGCTACTGATTTTGAGAAGTAAGAACGCGTCACGTTGTTGTAAGTGTCAATAAAGTCAGTGTCTTTACTTTATATCTTTACTTCACTTCTGCTCCTCCCCTGGGCATCACAAAAACAATCAAAATGCAATGTTGTATATTGTGAGAAGAATAAGCTATATATTACAAGGTCAAAAGGTTACTAAAAATCTGAGTGGTTAATAATGGAATATTAAAGGTGAATGATTAAACAGGACCAGGGAAGCCCGTGAACATTTTAAAATGTAGTTCTGGTTTATTAAGGTGTTCTTCTCTGTTAAATAATTGTTATTGCAGCGTAAATGGCAGGGTTCAGACCTTGGATGCAGGAAAACAAATCCACTGTTCTCGACGTCCCCCAGAATGAATAAAAAACCTGAGAATAACACATCATGCATCACTTTGAAAGTGCCACGCCCACCCATTAAGCACATCTGCTTTAAGAAGCACTAAGTTAATGACAGTTATGTCAGCGGGTTGCACCACGACTTGTTTCCTCACAGCGCCCTTGTCCTGTTTTCACTGACTGCTGATGCAAAGCGTTGCGATTAACAAGTCAAACGTGGCATAAAGCCCCCACCGATTATACCCAGGGTCTCTGTTGGGGGCAAAAACAGAGCAACAACAACAAAAAAACCCACACACACAACAGAGCTAATAACCATGCTGCTATTAGCTCTGGTTTAGGTAAATGTGGAAATGTGTTCTGTGTGTGCATATGTGTGTGTGACTTGAGTGGCGCCCTGTCAGGTTTTTTAGTTCCTGCCCGGTGCCCAACAGTAGTTTCATGTCACCTGCTGTCACATGTGACACAAGTCCTCATTTCCTGCGTAAACAGTGGCATACCTGCATGGCTGAGTTAATGTGACGTGACGGCGGACGACACAACGGTGGGTGTGAGAAGAAAGCGGCCTTAAATCTAACTGGCGTGTGCAAAATGCAACATCATGGCAACCTCTATTCGCCATCACATTTGCTTAGAAGCCCCCATATGTCATAAAACTGAAAGGTTCCCAGCAGTTTCCAAACCTCAGTCAGTGCTTAACCATGTACTGGTGCAGAGTTGATTGTAAATTTGACTTACAATGTTAAATACAGAAAAATTGAAATATAATAATAAAATGAATGATAAAATTGCTCGGATATGGGCCTGACAGCACTTATGCTGGTTGGACACAGGAAATGGAAATCTGAGAGGCATCATAAAAGGCAGCGAAGATCCCGATCACGTTACTGAAAGTAAAAAGTCCATGGAAGTCCGAACTGAGAGAGCGACTGTCGGCCTCATGCAGCAGCTAAGACCGTGCATCAACGTGGAGGTAATGACCTGTGCAGTGTCCTCCCGTTCAGACCGGGGTGCTGGAGGAGGGGTCGGCGGCAGGCCGGACTCCGTCATGTCAAACGGGTCTCCTGTCACGCGTCTGACCTCTCTGACCTCATAAGTTTCCAGCTCACGGTGCCGGTGCTGAGTGTAACAGCAAACGAGATGACTGACAATCCTTCTGCTATCAAGACAAAAAATGCAAAAAAACTCTAGGGCTGCGGGCCCGTCACAGTCTTGAATTTGTCCATCGGCAAGATCAAACAGTAATATTTTATATCAATCTTATTTCACAATATCTGTTAAATATACAGTTCATGTTTTAAAAGTAATGTTAACATTAATAACAAGATAATAACAATTGATGTGATTTCCTAGCATTTCCTAGTTTGGCCCATGGAACTGTCTTTACTGAAACTGTTTATGCTCCTGCGGGGTTTGATACACTTTAATTGGTATTTATGTCTGAATAACTGCGGCATTAAAAATGTATAATGTGAACTTGTTTGTTGCACAGTTATAGTAACTAAGATGTTAACTCTGACAGCCCTAATAAAGGGTGCACTTACATAGTTTCAGCAACTGAAAACTCACATGCCTCACATTACTTAAAATATAATCAGTTCTGAATGTAAGCATATTCATTAAACTAACTCAAATGAGTATAATAAAACCCACATAATGATTACAGGACCAGAGCCCATTTTTGTTACGACCTGGCACAAAGCTCTGAGTTAAAACCAACAACAAGCATAGATGTTCCTGTAGAGATCTGTGGGCTATAATGATCCTGGAGGCAAACAGAGGGAGAAAGAAAACGAGTGAGGGAGTCAGTGTGTTGGGAAGCTTTTAACCTTTGGTCCCAATGAAGCCTTTAAAGCCTTAAAGAAAAAAACTTTTAATGACCATCAGAAAAAAAATCTGTAAACGTGTACATGTGTACATTTCTCATTTGTCAGGATGAGATTGAAATCATTTTTTATTATTTGTCCTGTCCTTAGTCCTGCTGGGGAGGTTCACGTTCACATCCTGATGTCTGGCTCTGGCTGGTTTGGCCGCCGCCGTTGCCACCGTCGCGTCTCTGTGTGGCCTCATGGTTAATTCAGCACCTTAGTCAGGTGATGGCGCTGCTCTGAGAGGTGCTTCCATAAACACATATGAGCTGTTTCTGTGCTGCTGTGTGTGTGTGTGCGTGAGTAAATGTGTGTGTTCGTGTGTGTGTCGTGGTTGTGTGTTTTCCTGTGATTCCGTGCATCAAGCAGAACCCTGACCTCTCCGTTGCTCCCCGCCAGAAATTCTCACTGCATCACGCTAAAATATTCCATGAAATATTTATTTACTCTGCTCTGGGAACGTCGCTCCACCACTGCAACCACCCCCCCCCCCCCCCCCCCCCCCCCCCCCCAAAAAAAAAAAAAAAAAAAAAACCAGGCTGCTTCACAGTCACACCTGCTGATCTCAGCCCGGCTTCCGGGCCGGATTATTCACCGGGAGGAGCACGTCCCGCCGAGCTGGAACGGCAGAAACGAGGTGAGCGGCAACGTGCCTCCTCTTTCACGACTCCTCTCCGCCCGCCCCCGCGAGTCCACCCAACCATGACACGCTATAGGAGCGGGGAGATGAACGCGTGGGCGAGAGCCACCGCCTCTATATATAGAGCGACACAGATATGAGCCTTTCACCTGCACGTACATCCACTACATCTTTTCTTGTTTATTAGCACGCTTTTTAAAAAAATCTTTTCTTTCTTTCTTTCTTTCTTTCTTTCTTTCTTTCTTTCTTTCTTTCTTTCTTTCACCCACATTAAGTGGACCACAGCATTAATAAATAACACACAAGATATAAATTAAACACGAACCTCCAATTTACGAGAGCGGCTCACAGTTGGCCAGCAGGAGGATGATACTCCCCCCTTTCTACTATACGGCTTAATTAGGAGCCCCGTGTGTCTTGCACTGAAAAAACAGTACATCTGGGGCGCCGCGTGGTGATCATACTTCTTTCTTTAAAATAAATAAGTAAGTAAGTAAGTAAATAAATGAGGGACGCACTGTTGGATGATGGAACCGCCAGGGGGGTCCTGGGTCCATGGGCTGTAGGGGGTCTCGGACTAATCTCAACATTTACAGCTCAAGGCAGCGCAAGTGAGTCACCTGGGTCCCTCGGACCCTCAGCAGAAACATCACAATCTGACCACTGGGAGCCTCCAGGGCCTTCTGTATGTACAGTGCAAGCAGACCACCAGAAGACCCATCAGCATACGGAGTGAGTACACACACTGACCAGGGCTCTCTGTATCTATAGCAACACTATTGGTTTTGTATAAAAAATAATTTGTTTCTTACATGCCTATTTCAGGTCTAGCACCATAATGCAGGACGTCATGGTGCCAAGAACAAGGCATTCAGTCTGGGTTACAGGTTAACGTGGTTGATAGTGGGGCTCTAACAGAGTCTGGCTGAGGTACGTTCCTGTACGTTCCCCTTTTTCTCCTCCACCCATGATGTTGGTGCTGCAAATGTTGGGGCTTCACAGTCCCAAGGTCTGGCCTTGGATTGATGATGATGTCACAATATACTGTTTAAGGGCACAACTGTGCAGAAAAATAGCATTGTTTTGATCAGCAGCACAATTCAGTAAATTGAGTTATAGTGTTATATACTGTAATGGGATGGGGAACACACAAAAAAAACCAGGAATCCCTGATCACCTGGTGACCATCAGATTTGGACATTTGTACTTCAGCCATTTTGTCTCTGCATGTGTGCGATAGCAACAGCCAATAACCAAAAGAATCACACTCTGCAAGAGAAAGGGGAACACACACACACAGAGTAGGGCATATATCCCATTAATCGTCCGGTTGTAATATCAACGCTGACATTTCAGCCTCCCTCTTGAGCGAGTCTTTGTGAGCGATGTGAATGAGCAACATCTGGCCTAATTACACGACCCAGCAAAGGCGAGATGGCAGCGCGTTAACGTCAACTGGGAGAAGTCAGAGTCCCCGCCCACTCTGAATTACCTGGACGAGCAGCAGTTCGTAGAGATTATATCCTGGAACATTCCCTGCCCTCCTTAGCCAAAGTGAGCTGACACCGGTGGAACAAGCTGATCCACAGTAGAATGGTTGATGGTGCAATTCCCAGCGTCTGCTTTTTTTTTGGATGACAGATGACACTGGCATGTACTTAACTTGGAGACAAGGACTCCAAGGGAGTGCTAAAATTCATTTTAATTAAAACACTCTGAATTGTGCTAATTGGTGCGATGCTGAGATCCGACTTCCATGTAGAAGAAAGACGGTTTATTACTGAGCAAAAGGGGGGCACGTGTTAACCAGGCTGCTTGACTGTACGTCGATTATCTGTGCTGGATCACGGTGGCTCAGAAGTAAGACTCTGCCATTGGGCCACCCCACGGCTCAAAACGGTGCACTTCTCACGAATAAAAAAAAAAAAAGCTCAGAGTGCCACAGAGGCCCAGTCCCTAGTGACAACCTGCGTTCCATCCTTGGCTCACCAACACCATTTGCAAACCTTTGCAAAATACAACAACTGAAATCTGCATCTTAATTAGGAGCCCTGTGTGTCCTGCAATAAGAAATGGAAAGAGCATCACATGAGCAAAAAAAAAAATGAAAAAAATTTTTCAACATTGGATATAATAAGATACATGTTTCAACTTCAATGCCAAGACCTAGCATGTAAACATAAAACAAATTTCTGTGAACAAATATAGAAATTATACTTCAACAACCAGGCATTCTGATTGGCTGAGGGGACTCCTTGGAGTGACAAGGTAAACACTATTTTCAATTTCAAAGAACTTTACTTGTCCCCGAGGGGCAATTTAGAAGGCACAGTGGAGCAGCTCAAATATAACACTTGTTACAATAGACACAACGTATGACACACAATAACATTTCCTTGTATTGCAATATGAACAACGTTAAATTGGGGGGATGTCCTGAGTTGGGCAGCCACTCAAAGGCAGAGTTCAGAGTTCTATACTGTCATGTTCTGCCTGATTCATGCTGCTGCTTAGGAATGCCTAGGTCAACTAATGATGAACTATGTCATCATTTCATAAATCTCACGCTGCTCCGCAAAAGTTTTAATGTCACACGTGAATAAAGAAGAACGCGCTTGTGTTTGCGCGATTCCGAGAGATAATAGCACCAAGGGGCTCAACCTTGCGCGTATTATTACATAACTCACTTTTACCTGAGTATCTTCCTCTCTAACATTAGCAAAGGAAACTTGTGGAGCTGTGTGTGTGCGTGATGAGAGAGGTATTTTTTTACTGTCATTTTTGCTTGGAGTAGCCCTCATTGAATCTGATCCAGCACACTGCAGAAGAACGTAAGGATTCGCATTTATGCCCAGGGGCCCTGGGCATGAAAGCAAATTTCACGTAAAAGACACGTAAAATGCCAGCGCAGCCCCTCACCGCCACAGCTCAGTCTCTGCATGTCTTTGTGTGGGCCTTCGCATTATCAGCACACCACAGGCCTGTGTCTTCTCCAGCTCATCTCCGCTGAGTGGAATTGTGAGCCTCTCCAGGCTGCTGGAGCTCCTCCCTCAGAGCTTCAACATTTAGAGCCACAGTGCATCTCTGACCTCACTGCCAGTGAAAAACAGGAATTATACACACACACACACACTCTATATATATTGTGGTGATGATTGACATTTCATATTTCACCACAATGTTCCTCAACAAAGGTGTTTATCATGACTAATTAAAATATGATAATACAAGTGTCATTACACATTTCAACAGATTAAAAAGTAAAAATCATGGACGCTGCAGTGATGCATCAGCACACAGGGGTCATATTTTTAACTCTCAGAGTAGAAGCAGAATGTGCAGAGGGGGTCGGGTAGCCATCTCATGCTGACTGCGAGGTGATGGCTTTCGATCTTCAGTCGCCCAACACACACCTGAACAGCAAAACTAGCCACGATCTGCTTACATGCACAATATTGATTCGAAACCCGAGCCTTTGTGTGACCCTAGCAAACCATGCATCCTCAATCTTCATACTGAGTTGTTTCTGTGAGCCTCCTCTGCAACTGCATCACTGTCTGCCTCTGAAAGGGTGGCAGCTCCGCCCGCAAGTCCCTCTGGTGGATACCGAGGACATTTGAGAAGATCATCAGGGATCCCCTCCTACCACTCACATAGCAAAGAAGATATTGTCGCAGACCCCTCCCACCCCTTTCCTGCTATATGGGGAAAAAAAAAGTTGAGAATCATCAGAAAATGCAGCTCTGGGAGTTCTGGGAGTCTCTTGCATATTGGCTGCCTGGCCCTGACATACAATATCCCAGAGTCAGAGCGTGTGTGCGGGAGAGCAGAGATCCCAGCGCTTATCCAGAATCTTTTGGGGAAATCCTTTTACATCCTTCCTGCACCTTGCCCAGTATTTCCAGCTGTGCCAACAAAGGTCAACAAAAAGGCCTCGGGTTTTCAGTAGAAAAGAGTTCACACACAGGCGTCACCAGGTGACCAGAACCGGACATAGCTGGACATAAATGCCCAAACCAATACAATCGTTACCTGTGATAAAAAATGCCATCAAAATCAACTGTGCTGTAGACGAATGCTTCTTCTCATTGCTCTGCAGAGGAGAGAGCCCCCCCTCACACACACACACACACACACACAGTGAAATATATTGCACTTTGAAATGCCAGACATATTTGCAGAAGCTCATAATGAAGTTGAGCATGTGCGTAACAGGACTACAGAGTGCCGTGATATGTAGCAGAAGGTGGATGTGTTGGGGAGTAACGCAGAGCGCAGTGAAATAAGTTCAGCGAGAATCTCCACCATGATGCAACCGGCTGCAACGGAGCGTCCGAAGCTGCAGTGAAGAACTCAGTTCCACGCAGTGAAAAGTGTGACGTCCAACAGTCAGGTACTGTACCAGACAGACGTTCAACAGCCCACCCTCGGGCTCCATGCAAAATACAGGTTTTTAATTGAGATGCAGAACAGATAAAAAAAAAAAAAAAAAAATAAAAAATAATATATATATATATATATATATACACACACACATAGATGTATATATATATATATATATAGATGTAGACATATCTTGTTACCATTCTCACTATTTCATGCCTCATTGCTGCTCTCTGCCGTTCCTCTGAAGAACAAAAGAAGTAGCTTGAAACAGTTCCTTTTTCCTCCTGTCTGAGTTCCTCACAAGCTTTTCATCCTTCGTGTGTGTATGTGTGAGACAGAGAGAAGCATATCTTCTGCATATAATGAAGATCACTAAAGATTTCCTTCTTTCTTGCTGTTGAAACTTTTGTATGTGGTCCTGTTAACTCTGGGACGGCCCTTGATAACCATCACTAGTGGCTTCATGTGAAACTCCAATTTCAATTGCATTAAAGGGACCACAACTTATAGGTAAAAAAAAAAAAAAAAAATATATATATATATATATATATATATATATATATATATATATGTATATATGTATGTATGTGTGTGTGTGTGTGTGTGTGTGTGTGTGTGTGTGTGTGTGTATATATATATATATATATATAAGTGGGTTTAGTGGGTTCTTAGATTCTCATACACATTGTTATACAAAAAATTAAAGAATTCCTCGCATGTAGTAAATAAAAAAATCTGTAGGGAGGCAGCAGCAAAAGACGTACGGCGGAGAAAAGAAGGACGGATTTCCTTGACTCCACCGTTAGCTTTTAATAAAGTAACTGGGGCACACTCACACATGAAACACGTACACATATACCGGGGGTAAAATGGCGAACGACAGAGCAAAGATAGGACATGGCAAGGATACATTTACACAGATCATAACAGCTGAAATGCTAAAGGAATTCCGGGGAGCACAAGGCAAAGCGGTGAGGAATACATGGGACCGAGCACTGGGAAATCTCCAGGACCGTGACTGAAACGTTGCGAGTGGCCCCAAACACGATATAAGGGCAGACAGCGTGTTACTATACTGGCCGAGGTCATTGCACATGTCTTGGAGGATCTGGTGACTGGATGTGATGTGAGTGGCCTGGTAAGACTGTCTAAATTGGAAGGGCACTTCAAAAATGCGGCTTGACTGCAAATGTTGAGTGGGAAAAAAATCGGATCCTCACAAGTGCGCTGTCGTGTTAGGCTGAATTGCACTGTACCTTACGTCAGATAAGCAGCTCTGAGAGCAGTTTAATCACAGGCTCTGTTTCTGTATGAAAACCCGCGCGCTTGATGGCAATATTTAGATCTGAGGAGCCGAATCGTGGGACATTACTCATCCATCTATTTCTGGAGAGAAGGGGTCATGCGAAGGTCAGAGGCACGCAGGAAAATGGCATGAATCACAAAACGCGCATAATAATGTTATGATTTTTCTCCTGGAAGGGTCTAGAAGGGCCTACCCTGAAGACAGAGAGCTGAAAGAAGAGCGAGCATGGCGCTTTGAAGCCATCACAAATTAAATGGAAAACAACCAGTGTCGGAAGCCACTGGGATACTTTATGAATCACCACGGGAGGCCGAGACAACACAACATTAAACCAGAGTGCAGATCAACGTACACCTGCACCATGCTAAAAGACAGGAGGGAGGACAGATGTGAAGTTTTTGTCACACTGGAGTCACCCATCAGCACTGAACCCTTTCTTTCTGCCTCCTAATGAGATTTCACTGTTCTCATGCTGCTCAGACGTGCTCAAATGCCATGTTCCCTAAATGACTGTTGGACTGTTAAATCCATATCACAAAACCATACACATTTACTTCAAAATAGCATAGCTTTTCTGATGACATGTATGGCAATATAAATGCGTAGCCTCAATTAGCATTATGCAGAGACCTTGGTAAACTGCTTTGTGCTACAGTCTGTTCAGAAGCCTTTTGTAATAACTAATGGGCTCGGTTTTTGAGTATATAATGTAAAATGCATTAATGTATTTTGTTTGAGCTTATGAAGAGCATGAAGCCCTGGGCACCAGACTGAGCTATAAGATCTTAATCTAAATCTTGTATTAATTGGAGAACCTTTCTGTCAGTTATGTGTCCACAAACTCTGTACTAGAATAATGTGAAATAATGTCTAATGGAACACATCAAAGTACCCATCAGTGCATATTTCAAAACTGAAAATTCTGATTCCCCCACTCTGGTTTATATACATTACAATACAAAAAAAGTTTTTTTTATACATTTGTAACCTGTTAGAGATAAGTTAAGGGTTGGAAAGCACATGTTGCACACAAAGCTCTTTATTTAATGACCATGAGGACATATGGGTGAATTATTGAGTTAATACCTCACTAATGATGAACTTGAAGCTGAAGCATTTGTGTGTCATTTGACAGTTAATACAAAGCAAAGAACGACAGTTGACTGCAAACATCTGATCCTTGTGTGTGCACTGTTGTGTTTGTCTCGTTCATTTTGCATCTTATGTCGGCTCACGCCAACTATCCCACTATCGAATGCTGTTGTCTGATTTGTTATCACTTTAGTGCATGATGGCGTGGCATACTTCTTCCCTTGTCCTAAAAACTGCATAATGGCTGAGGGATCATCAATACCTTATCGAATGCTGTTTCAGAAGCATAAACATAAAACAGCGACTGATCTCGGTAACAATGGCTCAAACAAAGAAAATCTATTCCTAACTGGATCGATCGTCAGCCAATGCTCAATTCCCAGTAATTTCTCTGGAACAATAACCCCGGCTTCACACATGCAGGAGAACAGCCTGCCCTAACACACACGAAGGCTGACATGGAAACACTGCAGATCATTTCAGATATAAATGATGGAGAAGCGAGAGAAGGGGGACCTGCAAAAATCAAACCACTCACCGCATTGAGAAGCGATTTTTCTCTCAGCCATGTCTTCGGTTTTCACAGCGCTCCCAGCATTTCAGGTCTGTTTGGAGAAGGAGAAAGATCAGGAAGTTAAAGTTGAATGTGCATCCAGAAAACTTCTGTCTGCAAGGGACTCTCAAACTTCCCATTGCACAATGTTTCAACGAGTACAGCAGGCACCTCAAACGCCTTGGTCCTGGGTGTTGGATTTTTAAAAAGTAAGCCCACTTCCCACTGTAAGCCTGCACAGTAAATGTATGTTCTCATCTTGTTGTTCACATTAAGAGTGTGCAGTGAGTGGGGACGGTACCTTGCTCAAGGCGATTTGGGGTTTGAACCCGCAACCCTTCGGTTACGAATTCGTTTCCTTAGCCACAAGGCCACCACTGCCCAAGCAAAGACTAATTAGTTACGAGGGAAAGTAAGTTAAAATGTTCAAATATGTCAACAATGTGGATGGTCTTCAACTTCATTAGTGGAGCTAGCAGTTTGGCTAATGTCAACCTCCACGTTATTGACCACTAGTCAAGATGAAAGGAGCTTCATCAGATTTGAATTTGTTGTTACCAACGTGGTTAAGGGGCAGTGGTGGCCTAGTGGTTAAGGAGGCGGCCTCGTAATCCTAATCCGCCAAGGTACCACACCCCGGGCGCCTGCAATGGGTTAAATGCAGAGGACATTTCATTGTGCCACTGTGTGCTGTGCTGTGTATCACAATGACAATGACATGTAAATACCCTACCTCTGCCTCTAGCTTACCAAGTTTAACTCAACTTTAGCCAATCATCACCACTTATGTGGTTGTCTCACCCCTCCCTCACCAAGAAATGAAAAAAGCGGTACCTGATAATCATCTTGGTTCAATGACTGTGCGGTTCCCGGTTCACAGCATTATGCCATCACTGATCATCTTAAACATATTTTAGATCATTTTAAACTATAACGTTGGTTTTATGACTGTCAGAAATAATTACACTCAAACAAAGGAGGCTGGTGTTTAATTAGTTAATTTCCAAGATACAGATAATTAATAAGCCGTCCTTTCTTGTTTGTTAATTTCTGGTAATCCTGAAGATACTGTCAACGTGATATTAACGAACACGCTCCATCAAAATTACACACACCTTAACACTTTTTCAGTATCTTCAAAATTATTTCCAAAAATTCCATTTGGTGGTCAAAGTGATGCTCAGGTATACCCCAATCTTGTGCTCAGCATATCCTACCTTAAAAGCCTCAAACATCATCACATTGAATGTGACTTCTGAAAGACTTTCGTGGTCAGCTAGCAAGATCACTGGTGGTTGTCTATGAGGGGCTGATGGACTCCTGAAAGTGGTTTTATGGAGGCAAACAGCCATGAATCTGCTTTGTATTTCACTACTTTGTGTCATGGGGTGATAGTGGCCTAGTGGGTAACACACTCGCCGATGAACCAGAAGACCCGGGTTCAAATCCCACTTACTACCATTACACTTACACTTAACCCTATGTTGCTCCAGGGGTACTGTCCCCTGTAACTACTGACTGTAAGTCGCTCTGGATAAGGGCGTCTGATAAATGCTGTAAATGTAAATGTCATGTCATGATTGTGTCATGTTTAGAATGTCTGTAGCATGTTCGTACCCCGAGGCATCACCTGTGCTACAACAGGGCCCCTATAGGCACGAAGATGAACACACGTGCACTAGAACTCTTGTGGGGGCAAGAACAAAAGGTTTTCTTCAAGAGGATTTTTCATGAGAAGTTTGTTCCGGGACACTCCTGTGGAATCACAGTTGACACCAAGTGCTATTAGTTCCCCATTAAGCAGTTCAAGGACAATGGCTGTCCTCCTACTTGATAATTTATCTGCTGGATCATCTCGTTAAGCCTGAACTTGGTTTTCTAACGATGCCCCGTGAATATTGATGGGCTGTGATTAGGAACGCTGAAAGGGTCAGCAGAGCATTTTTCATTCCACTGTTTTGCATTTCATTTCCATTTTTCGTCCATGTTTCACTGTTCAGGGACAGCCGTTTATAAAAACGCACAAATCCCTGTTTGACACACATATTGATTTGTCTGTAAATTTGGTGTAAACTCTATCCCGCTGCCTTTGCTTAGCTAGAATATTTAATTCCTTTGAAGTTGCGGCTCAAACACCTAAAAGAAGCCGAAAGCCCTCTGATAATTAGAGAAACACTGACTTTGTCTGCTTATTATTAGCACTGCGAGTGAAAAAGAAAACTGTCAGAGGAATTCTGCCATACATTAACTAAGCAGAATAAATATGTAAAGAATCCTCATCTATTATCTTCCAGTAAACCTGGGCTGTGAATAATGCACGGCCAAATCTGCAGTGTAGACAGAGCAGGAGGGAGGGAGGGCAGGAGGAGGGGGGGATGGGGGGTGGGTGTGGAAAAGCGAAATGAAACCCGGGGCTGGGAGAAGATGGAGGGCTGAGTGTTATTTCAATCAGAATATCGCCGGTGAGCCGCATTCATTTTCATGTGAAATGAAACGTCGGGCAGCAGCCTGGGCCGAACGAGGTGAGCCGTGAACATCCTCTCAGACAGCATATGCACGAGGTCACACCAGAACGGGCTTTAATGATATACTGGAGGTGGGCTTTTCACTCAGCGTGAACTGGTTCTGAGGAGCAGGGTCACAGCAGGGCTGGATCCTTAAAAGAGCGAGGGAAAAGACAATCAGTTTTTTTTGGGGAGTACACATGACAGCTGTTGTTGCAAGAAGAGGATAATAGAGATTGAACAAATGCTTGAGATAATAGAGTTGCTGATTAGTATGTGCATGTATCAAAAGTTTTTGCTTTTTCATGTAGCAGAACAGCCAATGTACCAAAACAAGTGCTAATTCATTATAACAAAATAACAAAACTCTGAAGTATGACAAAGAAAATGAGAATGTTGTGAAATGCATTAACACACCACTTCTTCACTCAGCCGGCTTTCAGCCGGCTAATAAGTTTTAACCTAGTTGTCAGGATCCAGTTTGGAAAGGACTACTCTTCCGAAACTCTGGGATTCTTCAGAGTTTCATGTTCGTTATGCTATTAAGTTTCCTGATTGTTTTCAGCTGTGTCTGACTGTATAAAGCTGCCCTGTTTGTGTCCGTTCGCCGTCAGGTCAATGTTATGTGATGTTTCCCCTGTCCTGTTCACCATGTAATAAACCCCTGTCTCATGACATCATGCGTATGCGTCCTTCTTCCTCGCCATGTCCAGCCATTGTGACACTAGTTTATATCCACAAGATATAAATATCCTCAGATAACCACCAATTGATTCTTTCTTATACTAGTGAACAAGCCCATTGCTTAGCATGTAGTGTTGTGCTTATTGGCCAGTTCAAAAAATTGTTCCTATAATGTTTAATTAGCCTAAGTAACCCCGCTGACAGTTTTGCAGAGACAAATGAACCAAGGCTAGGTGTGAGAGTAGCAATGGTTTTAAATTTTATATTAAAAGGCAGTGGATCCCCATGTGCAAGCTTTATACTGTTTATTGGTACTTGTAGGCCATAAAATACAGGAAATACCATTTTTTAAGGGTTACTTAAGCGTTGCATGTAAACTAGCCATGATAGTTCTTAGAGCTTCAAGTTGAATCAGGAAGTATGGAGTTATTTGAGGGAAAAAAATTACTCACATGCCTCTATATCCCAAAGTGGCAATTTTTAAAATTAGTGCAGAAAGCCTCATGCACCTATTATGTTAGAGGCCTGGGGTCATCGGCCATCTCATTAACTCAATTAGACGCTGGAGAAAATCTATTTAATTTAGGTGCTGATTCATTTTGGCAGTTTTTTTTTTTAAATGTCCTTAGCAAACCCCACTCTGAAAGGGCTGCACAGCGACCTGCAGCAGCATATCCAAGGAGACAGCACAAAGACACCCCCACCCTTTTCATTATCTTCATTCTCCATATTCTACCATTATTAAGAGAACGCAAGCGAAGATTACGGAAATCAAGTTCATTTCAGCCTCCTCATCTCAAGGAAACGATTCATCAGCAGTGGCGCCTGCAAGCCCACATCTCCAAAACTATCAGCTTTGATTTCATCGATCGCACATCAAGGCAATCTGCCGCTCATTGTTCTTCCATTAGGATGATATTGTTTAAAATGGTTGGCCTAGAAAGGCTGAGGGAGATACAGAGCACATGGGGAGATAGCTCATGGTTTCATCTTCCTTTACTTTTCTTCTTTTTATTTAAGCTAATTACTTTCCTCATAACTTGACTGCACATAAACTTTCTCACTCGAGGGGCATTATCAAGAGCAAAAACTGAGATTTTCTCATGAGTGTTATTAATGTCTTGTGCAAAACACATTACATAATAACAGAGATGCTAACGTTATATTATATTTTTTATGAAAGTAGTTAAATCCGGATGCTAGCTACAGTTGAATATGAAAAGAGTCGATTTTATAAGGCCCTCGTGGAGCTTCAACAGCTTTTGGGACTCCTCCTCCTCGCTCTTTGGCCGGGTTGTAGGTGCTGAAGCCATGACCAGGATATTGTTGTTGATGTGCTTTATGTAATGCATCTCTTCCTGTTATGTAAGCCCTGCGGGAGCTGCCTGATTGGTACGCTGATTCGAGCTTTGCGGAAAGGTGCGGTTATCCTCAAACAGGATCCCCGGGCCCCGCTAGTGTATGTAACGTGGCTGTGAGTCATCAATATGACCAGCCACGGCCAGCAGCGGCGTATCTGCTGGTCTGAGGCTCTTTTACTCGTGGCAGAAAATGGATTCAATCCGCTTAGACGCCACCCTCTTGCACTTTTGTTCTCTGAAGGCATGTGTGTAGCACAGCTCATCAAATTATTCTGCACAGCTGGACGTGCTCGATACGCTGCCTTCAGCCGCTCGCACTCGATTAGTTAGCTGAGATCGCATGCTCGATTTACCATTTGCTGCGGAGGAATCTGTGGCTCGGTGAGCTGGATGACAAAGAAACAATTAATCGCATCATTATGACAATTAAGGAGTTTTGAACAAAGAGCGATGCCAGGGGTGCGAGGGCGTCCAGGGGGTGCTCTGAGGGTGGAAGTGCATGACATCAGCACTCACTAGAAATGTTATCTGCTTCATTCACATTCGCGTTGTGAATGTACAAACTGCTGCTCGCTGCTTCATCAAAGCAAAAGAAATGGCTGCAATACAGTCAACACAAATTAAAGCATGGTCGGGCAGCCGGATTCTACTAGCCAGCCGGAATAATACTGGAAGATTGTCCACTTCAGCATGTGCAGTGTAGAACAGAACCCTGCGGAGGTCCCTGGCCCCAGCAGTCGCCCCATTGAGCTCTGGTCCATTTGCATGGCTTGTTAGCGCCGTTCCCTTTCCGGCATGGTAGACGACTCCTCGCCACCAGGTATCCCTGAGCTTCCCCGAGCTCAGATCAGTGACATGACTGTCCCACAGGCCGCTGCTTCACATAAACTGGAGCTGACTGGCCTGGGTGGAGGGGGTTCCGAGGGGTGCGGCTCGACTCGACACCTCCCCCGAGCACGCGCCGCTCCTCGACGGGCAGCGCGTTCACCTAATAAGAAGCGGCATTGCGCAGCGACACATGTAGCGTGTCAGCTCTCATTATCTTAGAAAGCGCTGCCTTCCTCAGGCCTCAACGGCTGTGTCAGGCGCTCGAGAAGGCTCATTCTGGAAAGGGAAAAGGGGCGCACGACTTAATGTGCATTCAGAGAGCACACGCCGCACCAGAGCAGCAGACGGCAAACAAACATGAAACTCCGCCGGTTTACACGTGGCTTCACAAGGACAAAGCAGCGGCTGAGGGACCGGTCGCCTGGCTAAATTATTAGTGGGGGCAAATCCTTGAGCCGCTCACTTATTTATGACCATGCAGTGATGTAATGATTTTTTTTTTTTTAAACGCGCCCCAATTAAGTGCTTCGTATACTTGTCTGAGGGGCACACTGGCGATGCCCTTTACAGATGTTACGTTAGTGCTGCATGTAAAATACGTCAAGTACGTGCAACAGATCATTATACAAACATAATGAGCTTGTTAGGCTGAAGTGCACCCCTAGGCGGGGGAAAGCGATTAGTTCCATGCTAAGGGTGAGTGTAACTCTGCCCCATTAGTAACTCTAATTCTTACCCTTTCTTTAAAGTAACGCAGCATATCACATCTTGAGTCCCCCCCGCCGTTGCAAAGTCAACATTCTTGACTGTCTCATGCAAAGCCTGTCCTCCATCATTCACCCTGCTCCACTTCACCCTCTTTGTCCCTGTAGCAGACAGTATAAGAGCATCAGCACCCACTCAACAAGATCCAAGAACACTTTCCACCCAGTCAGAAGAATTATCAGCACACACTGAAGTGTTGCAGCATTGTCGCGTTGCACCTTAAGTCAATGTTTACTGTTACAGTCACTTTGCACGTTAAGCACAACATCTGTGTGATGTTCTACTAACGTCACAAACGGTTAACTCCACATATTGGTCTTGTTTTGTTATTCATTGTTGTCACACCATTAGGCAAGGCTTCATTATCTAATTGCAGCTTCAATTCTCCAGCTCACTGAATGCGTTGAACAGGGACATGGTGGTAATAATATGATTTTACACTGTAAAATCACAAATAAAAATAAAATCATTTTACCATCAGTATTACTTACAACCCAATCAGCGGTTGCTTATCAATAATTCCAGCAGCAGTTAGATTATTTTCATACAACAGTTTGCTTAAACATATTTAAAGCCATGCTGTCAATGTAAGACATCAACCTCACACAAGGCAACAAACAGTAGAAATTGGGACTTCAAAACAATACCCAGAGCCATGGGGTCCCCCAGGGGTCAGTCTTAGAACCCACACTTTTCCACCATTTGTGCTGGAGTCACTCAAATTCATTTAGCTCTTGTACCTTAATCACTACAGTGCTGCTTTTTCAATGCATTGAGCAAATTAGTGACTAGATGTCCCTAAAGTTCTTTCAATTAAATAAGGAAGAAACTGAGTTAATCCTATTTGGCAGTAATGAAGAGAGTCTATGCTTTTAGCCTCCAGGGCACTTAAAATAAAGAAGCAAGTTCAAAACTTCATTTTATAAATTGATTCTGGACTCGGTTTTAAACATGTAAAAGAATGTCATGTAAATGAAATATCATTATGAAGAAGACAACAAAGCTGCCAAGAGCTAGCAGAACTAAAATAACTATTCACTTCAAACTTTATAACATTATATACTTGTAAATTGCCACTGTAAATGAGCTTGCCATGCCATGCCTAGCGTAATAAAGCACTTGCCTGCTCGTGACATAGAAGCGCAGCGGCCCCAACAGCGGCAAAAAGATTCGGACAGTGGTAAATCGAGATTAATCAGAAACACTGTCTTGCTCACCGAAAACTATATTCAATTTCAGAGCATCTGTAACAGCGCCAACAGGGGCAGAGGAACTTAGTGTGAAGGGAAAGCAGTCCCTGCTCTGGCATCAGAAGTGTATCTTTCTCTGGAAATAACACTTGATAAAATGAGACCATAAAAAAATAAAATAAAATAATAAATGACGTGACATTCACAGTCGGCGCGACAAGCACTCCTCCACGGCAGCCAGTTAGAACGATTATTTAAAAACGGGTTGTTACCTCCAATAAATAACACACAGACAGTGCGAGTGTACGGATGTCTCCAGCCTGCGGTGTCAGCAGGGGGTTACGGTTGTTCCAGGAAGTGGGTTTTATTATGAAGAAACAGCGAACAACTCGGGGGTCCCTGGGGCCGTCCGAGACGTTACGATACCCACACAGCTCCTGCGGGGGTTCCCTGCATTATGCAGACACTCACAGTGAGGCCTAGCTAGGACTCCGCTGGGAGAATTTGGTTACTTCTTGTTAATCTGCACATACGCACGACGTGATTTGGCAGGCACTTGGCTCCAGCCCGCAAATTATGGGTGGATTATGAAATAAAAGCTTCAGCCTAGTGGCCAACATGGTGTTCGGTGAGGGTTCCACACACGACCCCAGGTTTTGGCAGATTATTGCTACAACTGAAGGTCAGTCCAGAGGTTGTGGCACAGCATTAAATCCCAACCACATTTACTTGAGGCAGAGAGCAGAGTCTCCTCCACTTTTTTGACTGTTTAATAATTGATAATGTTTATTTGAGCTGCACAGAGGTGCGCCTGCCATTTTTCACAAAATGGCTTTTCTGCCACATGAAAATCATGTTAGCGAAATTCCGGTAGTTGCTGACAGCAGGATAAACACGAAAGGTCAGTAGGTGGGGGGACATACAGATGGCTTAATAAACGCATGCAGGAACCAACGTGGTGATCACCTTTATCCTGTAAAACATTTCGCGTTGGGCCGGTCTGCCCCTGAGCTCCACTGGACCTCCCCAAATAATTCAGAATGCAGCTGCATGACTTGTTTTCAACAGTTCTCCCACACCACCTCGTAGCTCTGCTCCCTCCGCTGGTATTCTGAAGCTGCCTGCATCAGATTCAAAAAACCAATGCTTGCCTAGAAAGACAAAAAATGGAGCAGCACACTCCTACCAGCAATATCGCAGTATCGCACCCCGCCCTGTACTGCTCTTCCCTCAGTCCTCCAGCACTGCTCAACTGGTCCCCACCGTATCTCAAATTACACGGAAGACGTGCCTCTACAGCCTTCTCCGTTCTGGATCCAAGATAAAGGAATGAATTTCAGCCAGGTGTAAAAAAAGCTGAGTCACCGAGTGTCTTCACCATCGCTCAAATTACAACGACGACATGCATCTATCATCGCAATTCTGCATCCAGGATGAAAGAATAAATTTGTGTCAGGTGTCACTGAGTGTCGGGAAATGTTGGGAAAACACAAAAACATTTTCCGGAAGTTTTTGGATTCATTCTGTCAGCTTTAAAATTATATTTATATATAATAAAAAGTCAGCATGATATTTACTGATGTTTTCACTGATAGAAATCACTCTGGATAAGACTGCCTGCAAAATATGATATGACCTTCAGTCGCCAAGTCTCAATCCAACACTTTGGAACATTTGTTGGTAGAAATAATTAAAACATACACTAATCCATCATCATTTCTGTAGAGTTCTGCAGTAGATCCTCCTGTGCTGGAATCTGCAGTCACTTGATTTACTAGGCTCTGTAATTGGGATCAGTAAAGTCAGTAAAGTATATCTCACTTAATTCAATTTTTACCATAACCATGGTATAAAGAAAAAAAAATAGGATAAAATAGGATATTTTGTGCAACATGTATTAACACATAATGCTTAATTTGACCTTAATTTACATAATTTATACTGTGGGACATAAGAGGCATTTTTAAGCTTAAAAAGGGCCAAAAATTATTCCATCCAATGGGCGGTTTGGCCCAAATTTCGCCTGAGACCACTCATCAGCACCAGGAAAGCTCTTCATTAGCTCTTCTGTGAACAATGATCCATAACTGCTGATCCTCCACAGGACCCTGGAAAACTGGAGCCAGTGAAATGACAATCAGCTCGCACGCTTCATTTGGTTTATGTGTCTCCACACTCACTCCTGACTGATAACTGTTCCCCTTTCTCTGCTGCTCCACATCATCATTAGAGGGCAGCAATATGTTCATAGTCCCTGGGATAAAGAAAACCGACTCTCCATCACCCATCCTGTTCATTTTTACTGTGACATTTCTGTAAAGAGCAGAACAGCATGCATATAAAAGGAAAAAATATCCTTGGCATTTGTTATTTCATGAAAGAGCGGACTTGTTTGTTGCAGAAAGAATATTAGTGCTGGCCCAGGTAAAGAAATCTCATTTGGCTCTTGTCTTCAGGACAGAGCTGTCTGACATTGCTCCGCTGCCATTCCCCCGACAGCGGCTCAGCCTCAGATAGAAGATGGGAAGAGGACGGGTGCTGCCTACCTGATCACAGCCGGCGCCAAATCCTTCTTCATACCTCAAAACAGACATGCCGACAACAAACATCCTCCCCCACAAGCTCGAACCCTCCAGATTTTATTCAAACTCACTGACAATGATACCAAATGCCTGAGCAGGTGTCAGGGATCTATGTTTGCTTCTAGATGAGGAGGATCTGTGACCCTGCCTGGGTCTTCTGAGATGAGTAGATGTCGGTTTTTGGACGTCTCACTGTTTTTTTTTTTATGATTATAGAATCCAACAAATTTATTAAACAAATCACTGCTGCCACTCCAAATAAATTAGTAAGGAAAATTAATTCAAATATCTACATAAAATAAACCTTAGTTACATTAAAAATTCTAATAAAAATATTTCCTTCTGTAACACAATTAGTCTCAAACAAAATAAAAGCCAATAAGTTTATTTCTTTTTGTCAAATTTCTTTAGCTGTACTTTTTGAAGGTTCAACGTGTCATAGACACAATTTGAATAAACAGTTATTTTAAATTGATTTACACCAAGTCATTAATCATTATTAACAGTTAAGGAACAATTAAGCTATGCTAGGGACCATCTACAATATAGATGGTTCCTGGCATCTGCTTAAGAAATCAGGATTAATCAAGCCCATGATTAGGGCCTTGTTCAAACTGCATGTTAATGGAATGAAGCCACAAGTCACTGATGCAGTCTATATAGAGTTTTCGTGCTAAGGGGCTGATGGGAAAAATGTGGTCTCCCAGGTTTTAAACTGCCCCTAATGTTCAGGCTCTGGGTCTGAATGTGATCTGCACTGTCTGAAGAGCAGACATGACCATTATTGCTTACTGGAAGTGAACTTGGAGCAGCAGATTGTTATCATTTCTCAGCGCTGAGCGATGGAGATCTCAAATGGGATTCCTCTCGCCATGCTCATGCCGCTATTGAGGTTCAGAGTACTGTAATTACAAAGATCCCATTTTATATGGACAGGGCGGATTCTCGTAATGTCTAAATGCAGAGCCCTGCCCTGGGTTACTGTATGTCATGGAGGTTATATAACACTCTGAAATCATGACTAATGAGGATGTGTTCAACTTTAATCTGTTGTTGCTCATTAAAACATGTTCAAAACATTCTGATGTTTATTACTGAATATTGTCTTGAACCTTGATGTCATGGGATGCACCAAAAATGTAGCATTGTGCATGGCTTCATCAAAAAATCAAAATTAATACACAAATGTTGCATTAAATGGCCAAATTGTGCACGCCACTGTGATAACATACTTTACCAGACAGTGGGGCTGCTTGATGTTGTAATCAGAACTGTTCCTCAGACACTAGGCCAGAGTTATGGTTCCACTAGTGGATAAAATCTTCAAACTAATCTAATATATAATGATGTATTCAAAAACAATCTCAGTGCAAAGCCACCTGCATAAAACACCGATTCTTCACATTGAACTGACTCTTTTCAGACTCTAGTGGGTTGTAATGCAGTGTAAAGTGGTGTGAAAATCCAAACAGAGACCATTCAACAGACAACGCAACGGCAAATCAAAATGTGTGATGAGCCGGAGCGTTCGGGGAACAAGACAGAACGATGAATAATAATCAGGTGTGTCCTGTACATTTTTGGTCTGCTCTGTTCCCTCCGTCTACTTCTGTGTGCATCAGGATGTTTACATTTTCATCGGAATTCAGTTCACATTTTGCACTACTCAGAAAAACAGTCTGTTCTGTTCTCTGTTACCTCCTAAACGTCTGCATAGTGTTTGGTTTCTTGCTGCGGACCACTACTGTTCAGAAAGTGGAAAAGAAAGAGAGGAAAAGAAGAAGAAATCCATAGACGGTGGTCACAGGAGCTATTGATCAAAAGCACAACACAAAACAAACAACAACAACAACATATGCTCTCTCTATATATACATACAGTACAGGCCAACAGTGGACGCACCTTCTAATTCAATGTGTTTTCTTTATTTTCGCGACACTTTACATTGGCAGATTCTCACTTAACAAAAAGTGGAGACCTAGCCTCCACAGTCACCGGACCTGAACCCAATCGAGATGGTTTGGGGTGAGCTGGACCGCAGAGTGAAGGCAAAGGGGCCAACAAGTGCTAAACACCTCTGGGAACTCCTTCAAGACTGTTGGAAACCATTTCAGGTGACGACCTCTTGAAGCTCATCGAGAGAATGCCAAGAGTGTGCAAAGCAGTAATCAGAGCAAAGAAACTAGAATATAAAACATTCATAGTTTTGATGCCTTCATTGAGAATCTACCAACGTAAATGGTCATGAAAATAAAGAAAACACGTTGAATAAGAAGGTATGTCCAAACTTTGGACATATATACACACACACACACACACACACACACACACACACACACACACACACACACATATACATACATACACTTGACTAAGAATAATATACTCTGCTTTAATATCTCCCATATATGGAAATGGAAAAATGGCCACTGACTAACTCATACAGACAATAACACACGCTGTTGCCATACATGATTATGAGAGAGATCAATGACGACTACTGTCCAATGAACATCTAAACATGCGGGTTAGTTAATGTGACAGCATCTCCAGGTCATCATGGGCAACTACAATAGCCACAGAATATTAATAATAAGAGGTTTTCATTTAAGGAAATGGACAGAAATCTCTGACATAAAATTATATTAAGAAATAAGACGTTACACAACATGAAAACACGGTTATCCTGTGTGGTGAAAGAAAAGACTTAAATCCTTTAAATGAAATGCCTTGCAGAACACATAGGGAAATGGTAAAGCCTCTTTGACAACATAATTCAGCTTCAAAAGCATTTGAAGGTATTTCAATAATTCTTCTCACAGCTGGAAAAAATAATATGCCGAAAGCTTAAAATGTATGAAAAAGCTTTGTCACTACATATAAAGAGATGATTTTAATGTACACTCAGTACCTTGGCTGAAGACTGTGTTCTAGTACTTTATGAACTCTCTCACAGACATTTTGTTTAGCAGCATAAGGTGTCAGAAGGTTAATGCTGATTTAATAAGCAATTAATTTTAAGCTGCTGCCTTGGAATTGAAGAGTGCCTATGATAAAAGATAAAAATCAGCTGCTGCCTCGCCAGAGTCAGACTGATACCTGCAGTGTGTTAAGAGCTGAAAAATGCCCCGATGCTGGACTATATCACCAGAAGTCATGCTGATGGTTAATTGGCTAAACTCTCCTGGGCACTGAAAAATAAAAAAGGCCTGCTACTGCAAAGAGGTATTACTTTTTATTAGATTAGAAAAAGAATAAAGCCTAAAGATACTAGGAACATTAAACCCCACACAAAAAGAGCCTGGTAGGGACCAATGACTGCATGTACATGGGCAAATGCCAACAGACACTGCATTTCTAACTCACTTATACAATGTTATGTTTTTGTTCAGCTGCCTTCACAGAATCTGACCAATAAATAAAAATAAATATTTTTTGGCTAAACACTGATGTTTCTGAAATACAGAGGACCATATATGGAAAGTTTGGAGAATTACCCTGTGGAAAATACCCTGTGGAAATACCTTACTCCTCAGATGGGAACTGAGAAATCAAACCATTAAACCATGAAAGGTAGAATGAAATTTTAACCCTTAAACTTTACCAACCCTTAAGCATCTTAACCTTGAATCTTAACATTTTTTTTTTACTAACATAATCATGTTACATTTACATTTTGTAAAAAAGACCATGTGGTGTGGGGTGAGAGAACAGAGTGTAGAAAAACTCTTTCTCCCTCCACACAAAGCACTGTATTCAACCACTCCAACTTGATGTTACCTGGCAGAAAGAGGCATGGCACAATAGAGGTTAAAAATGAACAGTTTCTAATTTATTAACACCGGTAAATAATTATTGTTGTTACATGTGAATATTGAATGTTAAAGGGTACCAAGGTTACAGAGAAAATAAAAATGAGAAGAAAGAGTAGCGAGAGAGAGAGTGAGAGGGACAGAGAAAGACTCAGAAGCCTTCCGGCTTCCGATGGAAAAACCCCTGAGAAAGAAAGCTCAGTCCCCTTTTCCACATGTGAGCAGACCTTTATACCCCTGGCCTACAGGAAGTTGTCACTGGCCTACAGGAAATTGTCACTGACCAATCAGAACCTGTTGTTTCTGATGTCACGCCCCTGGTGCCTCCCATCTGGGGAAGACAAAGAGAGTGGGCGGTCCTGACGGCTGACACTTCACACTTTGCCTTCAGACAAAAGGCATGTAAAACAGAGGTGTTGAATCTTCACGCACAACCATTGACACAGGAATGTCACATATCTTCTTGTAGACAGCTGCTATGCAAGACAAAAGCATGGTCCTGCGACACCCAATCTTACAATTTACATTATTTTTATGGCATTATCCAGAATGACTTACAACGTGCTTTCAAGTTACCATCGATGAAGTGATCCCTTCCGGTTCATTAGGACCCACAACTATGAATACAACCTTTTTATTCACTCTGTTGTAGATTCTGTACATAAGTTAGACAATAAGAAAGTTACAAGTTTATTTAAATATTCTCTAAAGAGGAAGGTCTTGAGCTGCTGTTTGAAAATACTCAGCAGAAAATACTCAGACTGAGCTGTTCTGACCTCAAGGGGAAGTTCATTCCACCACTGAGGGGCCAAGACGGACAAGAGTCTAGATGAATGTTTTCCTTTTACCTTTAGCGATGGGGGGACCAGGCGAGCAGTACTGGAGGCTCGGAGTATACAAGGTGCAGTGTAAGGTGTAATAAGGGCTGTGAGGTAGGATGGTGCAACTCCAAGTTTGGCTTTGTAGGCCAGCATCAGTATTTTGGATCTGATGCATGCAGCTACTGGGAGCCAGTGGAGGGAACGTAGCAGAGGGGCGGTGTGGGAGAACTTGGGAAGGTTGAAGATCAGTCGTGCTGCTGCATTTTGTATGAGTTGGTAGATGGTTCATAGAGGTAGACCAGCAAGAAGGGAGTTGCAGTAGTCCAGTCATGAGATTACTAAGGACTGAACCAGTAGCTGGGTGGCCTGTGTTGACACTTCCAATAATTTTTTCAGAAACACATTTACAAACAAGAGGATCTTATTTTTTCACCTCTCAATGCCATTTTATGGCAAATGTATAAATAGCTCTGGCCATAAAGCCATGACTTTGCTGCAAGTGTATTAACCAATGTGTTATCGCAGGAGGATTAAACCTGGAATTATGCAATTAGCAAATGGAATCTCTGGACAACAGGATCAGACAAATGGCAGACTTTACAGCAGTTTAATTCCATAATCAGTAAACTGCAATGAGCCGCCAGTGAGCGACCACTCCAGATGTTTGTGTACGGACTGTGGGTACGACATATTCAGACAGAGCTTAAAATAGGGACGTCACTCATCATCTTTGGACTCTTTCTCTCTTCTCACGCAGGTTCAGCATGTTTTATTTAGGCTGCGCTGCCCACGCGAGCACTACAATGCGGCTCACGGAGAGTGAAGGGTTGACAAGCGTTCAGTATGCATTCTTTGGCCAATTCATATTGAAGTGAAAAGCCATTCAGAGAACTGGCTGAGCAAAAAATAAAACCTGTAACTGAATGAATTTTGGTGTGAAAGTTGCTGCTCCAGCTGCCTTTATTTCCATCAGTCCGCTGATAGATTCACAGCTATGATAATTAAGGATCAGCAGAGGCCATGTTGCCACAGGCTCGGGTTTTCTGCTGGGATTTGTCGAATGGTTATTAGTGGCCCAAACTTGACCGGAGCTGCCAATCACTCGCCTATCAAGACCAATCTGTAGCTAAACACGTCACCTTCATGTTTTATGTATCCAGAAGACCTGATACATACATCGATACCGTATTCAGCGGCCATCTACACAGTGGAGAGGCTTTGCCCCCATTATAATCACATATCAGGTTTCCGAATCGCTGTCTCATAATGCCATCCCCATCTCCTCTGGGCGCTCCCTCTGCATCCTGTGCACTCATTAGCTATGCTGAAAGTGCTGAAAAGTGCCTTATGGAGTGGGCAGTTGACAGTGCATCGGCCGCTGTGCATGGAAATGCTGAACGCAGCAGTAATGCGCATGTTGCACAAAACAGATCGAGTCTATAAATATAGTTCAGCGTGTGGTGCAAGACAGAGCTTTTTCAGAGGACTGTAAATTAATACATAAATCATTTTCTTCAGTGAAGCTACATGAGCACAACATACACGTATATATATTTTTTTTCTTTCACTGATTGAGACTTTAGGCTAATGCAGCTTCTCTCGTGGCTGCATTCTGAAAAAAAAGACTCCACTGAATGACTCCATATTATTAATTAATTAGACAAGTGACTGAATGAATTCAAGCTTTGATATCAGATGACGGAAAACGGAAACATTTGGCAAACAAAATAGTAATCAAATTCAATTGAGTCATGCACAGTCAGAAATATGGCTTTAGCATGTAGGTTTTGACACCTACTCATGTATGGGACTATATTTTGTTGACTACTTTTAAACTATAAAATCGATTAAATAAAGTGGGGTTATGTAGTAAACAAAAAATAAGCACACGTTGCTTGCACTTCATTCAGGAGCATGTCCTTAAGATGATGATGATGAAGCCAACAGTGTGCAAAGTAGTTAAGAAGGTAAAAATAGGTGACTCTGAAGAACTAGATTCATTGCTTTACCTTGCCAATACCTCTCCAAAAACTGTTGTATTAAAACCAGAGCACGTCTTAAGGCATATTTGTTTACTAAGAATACGGACATATAATAAGTCATAATGCACAGAATACTTCATAAAACCATAAACGAATCACTGTTGTCTAAATAAAAAAATGTGACAAATAAGGTAGGCTATTGATCATATTAATGTCATTCCAGAGTGTTTATATTGATTCAATTTAGAGCCAGAGTGGATCTCTGATGTTCATCCACATCCAATGCAGTGTGAAGGTAAAGCCATCTCTCCATCTCTCCTTCCTAATGAACTGGCGAGACAGGCCGGACGTATCAGTCGATGTTAAGTGACCTACCTCCTCCCCGTGCGGTTTATCCTTTTAGCGCCGCGGACTCTGGTGTCCTTAAGCGTAGCGTGGCTTCGTATCGATGCTGCTGAACTCATCGCTTCGCCGGGCGACTTTTTGCCCAGCCACTGTTTACCCACAAACGAACGAGAAAAGTTAACTCGCCACCAGCGCGGCAGCAACCGAACAACTGACCCCTTGTGTTCTCTCAACCCCCGCCGGCCTGTGACTCGGCATCAAAGAAGGTAAGACAACACCGTCTCTTAACTCAACACACTGCGCCGTATCACATCTCCCTCCATTCACATGTCCCTATGTACAGTGGAGCCACAGCGACAGGAGAGATGGAGACAGGTGGGACGTATGCGGGCAGGTTTGGGGTGTTTTTTGGGAGGGACGCGCCCACTGGCGTATTGGGTGTCCGGTGCACTTTCGCAGGCGTCCGTGTCTCCAGCTTGTGTGCAAATTAAATGGAGACACAGAAAAATGCATTATTGATCGACAAGGAGGCAGAAGTGTCTCACTCACCGGCCAGGCTCCAGTTCCCCTACAGGGTAATTAATCCAGAGCCGACCGGCATGAATGGGACACACACACACATCCACACACAGACTCCGCTCTTCTCTCTTCCAAAGTGCCGCTCATCAGCACACAGGAAAATAGGTCACCAGCCTGAGGGCAGTCAGAGTGTGACGCACCACAGGGACAGCTAGGCAAAGAAAAAAAAAATAGAGAGAGAAAGAAAGAACGATGGCAAGAAAGAAAGGGGAGAAGAAAAAAAAAAAACAGCAGGTATTTTGTGCCACTTTTGCAGTGGCTCCGAAGGTGAGCATTTCGAATTCCTGATGTACATAAAGATTAATGAAACCTCCTCCACACACTAGTCTATCGCTGCACCCCTCTGACCACCAGTGTCAAGAACATTTTATTAAAAAGAAGAAGTAAAAAGAAATCCCCCCCCAGAGGTAACGAGCACAAAGGTCCTCTGCAGTCGACAGGCTTCCGTCTCATATCTGCCCATCCAATCGAAGTGCAGCTGCCTTTGGGAGAAGAGCACAAAGGCTGCAGAAGGTCCGCTAGTCCACCACCAGCTCGTAGCCCGAAGCCCCACGCTGGCGGCCTGCTGGTCTGTCACCCCTGATACCCAGAAGGCCAGAGGAAGGTCAAACATGGCCACGGGGAGCCCAGAGAGTACAGAGACATGCTATCGCCTTCAAAACTTCACCTGAGGTCACAACATTCCATGTTCCTGCCGCGACGACTGTGTGTGCTCAGTTTTACTACCAACCAATGAAGACTAATTAAAAAAAGAACAATAATAGCCACTTTGTGATTTGAAAAATTTTTCTGATGTAGTAACACTATCAAACTCTGGCCACTAGTTGCCGCCACAGACTCAACTCAATTCATCCATTTTTTGTTGTTAAGTTTAATTTTACTTTACTTTACTTAGCAGACACTTTTATCCAAGCGACTTACAAGTGAAGTGATGGTCATTATGATACACTGTAGCACAAACCACAATGAAATGGGTCCTCTGCTTTTAACCATCACCCTGTGGAGCTGTGTGTGGGGACGGTGCTTTGCTCAGTGGCAACTTAGTGGTTCTGGGAAGGTTTGGCAACCTCCTGACTATGGGGCCACTAGGCCAACCACTGTCCCACATAATCATGGTTTGATTATGTTCCTTGTTCCATTTCTACTTTCTTTGCTGTATATGTGCATTTGTCCCGTTACAGTCAACAGTCACCTTCACACTTGTTTCCTCCACCTCCTACCTGCCTCATGACAGCAACAACTAAAAAAAAAACACTGAGGAATGACGGATGACAATTGGGACAATTTGCAGTGCTGCATGTGGGCTGATGCTCCACCATACTGCTCAAAATTTAGTCGTCTGAGCCAAGTTCAAAGTCATAGTAAAATATCTCACATAGCTTTTACTGATATGTTGCTAGGCAACTGCAGCCTTTTAATGAATATAAAACAATTGCATATGAGCTGGAGGTGCATTTTATAAACAAAGGCTCATATAAATAATTTGTTAAATCATAAAATTATATCTTTAACAGTCAATGTTAAGGCTGCACATACTGACAGCAGCCCCAAATAGATCAAATCATTTAATCCTACACGGTTATGGGTTGCGAATATACAATGTCTGTGTCTGTTGCTTTTAAATCTGTCAGGTGGTGAGTGGGATGTAGTTTTTCACGCTCATTCCCAACATGTGACCAGTTAATGGCTAAACGTGGCCAAAACCACCCCCCTCCCAACCATGACTGGCTGCACAATCTACCCTGAGTGCCCATTGCAGTGGCTGCGTCCCGATTGACTTTTAATAAGATCAATGGAATTGAACAGCTGCTTTTAATTGTTTGCAGCACTGGATGCTGTGATGGTGTGGATGGTGTGAAAATAATGGTGCTGCTTTAAGCCATGGCCATGACAGCTTTCATAGTCACCACTCAGAAGGTCCACCCATCAAATAACAGCAGTGTAATAAATTAGAGGTGGTTTAAAAAAAAAAAAAAAAAGCCCATGCCATACTGCATATGCTGCCATGTTGAGCTTGAAAAACTGGCACACTGGCTGGTCTAGCTGGCGACAGACTCTAGTGTTCCCGTCATTGGCCTGCACTCGACTTTGTAGGATGCCATCTTTAGACCTGTCACCCAATTAAGTTTCTGCATGGTGATGAGCTGAACCAATTAAAAGGCGCCTTTTTCTAGCGGCCACACCAAAGTTCACTTTGCACCTATTCCCTGTTACCACAGTACACAGTGCCAACGTACAAAGCAATATGAGCCGTAACACTCTGTCTAGAAAGTGTGTGTGAGGATGATGTATTTGAGCGAAGCCTAATTTCCAGCACCTACAGGGGCAGTGGTGGCCTAGCGGTTAAGGAAGCGGCCCCGTAATCAGAAAGGTTGCCGGTTCGAATACTGGTCCGCCAAGGTGGCACTGAGGTGCCACTGAGCAAAGCACCGTCCCCACACACTGTCATGGCTGACCACTGCTCACTGAGGGTAATGGGATAATAACAGAGGACAAATTTCACTGTGTGCACCATGAGCTGTGCTGCTGTGTATGACAATCACTTCACTTTTTTTTTTTAAATGTGTGATGTGTCTAGATGCCTTAGATACAAGATAAAGGAGGCAATATTGACTCCAGTATTATTTTACTCAGGCAGCAATTCTCCTGTTCCATCCCAAGCTCACAAGAAGACTTTCAACCAGACACACAGGCTGGTTGAATCTGATCATAAGTGTCAGGATTGCCTGCAGCTGGGCTCCACACCGGAACTCAATCCTGACGCCCCATAAATGCCGGAAGTTTCCGCCCGTTCGGGGTCGCTGGCATTTTCGTGGACTCTCTGCACGAACTTGACCTGGTTTAGTTTCATGTGTTTTTGAGTTCTGGCAATCGCCACACGCCTACGGGTTAGTTTATGTTCTTTATTTAAGTTAAATTCGTTTTCGGCCACCGCGCCAGTCTTTATTTGTATTTCTTTGTTTATTGTTAATAAAACCCCGTTCCCAGCATGTCAGACCTCTGCGCTTCCTTCCCCCGTAAGTCCGTAGTCGTGACAGAATGCCAGCGACCCCCCCAAAAGCGCAGAGGTAAAAAACAGAGGAGAAGAAACGCCGCGAAGGACGCAGCGCGGCGCGGCGAACGCGGACACCAGGGGAGAGACGCGCCGCCCGTTCTGGTGGAGCGTTTTCTCCCCGAGAAGCCGAGGTACGCGGCGCCGAGTGATGACGTCATCCCCGGGAAACTCCGCGAAACCCGGAAGCGACAACGTCGGCGGGTGAGTGGGCGGAGCGAGGACGTTGGCGTCGGCAGCAGCGAGGAAGTGACGTGGGCAGCGAGCGCAGAAGATGCGACCCCCACGATCTTCGCCATGTCGAGCCAAGAACTCTGCGCTCTGCTGGCAAGGCTCCCCGTGGACTGGGACGACACGGACGACGACGAGAGCACGAGAGACGAGAGTTGGGCTCCGCCCATCGCACCAGTCTGCGATCGTCGCAAGGTCCGTGGGGACCCACGTCACTTCCAGGGGGGTGAGAAGCGACAACAACGGCGGCGTCCCTCCAGCGAGGGGATGGGCAGCCTCCAGCCCGAATGGCCAGAGTACTGTCCCTGGGAGTTGATCGCACCCTGGGTCCAGGATGTCCGCAGGGTGGACGACCCTCGGAGTCATAGGTGGGAGGACACGGATGACGAAAGCGACAATGACGTGGATTTTCGTTGGGCAGTGGGGGCCGGGATGGCTCCACCCAGCGCGCGCGTCCGAGATTGTCGCGACATCCGTGAAGATCCACGTGACTTCCGAGGGTATGAGGTCGACACGGACCAACACGAGGATGACGCCGATTGGGCAGTCGGTGCCGGGATGGCTCCGCCCATCGTGCCCGTCCGTTGCGAGGTCCGTGGAAACCCACGTCAGTCCCAGAGGTGCGACAACAGTGAGGAGGAGGACAGCGATGCGGGCGTAAGCTGGTGGAACAGGGCGACAGGAGGTCGCCAACCAGCAACTGCACTGTCGGAACTGCCTCACAGGGAAGATGCCCTCCCAGTTCCAGTCGCCGACCCGCCTTCCCTCTGCTCGGACGTTCCCCAGCTGAACGGCAGCGCATCACCAGCGCCCCCGCATGCTGGAGAAGACGTCCACCACCCCCCCACGCCACACGCCCACCACCATCTCCAGCGACGCTGCCTGGCAGCAGGGAGAGACCGACAGGAGTTTTCGGGACTTCCAGCAGAGACTGAGGGCGGAGTTTGATCGGCCAGAGCCTGAGCCAGGGATCGAACTCTGCCCCTCCACCACATCCAGCGCCAGTCAGGATCCGGGGCAAGAAGACCAAGCACTGGCGGGCGACGAGAAGGTCGCGCCTCCCGAGATCCTGGCTGTGCCCCCTGAGGAGGTCCCGGAGTGCTCAGAGAGGGAACTAGACGACCCTCTCTTCTGTCTGTCTCTGTCTGTGTGTGTGTGCGTGGCATATGTGTCCGTATGTCGCCCCCACTTCCCCTCTTTGTGTCCACCAGATGGTGACCCAGCAGCAGAGCCGAACCCCAGGGAGGGAGTTCCCAACCTGACTGCACCGGTCCAAGGCGAGGTGGACGAGCCCCAAGGTACCCCTAAGTCCAGCCGGGGGGGGTGCTCCCCCAAAGAATTTTTTGGGGGGGTGCAGTTCGGGTTGGGGACTCCTCCTGAGGGGAGGGGAGGTGGGGAAGCGATGGAGCTGGGTCCTCCGGTAGCCAGTGAGGAGGGCGGGGCAGGCATGGGCCTGCGTCTGCCTCCAGAGGGGGGGGAGCGCCATAGAGCCCCCGGGTAGGCATGAGGACCCAGCTGGGACAGGCACGAAGAGGGCCTGCTTGTCCCAACGGACGCAGAAGGGGCTAGCCGGATGGTCTGGCAATGCCCCCCCCTTGGCACCAGGGCCGGGCAGCGAGAGGGGCTGCATAGTCCCAGAAGGCACCAGCCTGGGGTGCCTGGAACAGTCGCCGGAGGCTTTGGGACAATCTCCCTGCGCGGTGCAGGGGGTGACACAAGATGTGTCAGAGGGGACATGTGGAGACAGGGCCCACACGTACCCAGATGGATCGGCCCTGATTATTGTGTGCAGGTACGGGAGTCCGGGGCCGCCATGCGGGACCACGCCGGGGAGCCAGGCCGAGGGTCCGGGGCCGCCATGCGGGACCACGCCGGGGAGCCAGGCCGAGGGTCCGGGGCCGCCATGCGGGACCACGCCGGGGAGCCAGGCCGAGGGTCCGGGGCCGCCATGCGGGACCACGCCGGGGAGCCAGGCCGAGGGTCCGGGGCCGCCATGCGGGACCACGCCGGGGAGCCAGGCCGAGGGTCCGGGGCCGCCAAGCGGGACCACGCCGGGGAGCCAGGCCGAGGGTCCGGGGGCCGCCAAGCGGGACCCACGCCGGGGGAGCCAGGCCGAGGGTCCGGGGGCCGCCACGCCTGACCACGCCGGGGAGCCAGCCCGAGGCACCGGGCCGGGCCGCCACGCCTGACCACGCCGGGGAGCCCAGCCCGAGGCACCGGGGGCCGCCACGCCTGACCACGCCGGGGAGCCAGCCCGAGGGACCGGGGCCGCCACGCCTGACCACGCCGGGGAGCCAGCCCGAGGGACCGGGGCCGCCACGCCTGACCACGCCGGGGAGCCAGCCCGAGGGACCGGGGCCGCCACGCCTGACCACGCCGGGGAGCCAGCCCGAGGGAAACCGGGGCCGCCACGCCTGACCACGCCCGGGGAGCCAGCCCGAGGACCGGGGCCGCCACGCCTGACCACGCCGGGGAGCCAGCCCGAGGGACCGGGTCCTCCAAGGGGAGGATACAGCAGGGCAGGAGCCCTGTGGTTGCCGCCGTCCGCCCCGCCGCCTCCACTGATGGTACTGTTGGGGCTCCGAGGACGTAGCCCTTGGAGGGGGGGCTCTGTCAGGATTGCCTGCAGCTGGGCTCCACACCGGAACTCAATCCTGACGCCCCATAAATGCCGGAAGTTTCCGCCCGTTCGGGGTCGCTGGCATTTTCGTGGACTCTCTGCACGAACTTGACCTGGTTTAGTTTCATGTGTTTTTGAGTTCTGGCAATCGCCACACGCCTACGGGTTAGTTTATGTTCTTTATTTAAGTTAAATTCGTTTTCGGCCACCGCGCCAGTCTTTATTTGTATTTCTTTGTTTATTGTTAATAAAACCCCGTTCCCAGCATGTCAGACCTCTGCGCTTCCTTCCCCCGTAAGTCCGTAGTCGTGACAATAAGCCTTCACAGCTCATCCAGTCCTGCTGGATGAAAGTTGGTACATTCTTTGTTCATAACACCTTGCACCTGGAATACCTCCCCGTCTCCAATGTACTTGGACCCTTCCCTAAAACAACAAAGTGCCAAAACATCTCACCATTGGTCCAGCACAAGCCCAAAGGCGGTGACCAATGCTGAAGAAAAACGGTTCTGACACACTGAAATCCTTTGTCTTCCATCCCACTCTTCATCTTCTATCCTTCCAAAGATCGAGCCCCAAGCCGCTTCTGGATTCAGCGCTCAACTTCGCATGGGGTGTGGTATACAGCAGCAATGCCTCCACAGAAATAGCATGAGGGAAAAAGAACCCTCATGCATCATACATTAAGTTTCTCGATATCCAACAATATCACTTTCCTTGCATGTTGCTGATAAGTGCTTTCTGATTCATTGCATCTCAGCCTTAAGCAAGAGTTTGTATCAGGGTTCGCAAAGTTTCCTGTTACACCGTCCTGCTGGTAAAAGTTTGAACTTGATATTTTGAACTATTTTACTGGTAATAGTGATTAATTCTGGGGTTGCCCTCAATTTTTGCATATTACTTTTATCATATAGTCGTTTTTACCATGAGTCTAACTCACCGGACAAATTGTCAATTGCTGGTAATTCTTGATAACTTAGAGTCCGTGTTTGAGGATGGGCTTAGCCAACCAATTTATTTGACATGAACGTTGGAGCTGGATTCCATATGCGTTGGTTAGTTTCCGTACAATATTGTCCTGGTCCTGAATTAGATATGAAAACAGAATAACCTTGCACTAAGAATCTGTCACGAGAACATGGAAGCAGATGGTTCCATTCATAAATGTTTGTCAGTAACTGACTACTACCCAATGCTCATTCATTCAATTCCCTCAGATATCCCTCATCTTCTATCTGAGAATCCTAATATACTCACCTCCCAAACTGTCTCCTCAACTCTTCTCCACCGTCAGACTGTCTTGTCGGCACTCTAACCCGAGTAAGTCACTCACCACTTCCCTGTTGAGAGCCGTTGCGAATGTGAACATCTGTGCTTTTACACTGAGGCAATGGCAGAATCCCAGTTCCACTCAAACCCATTAGATCCCACAAGAATCATGTGACATGATGGTTATGAAGCTTATTCTAGTTTTGGTCAAATGTGGATATGGTGTATACATGGAACCAGAGAAATCTGGATATTCATAACCTAATCTGCATGATAAATACTAGTATCTCAGTCACCAATTAATATGTGTTGTTTGCAGAGCTGCTTGTAAACACAAACACATTTAAATGTAATGTCCCTGTGACTATTTACCTGAGCTTAAATGAAATTTCATTACTGAGGGTATTGAAAAGGAGGCTAGTTTTGGCTTATAGCTGGCTGGTCATTGTAAAATGTCAACATTGCTTTGTGGATCTGCCTGATCCACCTGATTGTAAGTAATGTGTGTGTTGAGATAACATTGTTATTGATGCTGTCAACACTTGCATCAACCTCACTGTGCTAATTTCACTGACCTAAAGCCACAGCTGCGCAGGTAGAAGTCATCACAGATATGTGACCTGGATGCATGACCGGCTCAGGTCACACCAGGCCTTGTCCATTTTCCGAAAAATCAAGATACAAACACAGAACGATTCTTCAAAGCCCTGGTCGTGGATGGGATCCTGTTCTTGTAAAAGCAATCAGTGCCTATGAACAGCTAAAGAGTTATACCGACACAAAATTCTCATTCATAACCCATAATGATTATTCCTGCATTTCCCTTCCTGAGTAGATGTCAGTCATTTAGGCGCAAAACCCTGAGCTCCAAAACACCTGGGCTGTGCCTGGCAAGCTTTTTGTGCCCGAGCCACGGTGAAGGGTACCACATCTTCGTGTCTACCAGACTGCAGCTTGGCTAATTTGATGTGATAGGTTTGATGAACCTGATAGCACAAGATGCAACGATGAGTGAAAAAGGTAGGTCTCACTCAAGATGGCAGAAAAAAATGCATTTTGACACATTGACAGCCAGAAAAACTTCCTCTGCACCTCAGTAATTATCATGTTTCTGGGATTCATTGCATTCTGGTGAAAAATCTCCTGTTTTCTGTAACGCACTGGCGCAGTGCATACATTAACCGCATTTACATCGTAAAGACTGTTTACACTTGTTTATAAACCTTCCCGTCCAGAATGGTGTATTATGCACAATAACTCATAAATCTTTTATGCACAAGCTAAGTAATGCATGCAAGTAAATTTATGTGCATTTAAAATGCAAGATCTCACACCGCTGGGGCTTTTTTCCCCCTCCGCCCTCCTAAAAACTCCCTACCTTTTGACATTTACCATTTACAAATCCAAATAAGTCTTTTGCACTAATGATAATTAAAAAAATAAATAAAAACAGCCGAAAGGCAGACGTCGAGACGCACAGCTATTTCCAGCCCCGCCTTGCTGAATGCATCATCAGCTATTTCCCAGTCTTTTGACCTTTCCTCTAGACCCCTGCTACATTTAGCTGGGTCTAAATTAAGCCTGCGTTTCAAAGATCAACCGCTTTGCCGCCTCTTATCCCCTCACTTTGATGGCGCTCCTGGGGTCCTGGCTGTTGTCAGACCTTCTGCACGGGCACAGTGAAGGGCGCTGCTGTTTCCTTTAATTCCGGGTCTATCTTTTTCAATAAATAAATAAATGAACAACATATAATTATTTTTTTTTACTTTGTTGATGTTCCCGTTGTCACTCCGTCCTCTGAAGGCATTTCCCCCAGCAGATGGCAGGTTGGCGACAGTCACTTTCCCATGCAAGATCCTGCTCATCAATCCAGCCCGGCCGCTTCAGCACTAATGGGTTGTGCTTCGCTTAATTTTCTCTTAATGAGAGCGTCCTTGAGACAAAACACGGTGGAATTAGTTGATACGAGGGCCTGTTTAGCTGCCTGAGGTTCTGGAAGCGTGCTTTTCTGCAGAAACAGGGAGAATTTGTTGCTTACTGCAGCTGGGGGATTTAGAAAGGAGCCCACCAGCTACTGAGTTGGGTAAAAAAAAATAAAATGCAGTTGAGGTAACACGATCGATTGTCTTGGTCTGCAAATGGGCTGGCATTTGAGAAAGCAGATTGCTTTTGAGGGACCCCTGACCACCAGTTTCACGTTGGGGATGTTTGTCAGAGACTGTTTGTTTTTTGCATTTTTATGGCCTATCTGTTCATTCAGCAAAACAAACGGACCACTTGCATGCACATCAATGCACTGTCTGACACACTACCATTGTCCTTTTATAAACCAGCTTTTACACTTATGATCTGCTTGAAATTAATCATAATACACACGCAATGTGACATCTTTCATTAATTAAAGGCCTTAATCTAATCAGCTGCACCACTGGGATTCTTTGCAACTCCACTTGTAGAGCAGAGGACGGGAAGGAGAAGAAGAGTGTGATTTAAATCCACAGGTGATGATGACCAGACATTGGCTTGATGAAATTTGCGAAAAAAAAAAAAAAAAAGTCCTAAAACTGATATGAGCCATAAAGAACCTGCACGTAAGCAATACATTCCAGCCGTGTCCTGGTTGGTCAGTGAGAAACCAGCTACGGCCTGGTGGGCGTTGACATCGCCTGTGACTAAGTGGCGTTGCTGGCGCATCTGTGCTCTAACATCTGGACGCCATTCCTTTTAAATTGGATAAGTATCATTAAATGATTTCACCTCAATTAGCATAAGGGCTCCATTTGGAAAGCAGCACGGTGTAAAATGTGTGAGAGGATCGAAACGCCAGAGATGAGCGGCTGCTGGCATCACGGCCCTTGTCAGAGAGTTGATCCAGTTCATTTTTTTTTTTTTACCTTAATATCTAATGATGAGGATTAAATCATGAAAATAGAATTGTTCTGTAAAACACACCCGTATCAAAGTGTTGTCATTTTATTAGGGAAATAAAGCATTAGCCAGAAACTATCCTGCTAAAAGAAGGGGTTTATTAAATTACCGCTGACATTCCGCTCATGCCGATGATGAAAGCAATTGATGGTGAGTTGCCTATATTGCCTTCTAATGGCTGGTAATGCTGGAGATGGCGCCCGGCGAGCTTCGCCACAGGACATCACCTGACGCGTCTCGGCCTCATTATTCACGCAAATATGCACAATCATCTCAAAAGCAAGATGACACATATTCGCTCGGCTAATTGCCCAGGAGCGGGGTTCCGTCCATTCGGCCTGTTTCCGGGCGACGGGGAGAGTGGCGGGAGCGAGTCGGGTTGCTGTGGCGCTCAGTAATAATTCTGAACAGACCAGGACGGGGCTTAAACCTTAAGCTTGTTTTCTAGATCCAGAGCAAACCGGTGTTAAGCGCTGATTTTCTGCCGCGCCGTGCGAGTGATTGTCATTCCGCGGGCTGCTCTGGGTCAGCACCTAACAAAAGGTGCTGGATTTGTGCAGTTGTCAAATTTCCTTTCATCTGCGCTTCAGTCGTAACCGAGCCACTAGCGGGCAGATAAAAATAAAAGCCTGATATTATCAGCCGTAAACACGGGACATTTCCTGTTAATATGTAGATTGTCCTGATAATAGCAAATTTTCTTTTGGTCCATCTGAACATTCGTACAGTTCTTTTGTCACGGCTCATCCAGGAGGGGCGCCTGCCCGATTCCAGCAGAACTTCTACCATTGACTGTCACAAAACAAGGACACTGTGTCATCTCTAAATAGTGGTCTAGCGCCCCTGCTGGCAGGTTGCAGTATAACTTGTAGCTCTGCCCGTCAATCTTTTTTGTTTTGCTGACAACAACGCAGAAGAATTGTTTATGATTTCGCTCAAAAAATATCGAAGGCGTGGTTACATCTGGCCATGAAGCTGTAGCATCTGCATGCTACACTGATGCTGGGCCAGGAACCTGCGAGAACCGGTGATCATTTTCACTAGTTTCAGAGCCCAGTGGGAGCTGGGACACCACGACCACTTCACAAACCATGTCTACTAGACAAAACAACACCGGTGCAACGCATTCTTTTCTTACTTAAGGAGTCATTATATGAAGTTGTTCATCATTATTTGGCAACTGAACTGCAGTATGAGTGTTTTTTTTTTAAGTGTTGTGGTTTCTTCCTCTGCTACTTGCTTTGGACAGGGTGTCAGATTTACCACTGGACTGCTGCACTCTGTACGATTGAACTCTGCTCCGCACAATGCCGTCTGTCTGGCTGAACTGAGAACTATGTTTTTGTATCCTTGTCTGTTTTCAGATAGCCCTGTTTGTTGCTTTTGTCCTGTCCTTTCTTGCTCCCAGTAAGTGTCCAGTAAATCCTGCTGTGGTTGTATTGGCGTCCGTGCTTGTGCCCTGTTTACTCTCTGAAATCCAAAAATGCCATCAAATGGAAAAATCTTGACATGCACGCATCAGATCTCATACGAGAGCTGCTTCATATCAAGAAACAAAGCAATACAGGCAGACAGTTAACAGTTCGGTTTAACTGAACAGGTCTCCTCAAATGAAAAACCTTTTCTGGATTCTTTTACCATAAAACCAGTCTGCATAACACAGTTCCCCCCAGCTGCTCCATTCCACACATGGTGGCAGTGGTGGCCTAGCGGTTAAGGAAGCGGCCCCGTAATCAGAAGGTCGCCGGTTCGAATCCCAATCCGCCAAGGTGGCATTGAGGTCCCACTGAGCAAAGCACCATCCCCGCACACTTCTCCCCACCTGTCATGGCTGCCCACTGCTCACTCAGGGTGATGGGTTAAATGCAGAGGACAAATTTCACTGTGTGCACCGTGTGCTGTGCTGCTGTGTACCACACGTGTCACCATCACTTCACTTTCACTTTACTCATTTGCTGGTATTTGGCCAGAGATACAGGCTGAATGGTTTGGCTCGGTTGTGCACTTCTCTGCGAAATGAAATAAATAAAGCCGAGTGAATGATGCGGGGAGACGAGAGGCATGCATGATCCACACAAACATCTCCTTAAACCCAGACACGGAGCTCTACAGATCTGTAACAATAACCAGTGCAGCAGCCTGTCAGAACTCGGCTGACATCGCCATGGCAACGCACTGAAGAGTCCGACTGTGAAAACGCTTTCATTGGGAGACAAACGCAAGATCCAGAGCTCAAGGACGTCCAGGGAACAGATGTGGACTCGCACTGGAGATGAATTCATATCCATCTTTCAAACAATCTATTAGATATTTTTCAAAGTAACAAAATACGACACACAGTAAATTCTCCTTAGACCCAGAAGGATAAAGGTTTTGATATGTGTTATCTAACAAATGGCCACTGGATCTAGTTAAGTACAGAATATTATTATGTACACTAATGTTTGAAAAAAAAAAGAAAATATTACAAGGAATTGTTCTAATGACTTTATAATGTTTATAATGACATATAGAGTCTACACTGACACTGATAATAATTGCTCCTCTCAAATATTACTTTGGCCAAAGAATCCTCCATTTGCAGCAATTAAAGCTTGGCAGACCTTGTGAATTCTATATGTCAATTTGTTGAGTTAATTCCAGCAATTAATTAACCTTTTTAAGTGACAGACTTGCATTAGTGAACACATTCCAGTGAAATCCAAGACTAATTTTTGCTGATAATGGACCACTCTACATTTATATAGATATTCCATTCATTAACAGCGATTTCCAGCTACCATAGTAATTTAACTTGAACATGAACAGTTTCTGGGCAGGGTTTCTCTATCCATCCAATGCTATTAAAAACAAAACAAAACAATAGTTTTCTATCAAAAACAAGACGGGTAAATAAGTCTAAATTCTAAAATGCATTTTGTGTATTGATTTCACTTCAGTTCAGCTAAAGCTCCTGCTTCATCCCTCGTGCAGTCATTCCTTAACTGTTCAGACCTCTGGTTCAGTATATAAATCTATCCTTGCTGTTCTCCCACCAACTGTGATGCCCAGGATGTCATCTTGACACTGTCATCAGACTCTAATAGACAGTGTATATGGAGCTTGATTTAAAGGTCTCAGAATCATGATTGACAGCTATCAGGCAGGTGTCAGGAGTAAACGGTAGCAAACACATTCATGGGACTGCAGTAATTATACATCGAGCAAAAGTAAATTCAGAGGCTGTACAGCTACTGGTATATGCTATTATGTAAAGCAGTGGTAAACATACCTGTTCAAACATTTACTAATTTCTGCTCCCATGGATGAACGCGACAATAACCGTACAGCATAAAATGGCTATAAATGGACAGGGGTTCTGTAGACAAGATGCAATGTACACGTCATCATACAAGACATCATCATCACATGGGGCAGAGGGCTGACTCAAATTTGGAACATTTGTGCAATAACCATCATGTTGTGACAGTCGTGAAAAAAGTGCTGGCAGCCGAGCGGGAAACGTTGGGAAACATTGTGCCCGAGCGCGGTAAACCATTAGCCGACCAAATACCGTTATTGTTGCGTGAAGACAATGACTCCTTTCATACCGAGACACGAGTCTCATGGGTGCACAGGGAGGAGTGCCGCACATGATGCAAAATGGAGAGTTTAACCAAGACGCCCTCTTCCCCAGAAACGCCTCCCTAACGGAGCCTGGATACAGATGGTGCAGAGAAGCACCGGTGGGTCGCACCAAATTCGCTCCTTAAAGCTCGAGCGTAATGGCAGAGGAGTTAATGGCTCAGGCTCTGGCAAAACAACCAAAAAGCGGCGCGGCGGAGCAATTAAATGGCTGCGGCCGGCCCAGATGGGGAGCAGGTCAGCGTACAAACATAAGAAGACCTGCCGAATTACAGACCTTGCGCTCCTCACACGGGCTGAAGCCACCGTGATTATCGCACAGGACTACGCGGTGTCACCCCTTTGAAACGCCACAATGGCGTTTTTTTTTAATGAGTGTAAGCGAGTGGAAGGATGTGAGGTGAACTCGGAGTCGTCCTAAATCATTTCCAACTCTAGGGCGCCAGGGTTAAGCAGGTTCAGCGGTGGAAATAAATAATGAATCGGGTGGGGGTAATTAAGAACGCGGATCAGACGAGGAGGAGGTGACCTCGGCGGCCCGCAGGAACTCTGCTTACGGCCCGGCTCGGCACCTTGTTAAATAAAGCCTGCGACTCTAATTCCTGCTCATTCAACTTCATTTGCCTCGAATCAAAACGGAAAAAGGCCGAGGGTCATCATCGCAGCTTGACGTCCACACAATTTGGCCATTTGCCGGCGTCAGCGTGGAAACTGGACACATGGAGCGGCCATCTGAAGGATGGAGGAGAATAATAGACCCCGTCAGTCAACGGCCTGAACTTCGCGGGGCTAATTGATCCCACCGCTTCCAACCTTTAAGTTCACGCAGAAGGAAATGAATGTGGAGGGGAAACGAGAGTTCGGGTTTCCGTGAATCATATTTGGATTTTTTTTTCCTGCAGGTGACGAATCCCATGGTACCCTTGAACAAGCAACGAATGTACCACGAAATTACTTTGGTGATGCTGCAGTACCATATGTGATGCATTCTATGAAATTTCTAGACGTAATTCTGCTCTGTACTTAATTCACTGCGTCCAGTTTTACATAGATTTTTATTTAAATAATCCATAGGAATAAAACTCTGTGGCGAACATGGCGCAGTTAATATTATTTGGACGCGCATTATAGTGATTTCTGTGTTCATTTTGTCTGCGGTGCGCTTGGTCACGAAAGCCGCGGGGTCCACTCTCCTCGATTTCCGTGCGACTTTTCGCAGCGTTTACACGTCTCCCCCCCTCCCGTGCCCTGGGCCGCCGCTGAGCTTCTCCAGTCGCCGGCGTCCATTGTCGCGGACGCTGTGTGTAATTACGCAAACAGGAGCGTCAGAGATGCTTAATTGCTCTGGCCGCCATTAATCTTCGACCCAAACAGATTAAATCTGTCTACACGGCCGTGCTGGAACTGTGTCCTCTTTCTATATTTCCATCAGTGCTGGGCCAGCGTTAATTTGATTACTTTTCATATGCGCGCGAGTGTGCCGGGGGAAAGGGAGAGCGATGGGGAGAGGAGGAGCGGCTGAGGAATGGAGGGGAAGTCAGTCACGCATAATTGTTCAATTTATACAGTCTGACAGAAAAACAATGGCAGCAAATTCGAGCGTAGATTCGCTAGGTGGTTAAGGCGCTGTCAATCACGGGCGCGGCTCGTGGCCTGGCTGCAGACAGATGCGGAACTCCTCTTCGCGAATGGAAAATGCGCTAACGTGATTTTCCGGGGCATTCCGCCGCGCGGCTGCCCCCGCTGCTTCCCGGCCGGGGCAATGAAAGGCCTGGGAGATGCTGCGCTTCCAGCTCGACCCCACGAGGCCTGCTGATTACCCCGGCCCAGGGAGTCGCCGACTGAGCGGAGGAACCGCTTTTCGGGGGTTTTCCTGCCAGGACCGAAGCAGGCCGCGGTCCGTGGCGGAAAAGCTTCGTTTTTTCGCCGGGCCCCTTCTGCCGTGCTCTTTGAGGCCTGAGAAGGTCGTCCAAAGAATGACAGCTGTGGGGGGCGAAGCAGGCTTGACTTCTGGCCGAGGAGCTGCGGGTTCAAGCCCCGTGCCGCTCGGACTGGCGTTGGCAGCTTAGCAGAGCTTTAAATTACCTGTGACCTTGACGACTGCATGTAAACATCCTACCGTAGCGTTTCCTTTCTTTAGAGGGACAGGGAACCTGCCAGGAGGGGCCCTCACGCCGGAGCCTTCGCCTCGGACCGCAGCGCGGATTCCAGTGGCGTCCCGTGTCCGAAAACATCCCCTGCAACAAAAGCCCACCGCCATAGGCGGCTTCTCCCCGACAGGACTTTGCCAGGGCTCTGCTGTCTGTCCCGAAGCAGTCCAAAACAGTGGGGTGGCTGTAAACAAGCGGCCGAGTCAGCGGGCCCTTTTTCTGACACGCAAGAGCCACAGTCACGAAAAAAAAAACCAACTTTCCCCCTGCCTGCTGAATTTTAAACATGCAAAACAGCGGGCTCTTCGGCGCGGCTGCAAAGGAGCAGTGTACGGCTGCAGAGACGTCTCTGGGATCTTTGGGCCACCTGCCCAATGACAGGCTGGTGATTTTCGCGGATCCATTTTCTCTCTGTCAATAGATCACAGAAGGCGTCTTGCGAATGAAAGGTCATTTGTTCAAACCTCATCAGAAAGGAGTCACAGGCACCATGATGGTAAGGCTCTGAACTGCATGGCTATCACAACAAACAGATGACGTCCCAACAGAAGCGTCTTCTGCCATTTCTATGATTTTTACCGGTCCAGTGCCAAAGATTCCAGTCATGGAAACAAGTGAAACCATGTAGTGACAGAGGCAATAAAATCCATAAAAAATTAAATAAAAAAAAATTCAAATCAGCTTTAATCAAAAAAAAAAAAAAAAAAAGTGAAGTGATTGTCACATGTGATACACAGCAGCACAGCACACGGTGCACACAGTGAAAATTGTCCTCTGCATTTAACCCATCACCCTGAGTGAGCAGGTGGCAGCCATGACAGGCGCCCGGGGAGCAGTGTGTGGGGACAGTGCTTTGCTCAGTGGCACCTCAGTGGCACCTTGGCGGATCGGGATTCGAACCGGCAACCGTCTGATTACGGGGCCGCTTCTTTAACCGCTAGGCCACCACTGCCCCGCAGCTGTGGGATCAAGCTTCTTGTCTAATATTAATTTATGGTTTGAACGTTTTAGAACCACAGTTAGTTATAAAATAATAATAATAAAATCAGCATCATAGCATTATCCTTGGTGTGAATTCTCCATTGATTCTAGGATTATTTTTGGTGCAAAAGTTAAACATTCTGTGGGGCAGAATGGTTTTCTTTATTATAAAATGCTAATTAAAGTGGCACATAACATATTTTATTTGTAAAAGATTAAACGTTTTGGAATAACTGAAATGGCTTTCCATCCTGTTTGTTTCCAGTTATCAAACTGCATCAGAAATTATTTTTTTGGACATTTATTGTAATTTATTGCGGTGGATGCTCAGTCCTTCACAGACCAATGGACCTCTTGTTTCCAGTACCTGTGTCTAAATGTGCAGTTGTAAAAAGCATTACAGGAACCTTGACACTGCAGGAGCAGATGATGAACAAAAGAGAATCAAGTGCAGCTTTAGACTCATCTCTCATGCTCGGCAGCTATGCTCAGAAATGTTACGTGGGCGAGGCCCGTTTGCATAAAGGCCCAATCACAGCCGCGAATGTGAAACTGACTTTTGGTGCTGGGAGCGAGATGCATTAAGACAAATGTCACTAATTTCATGAGTGAATCACTGCAGTAAAATAGAAAAAAATAAGATACATGTTATGGTGGCGCTCCTCACTGAGCCTATGAGCTACAACGTGAGCTGCAAAATAATGAGCGATTGTGTAACCAGTGCACGCGCACAACAATTCAACTGAACTGCTGCCTTATTAGCATAACACTCAACTGTCCTCTGACCCCTCTGATGCAGGAACTCCAAATTCCGGAGAGTTCCTGGTGGATTCTCTTCACCTCTTGACTGTACATAACAATGCTTTTACACACAATTACATGAAAAATGCCTGTAAAAGAGATAGGGATAAGCCCTTCTGTGACATCAGTCTAAAACACACATCATGAACCAACTTTCTGTTATTATGACTGACATCCTGACACTTGTTGAATGAAATAATAAACATCATATCCAAAAATTGGGTGTCCTCCAAATGTTTTTAGTTTCCCTCTAGTCTGATGGAATTTAAATGGAAGTTAAATAAAAATGTTTAAATGATGAAAATATGTATGCACACATACAAAATTCTACCTAAAATGGAATTGCAATGTCTATGACTGATGTAATGCGGAGCTAACTGAGAGACATGAAGTTTCTAACAATGTTGTCATTGCACTGCTTCCAGCAGTCCCACAAAGAGAATCATGCATCACAGGAAAAGGAAAAGACGGTAATGTGGAATGCTTCCACTCACAAAAGCTTCAACACTTTGATAAATGGGCTTTTTTAAACCCTGACTATTCTGCACAGTTAGCCATTTATCAAAAGCCAGGGTGTGATTAATTTGGGCATATGCGTTTTGGATTCGTCCAACTTAAGGTGTCATTTTGCCTGGAAATACTACAGAAATATTACTTTAATGCATATTTAAAAAAAAACTTTTGAACACTACTGTATTTGATATACAAATATACATTTAATTGTTTTGAATTGGCAGTCACCATTTGGACTTCTTGATGTGTTGATGTTCTAGTTATGGTTTGGATTTTGGTTCTCCGAGTATGTTCTCACATCCTGGAAAAGGTCTGTTCTTAAGTCTCTTCAGATTCTATGAAAGAAGTTTTCAACACCAGAACATTGGCCATGTTTGAAGAGATTTTCTCCCAAATCAGTCATTATTTGTGTTACATTCACTGTTCGTGGAACTTTCATAAATTGTTTACAATTTTATGGGATGCCGTGAATCTGACCATCAGATGGTCAACATCTCAACAGGATACCAGTCGGCCTACTGCCTGATATAATGGTTCTGGCCACCGCTCAACGGCAAGATGACAGGCCACTTCTGTAATCGAACTTTCAGCACAACCACCGTCACACCCAAGGACACCAGCGTCACTACCGAGCTTTTTTTATTTCTAATGACGAGATCTGGGATGATGTGGAGCAGTAGGCAGAGACACATGCACAGCCCAAGGACACAACCCTGGCTGATTATCAGGTTCATGACGTTCTGTTGCCACCTCAGTCTTGGCCTCTGTTACACTCCCCCATCCCCTTATATGACGGGGGAAGGCAACGATGCATCACCACCACACCAGGGCTTTTCACATCAAAACTGCGGTAGGATTCATGGTCCTTCTCTTCCTCATCCTCCTCCTCCTCCAATGCCCTGTCCTTCAAATCCCTGTCCAACTGCCCTCCCTCTAACAAATCTTTACAGCCACCTCCTCAGCATCAGCATCACAACTGCTCAGCGTCACACATCACACATCACACATCACTTTCACACTTTCAAAGATATTCACCCGCAGGCAATGACTGGCATCTATCAGCGGTGGTCAGGAGGTTTTGTAATGAGTCACTCCGTACTTTCTGCTCCAACTGATAACCACCAGGTCCCTGCTATGCTAAGGAAGGTAGTCACTGCTCTCAGATCGAGCTTTCGGCAATCATTAGGTTTGGTAACAGAAAAATCAGCAACCACGAGGAGTGAACACATCTACCCTATAATTTGAAACCAAAAGGAGGTGTTATACTGATCTTTAGTCGACAGGAACAGTCGTGGTGTTGCTTTATTTTAATTTTTTTTCACGTGGTCACACATTGTATGAGTTGAATTTCACCGTGTTCTGCCTGAGCCTTAAAATGCTAAATCAATTTTTTTGTAATTTAAAGTTCAAAGTCTAGACAATCTTAATTCACCGATGTCACTAATGTTTAAAATAATTTACATTGTAATATCCATTAGCCCCACCTGTCAGCACTGTCACATTAACATGAGAGCTATCCAACCACCCGCTAGGCCTGTTAGCATTTATAGCTACAGATTCCAAGACAGGAATTAGCGTAACACCGTATGTGCCTGTTGTCTTGATTTTTTTTTTGCCCACCAGCTATTTCAAAAGTATTTTTAGCCGCTTATCTATGCATGTACTACACATAGAGAGCAGCTCTGTTCTATCTGGCATTTAACCATAATCTGTGAACACTCCTGCTATAAAAGCCACTCATTAAAAAACAGAGGCTGTAAAATGTTACTATTAGTTCATGAATAATTGAGTGGTTTAGGCCTGAAATATATTTTTGACATGTTTTAAAGAACACAGGTCTAGAAGGCCTCCAGGATTAATTGATGGAAATGAAGGGAGGTTTTTTTAGCTGCTATGCAGTACAAAGCCTTTGTTCGCCCTGTAGGCTCGAGACCCTTGACACTGCCCATGCCTAATGTCTCTTATACGCAAGTTCCATCTGGAAAATCTTATTATGCTATACACTGCTCCAAAAAAAATAAAGGTAACACAAAAACGAGATATGAAATATTCTTTTTCCTTTACATAGTTGAATGTGTGGACAACAAAACCACACAAAAATTATCGATGGAAATCAAATTTATTAACCCACTGAGGTCTAGATTTGGAGTCACACTCTAAATTAAAGTGGAAAAACACACTACAGGCTGATCTAACTAATGTAATGTCCTTAAAACAAGTCAAAATGAGGTTCAGTAGTGTGGGTTGCCTCCACATGCCTGTATGACCTCCTTACAAACACTGGGCACACTCCTGATGAGGTGGCGGATGGTCTCTTGAGGGATCTTCTTCCAGACCTGGACTAAAGCATGAAGGATGGAGCAAGACATGATATCCCAGCGGGCCAGTCCATATTATCAATGACTTTGTCTTGCAGGAACTGCTGACACGCTGCAGCCACATGAGGTCTATCAGCATATGGTCTCACAAGGGCTCTGAGGATCTCATCTCGGTACCTAACGGCAGTCATGCTACCTCTGACGAGCACATGGAGGGCTGTGCCTCCCCACACCATTACTGGCCCACTGTTAAACTGGTCACGCTGGAGGATGTTGCAGGCAGCAGAACATTCTCCACCATGTCTCCATACTTTGTCACGTCTGTCACATGTACTCAGTGTTCATTTGCCATTCTTGGTGTTCTCTGGAAATACCAAACATGCTGTCAGTGCTCCTCCTGTTCCTCCTTTCACAAAGGCTGCTGGGTTGTTGCCCTCCTATGGCCTCCTCCATGTCTCCTGATGTACTGGCCTGTCTCCTGGTAGCACCTGTTCCATTTGAACAACAGCATGTGAAACTGATTGACAGTTTGATTTCACAGACGTGTGATTGACTTGGAGTTACACTGTGTAGTTTAAGGGTTCCCTTTATTTGCACTTTATTTGCAGTTTTATTCTTCTAGTATTTTAAATCACTTACGTTTAGATTGTTTCAATCTCTTCACCTTTAGCCTATTAGTAGCAATGTAACACTGCAGCACAGCACACGTTTCACACAATTTAACCCATCAGCCATGAAAGGCACCCAGGGATTTGTGTGTGGGAACGGCACCTGCAAAATTCCCGCTACAGACCATTTAGGTCCAAACTTAAGTCCAAAAATCTGTTTCAGCAAATGTTTAATGCATTAGTGGCCCCTTTAGCCACTATTCATTTTTTGAAGGCATACTTCCTTTATTGTGGTGGCTGTACAGTATGTGCAGTACGTGCAAGGTCTTCATTGGTGTTCATTGACTCAAAGTGAAGATTATCGAAAATCCTTCAATTAAACAAGAATAAAAATGAACCACGATAACTCTTTTTTTCTAGTTTTCCCTAAGCAGCAATTACTGTTTTCATCCCATTTATTTTAAAGAGCTGTTCTTAATGAAATATGAAATCAGAGCTGCTGTTATTTCACCAGACGAGGACATTCTCTTCATCTCCTCCAACACAGAATAGAGACAATGCACAGTATCCATTATCTGTAATGGCACCTCAAGGTGGCCTTTAGTGGGAAACTCAGTCACTGCAATCCCATGTACTCCACACACACACACACACACACACACACACAAATTGTACATATGTTGCACAATCATGCACTACCAGAGTCCCACAATCACCCACATGGGAAGAAGTCTTAATTAGGACTGTCATAAACAGCTCCAGGTGGTCCACTTTGCAGGTACAATCTCTTAACCTGACTGCAGCCTCAAGCAGGTCTTTAAACACTAATTTCTTCAAACTGGGAAAGTAAAGTGTCTGTTCCAACACAACACAGATGTTCACACAGAACAAAAAACATTTGTTTTTTTTTTCTGTGTCGAACAACCTATTCTGGAAGAGAAAATCCAAATACTTGATATTATAAGTAGTCAATTTTGCCATTTTTACCCACAAAGAGACAGCAATAGCAGAGGGTGATGGCCTTATCTACATCAAGAGCAGAGGCATGTTTAATATAGGATTGGGAAGGTTACGTAAAAATGATGGTGTAATATGATGGATGAGAATAGCAGCCTATGTAAAGAACATGAGCACATTCCCTGGTTCGGAGATTAGTGTGATGCGGTGCCATCATTACATCTGATTATGCTGTCTTTGAGCCTCCTTTTGTGTTGCTGTCAAGTTGAATTTTTTGCTCTCTGGAGACACCTTCTTCACAAAAAGGAGTGACTGGAAAACGACACCGGTCCTGAGACACTGAGATATTGAGAATGCTTAGTGTCTAGCAAAAGATCAATCATGTCTAGTCGCAAATCGTATTATCAGCACTCCTCCTGAAGATCCACCTGGTAAATATGTAAAAAAAAAAATGTGGTTGGTTGTTAGCAGTGCGAGTTAACGTAGCTCCTACAGCGAAGCGTGACCCCGTCACAACCAAGAACAGTGGCCAGTGTCCGCAGCACTAGTTGGGACTCCGGAGTGTGTAACCTGCTTTTACGAAACTGAGCAGGAGTGTAGCCTCAGTCCATCAAGCCCACTGAATACATTTCAGGCCCTCCGGAGAGCACTGCACCACCTCCAGGATGCATTAGAGCTCGTGTTCAGGGCAGCAGAGCTGCTGCACTCCTTTTATTACAGCAGTCATTTACCCCTCCCAGGGTGACACTACACTGATTACTCTTTTATTCTGTGCCCTTTTTACTTTTCAGACCACGTGATTAAGCGGTGGGAGGGTCCGGCTTATTTTTCCTAGGCGTGCAGTTTGTGCATCTGTCTTCCTCTCTTCATGTGCTGAAACACACTAATTTCAGCCGAACGCTGCTGATATTACATAATTAGCGAGTTGATCGTGCAATATTTTTAAATAGGTTTCCACGAAAGGTCAGCAGATCCTGCACCTCCAACGGACCTTCTTTTCTTCCTCAGCAGAATTGCAATCAAAAAGCCCCAAATCAGATAGAGAGCTGAAAACTGTGCTCAGTTGACTGACACCATCTAGATAAGCGCTGTCCCTGTCCCTTCAGCCTCTGCCCCAGACAAAGGAAACAGTTAATGGCTTCCCCTGACCCCGACCACAGCTCATTCTGAGACCCGCCTTCCTCTCCTTTCTCACACCCTCGGGTCCACGGGACAATGGTCAGGATCGTTCTATTATAGTGCAACCCACCGTGTCACAGAACCATCCAATCATAGATCAGGACAGAGAGAGAGAGAGAGAGAGAGAGAGAGAGAGAGAGAGTGAAGGAGAAAAGACAAAAACAATAAGCAGTGAGTGAAGGATGTAAAGACAACGAGAATGGAGGAAATAAAGTAATAGAGACACAGAGACATGGGCAGACAGTAAGAGACAGAAGGAGAGAGAAACATGAGGAGACAAGATGGTAACACAGGGAGTGAAATATGTTGAAAGATGCTAGAATAGGCAAAACAGAGGAGAAGAAAAGGGACGGGGGGATTAGAGACAGAGGACAGACTTGCCCCAGGGGTCCGGAGCAGCACTCATGTTGAAATAGTTGACATTTGTTCATCTGTGAATCAAACGATATAAAAAGAAAAAAAAAGAGGGTCTTTCGACAGGGGACGCAGTCCTGTCTCTGCTGCGCACACTCCCAGCATGCCACGGGGCAGCGACCTTCCCGCTGTCCGCTAAATGTCCACAAATCTGAGAAGATGAACCCAGCACTAAGGCAGTGCATTTATCTTCTGTCTCTAAGTGTCCAGTTGCTGGATGCAGTCCACTGGACACCCACCGCCTCCATTCACCAGGGGACAGTTCCTGACCAAAAGAAGCACTGTCATGGCTGAGACAGCGATAGTGATATTTTTGAAATGGCGACAAAACACAATTACAAAATGACCGCTGTCCCAGTTACTGATGTTATTATTTCAAACAGAAGGTGACAAAGACCAGGACACACTCCTCAGACAACACATTTTGACAAGCTAAACATTGCAGCACAGCACACGGTGCACACATCAAAATGTATTTAACCATGCATTTAACCCTTCACCATTTTATGAGCACTGGGCAGCCATAAAAGGTGCCAGGGAAGCAGTGTGTGGGGACGGTACCGTGCTCAGGGGGACCTCAGTGGCCCCCTTGAATTCTGAAATTATTTTCCTGCCACATACAGTGGTCGACAAAGTGAGTCATGTAAAGTAGAGATACCCAAGATACATTTTTACTCCAGTAAAAGTAAAAGTCCACCTTTTTTGAGTAAAAGTACATAAAATGTACCCTCAAATGTACGTATAAATATAAAAGTACAGTTTTTCATTATGCTTCAAATGTTCTATTATTAGTTTTGTCTGAGAACCTTTCCTTAGTTAAGGTGGTTGGTAAGGTTCTAGTAGTCTTGTGGGTAACAGACTCACTTATGACGGGAAGACCACAAAATCACAGGTTCAAACCCCACTTTAGTACCATTGTGTCCCTGAGCAAGACACTTAACCCTGCATGTTCTGATATTTGCTCTGGATGAGGGCTTTGCTAAATGCTGTAAACATTTGGTGAAATAAGTAATAACTATAACAATACGATTTCTCGACAGGTTTCACGTAATGAAGTGAAGTAGAAAGTAAAAACTTTCCACCTCTGGAACACAGATTCACTCAGAGAAACGCTCACCTCACACGCTCTCCCAGCATTCCTCCTGCGGTTGCTGGAGATACCTGCTCCACCTGGTGCCACCTGGAGTTCCTGGTGCTTGAGCTGCCGCTGTCTGTGCAGTACCGGAGTTCAGATTCTGATGCTCGTCTATAAAGTGCCTGTGCGGATCACGCTGATTGCGTCTGAGCTGGTTTCGACGTCACGTCTTGCGTGTATTATTTGCTGATGAATGTAAAGAGCAGGTGACATCCCAGGTGCTTGACAACGGCATCGGCAGACTCAAGGTTGCCTCTCAACGGTGAGAAAACAAATAGTTCATTAATGTCAGCGATAGCGCAGGCTTACATTTACGAAAAATCATAATAAGTCATCACGTTGATCCGCTGGAGTAGATTTTGGTGCTGCAGACATTCGTAACGTTGGAGAATACTGGTTGGGCGCTAGGCCGCAGACGGGAGAGAAGAAAGGCCGTGAAGGCGCTGGAGTGAAGATCAAAACACAGAGCTGTCTACTGCTGCGTCCGACAGCGACTGAACAGACAAATCTACGGAGAAGAACGGGCAGAAGCTGCTTTAAAAGGCAAAGACTTCAAATAAGCGGAATGTGGGTGAGCTGTAAACGGGTTCAAAATATGCGGAATTTATTTATGTGCGCGTTCAACATAATAAGTAACGTTCAACAAAATTCGGCTGGAATCTATAAATAAATGGTGAACGGCAGGACGCATTATGAGATGAATTAGGAGAAAAAGGCCTCGGCAGACAGAACGAAAACAACAGAGCCGTTCTGTAGGAAGTATCAAGTGTCTGGAGCGATTACGGTGAACACGCCTCCGTTCGCTGTTTTTGCCGGTATTTGGGGGCGGGAGGGGAGGGCACCTCATCACGTCGCGTTTCATCACAGGTTCCCTCTGCCTCCCCCTCCTCTCGTCTGCACGGCCTGCATCTGGCTGCATCTGGCTGCTGTGTTAATTGCTACGGGCGATGGAGCAACTGCACAAGTCTGCCTGATGGGCTGCTGCAAGCTGAGGTGACGGATGTCCGAGAAGCGAGACGTCTGTACTGATGCTGCCATGGTGAGGACACTAATTGTTGTTACTACTACTTTATACAGGGCTAATAAAACATACACACCCATGCAGAAAGGACATTTAAATGAGCTCGGTCCAAATTGCATGTCAAGAATAGATTTACAGGGATGCATCTCTCATTTAAGAAGTGATGTAAGTTACCGGTTCGAATCCTGATCCACCAAGGCACCGTTTCCACACACAGCTCCCCGGGCGCCTGTCATGGCTGCCCACTGCTCACCAAGGGTGATGGTTAAAAGCAGAGGACACATTTCGTTGTGGCACCATGTGCTGTGTTGCAGTGTATCACACTAACACACTGACTTCACTTTCACTTCCTCCTTGGCCAGTTTGGTCAAGTCCTCTTTGCAGCACCTCTCAGGTTGGATGGGAAGAGTTGGTGCAGCCACTTTAAAATCTCTCCAAGTCGGATTCAAGTCTGGGCTCTGGCTTGGCTACTCAAGACATTCACAGAGTTGTCTTAGATTTAACCTCCTGACTGTCGTGCTGAAAGATTAACCATCACCCTAGTCTGAGTTGAAGACCGCTCTGATGCTGCAACCATGCTTCACTGTAGGGATGGTATTAACCTGGTGGTGAACGTCCCTGAGCTCATTGAGACCTTCAAAGCAGCAGCAAATGTTTCTGTAACCTCCCCCAGATTTGTGGCTGTCTCAAGAGATCTACAGACAATTCCTTTGACTCCATGCTTGGTTTGTGCTCTGACATGAACTGTCAACTGTGGGACCTTATATAGACGGTGTGTGCCTTTCCAAATCACGTCCAATCAACTGGTTTTTAAAAAATTTGCCAAAACCTCAAGTAAACTTTTTTCACTTTGTGTGAATTTAGATGAAAAAATGTATTAATTATTTTTGGAATAAGGACCTAACATAGGAAAATAGGTGCGCTTTGAAATCTTTTCGGATGCACTTTAAGGCCCCAAGGCTACATGTTGACGTGATGTTGGAGTTGTGGCCTTACCGTCAAGGTTTGGCTTCAAGGTTGGTGTGGGTTCTCTGGTTTCCTTCCGCCACCCAAAGCCTGCACACTAGGTGGATTGACAACTGCAGTGGGCTGGTCAGCAGTTATAACTACAGCCCCCCTGGAGCAGCTCAGGGTTAAGTGTCTTGCTCGGGAACAAGTGGGATTTGAACCTTTATCTTCTGTTTCACAGGTGAGTGTACCAGCAAGGCTTCTACAACCATACCATGCTGCCAACGCCATTCACACGTTCACACCCCCCTCCTTACTTCCGCATAGACACAGACATAGCATTTCAAGCAAAAACAGATGAACCACGATTCTTACAAATAAACTATATAAACAATGCAGTATTACCGATAAAAAATGTCATCCAAAACAGAATTTTGTACATGAAAATATAAAACCACACATCTCAAGAGCCCTTCACCAGCCGCAACATCTTATGAAACATCCCTGTTTTGCACCTGCCATGTGTGTGTGTGTGTGTGTGTGTATTATATAAATTATTATTTTTTTTTTTTATAAAAGCTGTTCCATCTTCATGCAAGTTGAACTGCTTCATGCTGCCAACAGCAGTCCTAAACAGTCTTAAACAGTCTCTGGCTTCTGGCCTCCTCTGGTCTGCAGTGGACAGTCATGCTGATTCATCTACCTCAGCCCAGCGGGAGAATCCCCACCCCCTTCCTGCGCTGTCAACGTGTAACTTATGGAAACGCTTTTCTTACCACTATGGTCATTAATGCAAAATGCATGAAGACGTAAGGGGTAAATCCCGCTTGCCGATGTTAAAACCCTGTTAATTGTACAACGCGGCCCATTCAGAGGAAATCTACGGTCGAAGCGCACATGCTCAATCTTACTTAGCATCTTGAGCCGCAGAGGTTCCAGTGCCAGTATGTATAAACGCAGGATCCATATAAAATGGCTGTAGATTTATCTCCGAAGGCTCTTGGGAAATAAGAAGGGATATATAAACGAAAGGAATGGTAGAAATTCTCTGCCTTACCTAATACAAAAGGCACTCAGCACGAAACAAATGGCACAGGTGCTGCTTTTCATCATGCATTGGCAGTGAAAGTCAACATGACGTGTCTGCAGGAAGCAAAGTAAATGGTGCGCGTCCAGACATGATGACTTAAATGACTGAGGTGTGTGAAAAATCGCCGATTTCGTACACTGCTCTGCAACCAAAATTATCTTTAAAATACATCACAGACAGCCAACCTTTTCATCCAGCGCACCCCGCGCGTGATGCATTTCATCTGCATCAACTCTTGCAGGCACTTCAGCTGCCACCCGCTCTCTGGTGTTGCGCTGTTGAGCGCGCTATTAGCATCTTTCTCTAACGTAATCTGGCAGAGACATCACCGATAGGCATCGGCCGCATTCCTGCACTTGAGGCAAGAACACAGCACCACACTGAGCCAATCTCTCCATCCACTGGTAAGATAAGGGTGTTGAGGGGACTTATCGAATGAGGCCTTTAAGATACCAGCACTGCGCAGACGGGAGGGTGAAAAGGGGCAAAAAAAAAATATGAATATGTATTTCTATTCTTCACAGAAGTCATAAATGGGTAAAATGGTATGGAGTAGGTATGACTTTGCAAAAAAACTGTCAGTAAGGTTGGAAATAGGAGACAACAGAATCCAGGACTGGTGTACATTTAAATGTATGGCATTAATCAGACATGCCTATCCAGTGTGGCTTACAATCAGTAGTTACAGGGACACAATGGTAGTAAGTAGGGGCTTAGAAGTGTTACTGACCGATCTACCGAGCGATTATCTAACACACTAGGCTAGAGACAAGAAACCATCATGTCTTTACACTTTGTGTTGTGTTTTGGTGGGTGGGGTGGGGTAACAGGTAATAAACCAATCAGAATGTTTTGCCACCGCACCTTACCAGCTCTGCCACATTATTATTACACTGGACCTGGCAAACTAGCTACACAAAAAAAGTGACATTTACTGTTCATTTACTATTTAATCAGTATGTAAAAGATGATGTTGGTCGAAACCACAAAGTCATTTTGCTGCCTTAAAATACGAACATGCCAGCAATTCTCTTAGCCACACCTAATTTAAAACTCACAAAAAGTATTTTGTTATTTTGAATGCATGCCACACAATGCACTTGTAACCACTGGTGAATAGTGCAAGACAAGGTGAAAAATGTGCTACAGACACACCCATCATGTATAAAGGATGTGAAAATGTAATAAATGCCTAATTGTATCTTAACTGGTGCCACAAAAAAAAGGGTGATTCAGATTAATCTAAGCTAAAAAAATGAGCTTCCATACCTTCATGCTTGCATGCTATCGGAGGGCTGCTCTGTATGTGGTGTCTGGGACTGAGCAGATGTGCAGTAAGTGTCTGTAGAGGTGTTGGGGTTGGGGCTTCTGAAATAACGGGAGATGTAATGCACTGTTCACTTGCTAATGGAAACAAGAGGAGCTTAAGAGCAGGGAGAAATGAGACAGACAAAAAGGAAAATTTAACACGCCTGATAAGAAAAAAAGAAAGAAAAAGACAAAACAGCAGCACGGCACCAGCTCCGGCGTCGGCTCATCTCAGGGCATGGCTCCTCTGAGAAAATCAGGATGAGTGCCGGGAGGACCACGGGTGGCTAATGCACATCAGTGGAGAGATGTAGGACACCATTTTGTCCTGGCCTGAGATATGCAGATTCGGGTGCATGCTGACTCCACTGCCATAGGCAGACAGGAAGAACCGTGGTGGGACTTGTCTGAAAAAGTAAAAGTGTGACAATGTCCTTGAAGTCCAGACAAGCCACCACGGCAAATAATGTCCCACGCCACCGTGACTGCGTGTGATTACTCTGTTGGGTGTTGCAGATACTTGAATGCCACACAGAACAAATTCCTTCGGCGTCCTCTTAACGCTCACATGATTGAAGATGGGAGAAGGCGCTGATTCACCCGGAGCCCTTTTAAAAAAAAATTGCACTCGCTGCAATTCCGAGCAAGAATCTATCAGTGCAGATGGCATTGATAAGGAGAGACAAAATAAGCCCCTTCCCATAGCAGCACAAGTGGCAGCAGACACTAAATCAGTTGCAAACTATATGTTGTGGAGCAGAATTACAGAATTAGTCATAGCAGTCAAGTGGTATTCGCTGCATCTTCGCAAGACTAAGTTGTTGCGGTGTTTCTCCATGATAGAGACTTGACAGAAGCAACACACTCTTATTTGCGAGAACTTCCTTCCCTCAAAGGTAAATTACACCAAACCTGTCAATCTAGTCATAGTCTCCAGACTATGACAACTTCTGTGACACCAGGAAGCAGGAAAAGGATTTGAAGTGAACTGTTGCTCGATCAGTCTATTTTTTTTTAACTAGCTCTAAGTGCATTTCTACACACAAAGCTTGGTTCGTTGTATGAGGTCAGAGACATTCTCAGGATTTACATAAGCTCCGCCCATTTTAAACACCAATAAAAAAACGTGTTCTGAGTGACAGAAAAAAATTCAAACCAACAACATCTTCAAGGTACAGATAATTACCAAGCGAGTCCCTTTTTTACGTAAGTCCTGAGGACACTTCACCTTTGAACCAGTGATCTGAGACTCCCATGGTAAAACATCAGCAATAAGTCACGTGATGCATTATATATTTATAATGATTTCATCATAAAGACAGCCTTTAGTTTTAAAACAAAATGTACTCTGAGCAAAAGCGGCTGATGCATCCAAGGCCGTTGTGTTGTTGATCTGACGTAAAGCTTGAGTGACCCTCTTTTTATTCTGCTTGGTGATTCATGAGACACTGAAAATGAGTGAGCAGGCATAATCCTGAGGTCTCTTTCTTTGCAGTTTCTTGCTAAACAATGACTAGTTCTCTTCAGGAACTTTTTTTTTTTGTCAAACCTTCAAGGAATTAAAAGAAAATGGACTGCTGCAGCCCTTGAAACTCTGGTTTTGATCTGCTGGTGTTTGCTTCCTCCATTGTGTGATGTTCTTGTTCACAATGTGCTCTTTCATGTTGAACCCTCTCACCTGGCGAAAACACAAAAGACCAAGACTCTCAGATTTCGCATTTTCAAAATGAATGAAAGCCAGGCTAACACTGTCCTGACTTCCACAGAACACAGCAGTTGCTACAGATGGGGGTGTCATGTCTACCGCCTTCTGTCTGAGCTAAAAATACTGATGGGAATCGAGGAGTGTTCAATCCAAAAGAACTTCTTATGCTAGGGATGCTTTTCAATGGCAGCATGTTTTTTTTAATGATGTGGACAGATATCACATCTTAATTGTGGTCAGAATCCGGGACTACTGGTTTGTATTTTTTAGCTTTTGGTCCCCCGCTTGGATCTTTATCAAGTTGCGGCCTCCCACAAGCAAGAGGTGTCAAAAGCCAGCAAAAGCCTTGGGGTGTCATTACGAAAAAGACGAAAAAGATGACCACCGTCTAGCTGCACAAACATGAAAGGACAATCCTGATTGGTCAGGGTTGACCAATCAGGTCAATCAGGTCAAAATGCTTGTAAGACTCAAATGTAGAGTATAAAAAAAAAATTCACTTGTGAGCTGTGGGCTGTTTTCTTTTTTCCTCCTCCACCAGGGGCTCTTCTCCCCCAGCTTTCTGGGCCTTCTTTCTCCTGGGTCAGGCTGCCTCTCTGAAGCCTGGTTCCTGGCTTTTCTCTCTCTTCCTCTATCCTTTTATTTTATTTTATTTTATTTCTGTAACATCGGTACCATTTTTTCATGCAATATTTACATGTAACGGCAATAGTAATCTACCATGCCTCTTTATGTCCAGCTAACATAGAAATTGAGTTTAATACAGTGCGTGCAATGCAACTTTCCACAACCACCAAAACATTTAGTTGTATTTGGCCACTAAGCAATGGGTTTAGTGAGTTTTTACAAATCACAGTAGCCACCCACGCACAATGCTTGTTCTGGCTGTGAAGATGCAGGAATGTGCAGCAGTGGGATCGAATACGTACAACCTTCTTTTGAAAAACAAGCTGAACCTGCAGGAGCCTTAAAACGGATGAGTGCATTCATTATCATCCAGAATCTCTTCAATACAAGGAGGTGTTTCAGGTAAAGCTGAGAACTTAGAAGAATGAGGACGAGGAGGGCCGTTACATAAATAAAGCTGAAGCGCTCCCCTTCCCAACAATGAGCCCCTTACATAATGCAAGCTGTTAAAAAGCACTTCTGTCCTACATTCACACCGAGCGTGGACCAAAGGTCATTTATTCAAAGGGAGGTGGAGGGGGAGAGCGATTGGAACAAAAGGACCATAAACTAACAATAAAACACACACACACACACACAAAAAAAAAACCACACAGGCCACATTGGGGGCATCTCACATGCCCGTTTGAAACTGTCATCTCATCCTCAGCTCGGGGCGGCGCTTTGAATCTGAGCCTGCGTTTATAGCCTCGGATGTTAGTGACGCGACTAAAATGGCAAAGGCAACAATCAAAAGGGCCGCTTTGGTTTCAGGGCCCGACTTTATGTGATTACAGCCAAGGCGCTATTGAAACGAAGGGAGCCGCTGAAGGACATGCGCCCCTCCACACTTCCTCAGAGGTGAAATCAAGAGCTGTCCGGGGTGTTGAAATGTCCCCTCCGCTGGGTCTTGATTAGCAGTCAGACGGGCAGGGCCGCGACGTCGCGACAGCCGTAATTTTGGCCCCTTCCCTGTTGGCTGCCCTGGTTCTAATAGGACTGACGCTCCGAAGCAGCCTGTCTTTTGATGGATTCGGCGGAATTGCCGCGGTCCTCTGCGGCCCCCGGAGAGGACATCCAAATGCAAATGCCGAACGTGAGTCCAATAACAAAGATAACTGTGGATGACAGGTGATAATGATGTACATCTTCATCTACTTCTTAAAACACTCCTGTGTGGATTTAATGATGAAATCCTAGCAGAGAAATACGTTTACATATTATCACGTTTTTTTTGGTTACCTTCACAAATACTGCAGCGTAATGATTCACAGAGTCTGATAAGGAAATTGAATGTTTTAACACGATTATCAGTTACATGTATTTGCTAATTTTCATGTATGAATCTGTTACTTGCTCCATTTTTATTAAAACATGATTGCATTCATATAAACTCGGATCCCATTGGTTTATGAAGAAATGTGAGAAGTTTTAGGGCATATTACAGAGTTTCCCCATTTCCCATCTCCTGGGAACCCCACTTTTAAAGACATAGTGAATCAGGTCATCTCACATGGAGACATTTAAAAGGAAAGACCCCCCGGGAGGAACAAACGTCTGACTTACAGAAAGGCAGGAAGTTCATTGTTTCTGAGGAAAATATTTTGGGATGTAAAGGTGCAAATGAAGAAGCGAGCTGACCTGCTGAGGCCCTGTGAGTCATTCAGGGAGCTATTTAGGACGTAGTGCATTAGGAGTGTCCATACTGTAAATGGGACATGTACTCGATTACAGAATACAGAATCAGAATTAAGGGCTGATAATAAATCTGCATGTTTGGTTTGGAATGAAGTGAAGTGATTGTCATTGTGAAACACTGCAGCACAGCGCACAGTTCCCACAATGAAATGTGTCTTCTGCTTTTAACCATCACCCTTGGTGAGCAGCGGGCAGCCATTTCAGGCGCCCGTTCGGCGGATTGGGATTTGAAGCGCCAACCTTCTGATTACGAGGCCTGTTCCTTAACCTAGTACCACTACTGGGTTCAGACCCAGTCTTTTTTTCAGTTAATTGCTGTAAATTGTGAATTCCTGGTAACATTAAACACTCCCAATGCACCATGTCTTACAAAGCAGCATGAAACTCATAATAAAGAGCTCTCGTCAGATTATTTTTACAGCTGTGTTGAGGTATGTGAGACGGAGATTTTCTCAATTTGTGCCTGTTTGTTGTTTATTTTAAAAGAAAGCGTTCAGTACAAGATGAGAAAAAAAAATGCTTCAATACTCACTTTTTTTATTGAAGGACAAGGGCTTGAAGGACAAAAACCTTCCAGACCTTCAGTCTTGCTGTCAAGCCACAGTTGCATGAACTCTGCACCTTCTGTCAGGCTTAAACACGGCGCAATTTAAGGACGGTGAAGACTGTTTTACATTCTCCGGATCACACCCACCATACAGGCTACTAATGTCACATCATTTCAGTGCACACAGACATTACATTTGGGGAAGTGCAAGTATTCCCATTTTCCAACAGCGTCACATATCGGGTGCATTTACCCCCCCCCATTCCCCCTCGATTCAAACTACTTTTAATTTGCATACAATGTCTTTATGCAAATGTGCTTCTCAAGACACCCCACTTAAAACACATCTGCGGTCCTGGAAGATATTTATCAAGCCGGAAAACTGAAATGCGTCAGCGGACGTTTCTCTGACTGCTGACTGATGCTTTCAATCCACCCCTGTACATCAAGTGCTGGCCCTCTGCATATTCCGCCCGTAATCACTTTTACGGCCTTTACTTAATTAAAATGTCAGATCCACCGCAGCAATAGGCGCCGGAGCGCTCCCCAAATTAAAACGAAATTAGAGTGGCAGATGTGCATTTAATGGCTTGATCACGCCGGAGTATAGGTTCCAGTAAAACAGCAGCGGAATTTAGCAATGTTGAGGAAAATCTGAGAAAGAAATGGCTTGTAAATATGACTGCCCATAAGCTCAGAAGTCCCAAGCATCAACATCTGGACACAGCTGAACTAAAATAGGTGAAGCCGTACTAAACTGAGGGACTAATAAGAGTGTAATTGTTGCTTAATAAGTTGCGTTTGCGCAGCATCAGCGTGATCTCGGTTTTTGCTCAGAGCCTCAGCCACAATGTCCGTATTCATGAAATGAGTTCATTTCCTCCTTGCGCTGCTGTTGCTCAACAGTCACACATCTGCCACAACACTGTTGCTGCTAGACTTGGTAAAATGCGCCAACGGCCACCCACGCACATACACACGAGTGCTCATACATACAAACACTCACATATACACACACAGATGCACTCACACGTATGGGTCTCATTTATGTGCAGAAAGTAGAAATAATGTTAATATATGCTTTTGTCAATTATAGAGTCATGTCTCCAATTTTTTTGTCATAAAAATTAACTATTGCTGTCGACGTAATTACATTAGTTTAAGTATGTATTGTAAGTTTATTACAAAGATTTAACATTGATTGTAAAAGAAAGACCAAGAAAATCCAACAACATCAAGCATTTTGCTTGCGATTTAGCACAGTAATTTTCCCACTGTGTGATGCCACACAGGGGAAGAAGGGATGAAGCGCAAATGCTCCACATTTTAAAAGTATGGCTGGTTTAAATAAACAGTGAAGAAATGGCACAATGGACAAAAACACAGAAAATGGAAACATGTATATATGTCATCATCTCACACACACACACACACACACACACACACATATATATATAGAAATATAGATATATGTGTGTGTGTCATATATATATATGATGACATTGCAATCAAAGTATGATTAATTTGCATTAATTTGATTAAAAGCAAAATAACACATTAAGATTTCCAGATTAATTAATGATATTCAGTTCAGTGGAATGGGCCTAGTATGTAACTGCTAGACTTGAATTATATAAACAATCGGTTTTACAGATGAATTCACAGAGTTATGAAATCATTTTAACTATATTTACAAGTTTTTGAGTTTCAAAATCGGATCAGTGTGTTGTCATTTGTTTTTCTGGTTTGGTTTTAATGTACAATGGACACTGTTTTTCTACATGTACAATCTGTATGACCTTTTGACTTCATCGGACTCCAAACAATGAACCCCACCAAGTCTTCAGACACCAGACAAAGAACCCAACCAAGTGTGTAAAGCCTTTGATCAAGTTGAATATTCTATGTATGCTGCTGTGTTTGATCTCTGTCAAGAAGGCAGGTTTCCCTACAAGGGTGATCTCAGATGGCTGAAGATCGTAAAGGACACGGAACCACCACCATCGGCTACATTTGAATTCCCAACTGACCAGGAAGGGGCAGGACGAACAAGCAGATGCACAATCATGAACCAATTGTGATCCCCATGGACCCTGAATACTCGAGTGCCCCAGGGGATCAAGCGGCCGTCTGTAAGATGAGGCGTCGCAGGACCACTCTTGACGTTTCAACACCTCCGTTTTCAATATCTTTGTCAAATGGCGAGACGCATGAAATGCCTGCCACAGGTTCTTGTGATACCCCGCCCTGCCTTTGTCTGCCCCAGACGGGAGACCACGGGGGAAGGACAAGACAGAAACAACACATTCTGATTGGTCGGTGACAACTACCTGTGGGCCAAATGTATAAAGGATTGTTCACTTGTGGTCGGGGACTTTCATTTTCTTTTCTATCGGAAGCTGAGGGAAATTTTCCCATCAGTAACTTTCCTATTTTACCTATTTTTCTCATGGCTTCTCTCTCTCTCTCTCTCTCTCTCCCTTTACTCTTTCTTTTCATTTTGGTTTTCTTTGTACCATTGGTACATTTTTCCATACAATATTCACATGTAACTGCAATGATAATCTACTGGTGTTTATAAATTAGAAACTGCTCATCCTTTTAACCTCTGTTGTGCCACGCCTCTTTCTGCCAGGTAACATCAAGTTGAAGTGGTTTGAATACAGTGCTTTTGTGTGTACAGATTGAGAGTTTTTTGCTCTGTTCTCCTCAGTTTTTACACAGACATGGATCGAGTCTAGTCCCGAATTAAGCAGTGTGGTGAAGAGACCTGGTTTAATCCTCGTTTAGGAAAAATGGTCCCGGCATTGTAGACACGTATTCCCACGTGCACGCATTGGCTGCTGTTTCATTGTTCCCGCGCCCACGTCCTCACATACTGTCTACTGGGTAATTTTAACGGTGAGTGGTGCTGTGTTGAAAAGCTGTTATGGTGACGTGTTGGGGACACCGCTATTTTCACAACACACCCCAGTCAGGGGAGCAGGTATCGCTTAACGCTTTTTTGTTTTTCTACTCCGCCTCACTCTTTTCACTTTTCCTATTTAACCTGCTTTGATGTCTCCACACTCACTTTGAGCCGCTGCCACTCCCCCACCCCAACCCTCAGGTGCAAACAAGCTTCTAGAACGGACCGTGATGTGGAGCCACGTTCTGTTAGCAAGGGCTGGCATTTGAGAGCAGACATTTAAGCATGTTGAAAAGACATGGGTGACACCTCGGAGTAATTTCATTTCACATGTGCCCTTTGGGAAGGAAATGTCACCATGACACTACAGATGATGACAGAGGGCTAGAGACTGAGGTCGGGAGGACAAAGAGAAATGCAATTAAATTAATATATAAAATCCTTTGCATGGAAATGAAAGGGAACAAAACTCATATTCTGTTGTGCAAGCCTATTCTTTAAGCTTCATCCCCCAACCAGTCATTTATAAACTTTACTTGAAGGCCAGAAGAAGTTTTGAACACAAAGACTTACCTTGCAAGGCTTCCAAGTTGAGAATTCATTGGAATCACAGGAAAAGTCCCTTCAAATATCCTGAGTGTTAATGGAAAGAGGCCGACGCGAGTTTCCCAGGTGGGCTCTAGAATAAGACCAATAACAGACAGAAAGAGGAGGGAAAAGGCGATTAATAAATCATATCACAGCTTCAGCGGCCCGGTCTACAGCTTCGGGCTTGTAAACAATGCAGTGGGTTCAGGGGGAATCTAACGCTACAGTAGCCTGGTCATTTATTTCTGGCCAAACTGCTGAAGGAAGACGCTTCATTAAACCCTGATCTCTTCCGGTGTGGTGAGTGAATGCAGCAAACCCCGGCTGGAGCACAGCACCGGCCAGATTTATAGCAAACGCGGGACTGAACCCCTGCTTGAAGGAGCAGTTCGCGATCACCGCACGCTTTACAACAAAACTGTGATTCTGAATCAACCCTCGTTCAGACAGTCAGATATGGGGGGAGCGGTCATCATGTTGGAAGAATCTACTTCCCAGGAAGGCAATCGTAATCATGACTTATCACACATTCAATTGCATAACGGGAAAATTCACCTGATTATGGAAGCGGGTAAAAACTAGGCTACTACGGGGTGGTAGTAGCCTAGTGGATAACACACTCGCCAATAATCCAGAAGACCCAGGTTCAAATCCCGCTTACTACCATTGTGTCCCTGAGCAAGACACTTAACCCTAAGTTGTGTAAAAAAGACCATGTGGTGTAGGAGAAGAGAATAGAGTGTGTAGAAAAAACTCTTTCTCCCTCCACACAAAGCACTGTATTCAACCACTCCAATTTGATGTTACCTGGCAGAAAGAGGCATGGCACAACAGAGGTTAAAAATGAACAGTTTCTAATTTATTAACACCGGTAAATAATTATTGTAGTTACATGTGAATATTGAATGTAAAAAGGTACCAAGGTTATAGAGAAAGTAAACATGAGAAGAAAGAGTAAAGAGGGAGAAGAGAAAGAGAAGGGAAGATAAAAGTCCCAGAAGCCTTCCGGCTTCTGAGGGAAATCCCCCCTGAGCAAGATAGCTCAGAGCGTCCCTTTTCCACACGTGTGCAGACATTTATACCCCTGGCCTACAGGAAGTTGTCATTGGCCTACAGGAAGTTGTCACTGGCCTACAGGAAGTTGTCACTGACCAATCAGAACCTGTTGTTTCTGATGTCACGCCCCCGGTGCCTCCCATTTGGTGAAGACAAAGAGGGTGGGCGGTCCTGACGGCTGATACTTCGCACGTTGACGTCGGACAAAAGACATGTAAAAACCGGGGTGTCGAATCTTCACCCACAACCGTCGACACAGGAATGTTACACTTCCCCCTGCAGTCATCTGTTATGCAAGACAAAGCAGGCTCCCGCGATGTCCATTCTTACAGTTGCTCCGGGGGAGACTGTCCCTGTAACTACTGATTGTAAGTCTCTCTGGATAAGGGCGTCTGATAAATGCCGTAAATGTAAAAATACAGACTTACTGTGACTGGAGGCTCAGAACGTACTTTGATTTATGTTAGAGCTTGTAATTTAACACACACCAAGATTGTACATTTCAAAATACTACCTTTCTATCTGCTGATTTCTTGCCCTGCTATGCTATGCTAAGAATGTTAGCATGCGTATGAGTTGTTGCCCCAACCCTCCTTTTTTAACAGGTTTGTGCATGAAGTAAATGAAAAGCGTTACACCACTCCGGCCCTTTAAGAGCGGCGAAAGCCTTTTCGAAAATGTTCCTTGCGTTCTGCCCAGATACAACGTGTGCTACTATTCTGCCTCAATTTCACTTTCGTTCCTTCCTTTTGTGCTTTTAGTCAGCAGTAGACCTGGTGGTGGCATTTCCGTGGGCTCATTCGTGCTTGTTTGGAGTGGCAGTTTCACCACATTAGCGAAGCCACATGAAAATGTGCTACGGGGGACGTGCGATTGCGTGATTTATCTTTTTGTGCACATTATGCAGCGAAAGATAAAGAGCGGCTCTGGGCTGAATATTAGATGAGGCGAAATCCGGCGGGCTGACAAACGCCCATTTCAATCAGCTGCTGAATTGAGAGATTATTGATTGCACCTTTTTGCGCGCGCGAGCTTCTCATGCATCCCACTTACTTTCAATTGACTGTCATTTCAGCACAAAAACACAGCAATGAAAATACATGGCAGCGGCCGCCGCCGCTTTGGCAGGATACATCAAGCCAGGGGATGACAAAGATTAAAGTGTGTGGCAATGAGAGACATTAAATTGCATAGCAACAGTCCTGCTCGATATGCAGGATTGATGGTAGCCCGCACCAGCAGCGGCATTTACATATCAAGGCAGCGAGTGATACTGCAGCCAGTCACCAGCCACACTCAAGCCCAGTAAAATGTGAATAGGGACACACCGCGAGAAAAGAAAAATGTAAAAACCGTCTTTTCCACTTTTGTCTCAGCAAGTTTCCTTCCTTGCTCACTGTTTGAGAAGCTCGAGATGCATGAGTGGTCAGTGGTGGCCTAGCGGTTAAAAAAGCGGCCCCGCAAATCACTGAGGTGCCACTGAGCAAAGCACCGTCCCCACACACTGCTCCCTGGGCGCCTGTCATGGCTGCTCACTCAGGGTGAAAGAGGACAAGTTTCACTGTGTGCACTGTGTGCAGAGCTGCTGTGTATCACATGTGACAATCACTTCACTTTGTTGCTTGTACTTTGAAAGGCTTCCTTTCGCAGTGCGGCCTAACACATGCTGAAACATCCGCACTTCATCAGAGAAACAGAAAGGCGTCGCCCATGCAGAGTCCCAGTCAGCGTTAAACGGGGAGACGGGGAACCGCCGGGTCATCTCAGGCCCAGTCTCAGGTGGCTTTCGCAAAGCCTACGACCAGCCAGGGGATGATTGGCTTTCCACCTCAGCTGAAAGAACAGCACTGAAGCCCCAAAAGCTCCCCGCTCGCTGGGGATGATACCTTACCCCCCCCGCCTGTAACACGTGGGTCACGGTCCCTCGAGGGCCACAGTCGGATGGCTGTCGACCACACGGTGAACTGTTCTCGGCAGAATTTCACGCCTTCAGAAATGAGACTCCCAACCCCAAGAAACATACACTACAGCTGGCTTCCTACCTGACAAGATGGGTGTAGAAATAGTACTTCTTCTCTCGTCTGCCCACCCACAAATGTGAATAATCTGCCGTGGGAGGGTTCTGCAGGTTGTGTGATGTGCAGCTGCCGAATCAGAGGGATTTTAATTGGAGCAGCGGCTTAATGAGGTTCCCCGGAGAAACGCTCTCACAGGCCAGGATGCAGAGTCCAAGGCTTACAGCGCTTCACCAAATCCTCCTTCTGTTTAAATTCACCCCACCGTACACCTCTCAGCTGCTGGCACATGCCATATTTAAAAGTGACAATCAATAAAACAACAACGAAAACCGACAGACTAGGACGATTACTGAGCAAGAACCTGTTTTTAATGAAGATGAAGTATTTAACCATTTGAGTATATCTCCCGACAGTAGTGAACCTTCAACAAAAGAAATAAAGGGAGCGGAAATGTTAATTAAAACACTTTTTTTTTTTCGGAATGATTCAAAGATTTTAATAAGTGATTGTCATTGTGAAATACTGCAGCACAGCAGTATTCAATTCATCATAAGGGTGGTAGTAGCCTAGTGGGTAACACACTCGCCTATGAACCAGAAGACGCAGGTTCAAATCCCACTTGACACCATTGTGTCCCTGAGCAAGACACTTAACCCTAAGTTGCTCCGGGGGGGGGGGCTGTCCCTGTAACTACTGGTTGTAAGTCGCTCTGGATAAGGGCGTCTGATAAATGCAGTAAATCATTCTTGGTGAGCAGTGTGCAGCCATTAAAAGGCGCCCGGGGAGAAGTGTGTGGGGACGGTAACCTTGATCAAGGGAACCTCAGTGGCACCTTGGCAATTCGGTATTTGAACCCGCGACCCTTAGAATATGAGTCTGCTTCTCCACCCACTGGGTCACCACTGCCCCCAGAAAGAAGTCTGTTTCTGCCCGTTTTTTAACCTTTTGAGAACATGAGAACCACTAACCAGGGGAAGTGGTGGCCTAGCGGTTAAGGAAGCGGTCCCGTAATCAGAAGGTTGCCGGTTCGAATACCGATCTGCCAGGGTGCCACTGAGGTGCCACTGAGCGAAGCCCCGTCCCCACACACTGCTCCCCGGCTGCCTGTCATGGCTGCCCACTGCTCACCTATGGTGATGGTGTAAAGGGAAAATATATAACCTGGACATTTAACGTGTTTGCCCCATGGAACAGCAGAAGACAGCTGCATCTTACTTCAAACCTTGGTGACGTACAAGGCTCCGATGTTTTCAAAGCATAATGTGTTGTGTTGGACAGAAGCTGATAAAAGAAAGATTCTGTGACCCCGATTGGCACCGTTGTCCTAACCGGTGCGAGGCTGTTTTCCTATTTTGCGTCACCTAGAATGGTATAAATATGCCATTATCCTACCACTGCTATGCTGACGACACACAACTCCTCTTCTCCTTTCCTCCCTCTGATCTACATGCTGCTTCCATAATCTCTGCATGTCTAACAGACATCTCGTCTTGGATGGCAGCCCATCACCTCCAACTCAATCCCACCAAAACTGAACTAATATTCATTCCAGCAGATTCTTCACCACATCAGGATCTTGCTATTTACCTAGACAACTCGCAGCTCTCTCCTTCTGCAACAGCCCGCAACCTTGGCGTAACAATAGACAACCAACTCTCCTTCTCAACTCACATCAGCAATCTTTCCCGCTCATGTAGATTCCTTCTCTACAATATCAGACGAATCCGCTCTTATCTGTCAACCCAGGCCACCCAACTACTGGTTCAGTCCTTAGTAATCTCACGACTGGACTACTGTAACTCCCTTCTAGCTGGTCTACCACTATGTACCATCCGACCTCTACAACTCATACAAAATGCAGCAGCACGACTGATCTTCAACCTTCCCAAATTCTCCCACACCGCCCCTCTGCTACGTTCCCTCCACTGTCTCCCAGTAGCTGCACGCATCAGGTTCAAAATACTGATGCTGGCCTACAAAGCCAAACATGGAGTAGCACCATCCTACCTCACAGCCCTTATTACACCTCGCACTGCACCTCGTATACTCCGAGCCTCCAGTACTGCTCGCCTGGTCCCTCCATCTCTGAAGGTAAAAGGAAGACACTCATCTAGACTCTTCTCCGTCTTGGCCCCTCGGTGGTGGAATGAACTTCGCCTCGAGGTCAGAACAGCTCAGTCACTGACCACTTTCAAACGACAGCTCAAGACCTTCCTCTTTAAAGAATATTTAGATTAAATTGTAATTTTCTTGTTGTCAAACTTTGTGTACAGAATCTACAACAGAGTGAATTAAATAGATGTATTTATAGTTGGGGTCCTAGTGAACCGGAATTGATCTCTTCATCGATGGTAACTTGAAAGCACGTTGTAAGTCGCTCTGGATAAGGGCGTCTGCCAAATGCCGTAAATGTAAATGTAAATATGCTTGTGGACTTACTAATAGGGGGGAGTTCTTCTTGCAAGTCCCCGTGCGCACGTTAAATAAAACTTGGCTATCAATTCAGATGACCCTCTCTTCATTGCAGTTCCTCAGATGAAAAGATTCCCACAACAATGGTTAAATGCAGAGGACCCATTTCACTTTGTGCACTGTGTGCTGTGCTGCTGTGTATCACAATGACAATCACTTCACTTTCACTAACCTTTATCACTATCTATTAATACTTAATTTAAAACATTTTAAAATTGTAGTACGTTTTCTATTAACATTTTTGGCAGAATTTTCATGTGAATTATTTTTAAGAGTGATGCATGGTTTACAAGCTCAAAGTAACAACGTACCAATAAGAATTGCCTTTTTTAATTTTAAAATATCATAGTCAATAATATCAGTTATTTCACAAGGCATCACATCACATCAATTCTAAAAGGAATTCGAACCTTAAACTCAACCTTTGCTCCTTTAGATTACATTGGTTCCTGGTTCAATGGGAACCGCTGTTGAGCGGTGATGGTCGGAAACCGAACACGATGCACAGAGAGTGTAGGCTCTTGGATGAACAGCGTCCTCGTCTGTTCGCTCATTTGCCGTTGCGAGTTTTTTAGCCAGAGGAGGCGGGACGCTGACCTTTCCTCGTCTCCCCTGCATGCCACTTGCAGAAGTGAATCAGGACTCTCTGACTCGACCCTCCCCTGAGTCACCATTAAATGGCTCCCGAGCCCAGCAAGGCTCCGCGTGTGCAGCGGCAGGACCGGCGAGCTGCATCCGGCCCTCGACTGATTTACACGCACGCTTTGCTGGCTGCCGCCTCCCGCCGTGCCCAAATCTGCAAACGCGCTTAATTGCAGGGAAACCTACACTCCTTACTAATGGCACGGAAAACAGAAAGGGATGGGAACTTCGGTTACCGTTTCAACCACGGGACATCGTGTGCCCAGGGAATTTTAACTAGTAAATTTCAATTAGCTGAAAAGAAAAAACGACCTTTTAACAGCCCCCCCGCTGTAAATATGCAAAAGATAAATAATTTGTGATTTTAATCGGTTCCTTTCAAATGAGCCGTGCTTTAGATTCGCATGAACGGATTTTTAAGCTTGCATAAGCATTTAATTTCTTCTCCAGACACGTTACCTTCGAACAGTGTAACCAAAATGGCGTTTCATGACCAGGTCGTTAAAAACATATCACAGAATATTCCATTTGTTTGAGGGGCAGATGGAGATGTGGTGCTGGGTTAAAATAAATAATAATAATAAAAAAAGATGGTGGAGTCCAGCGGGCACCTGGAATCCGGCTCTGTGAGGCAGGGTGAGTAATGTCTCAGCAACGGTGTGACCCCGCCACTGCGGTGCGCCGGCCCGCCGAGCAGCTGCGTGCCCGAGCCACGTCTCACGGCAGAGCGACTTCATCGTACCTGCTCTTAAAAGAGGTTCAAAACCCAGACAAAACCCTCAGGATCCAGGGGGTACTTTTGACGCTGATGTGTCACCGGGCCTGTCTGTCTGAAATGCCTCACAGGAAAACAGGCAGGCGAAGGCACGGAATTGTCATTTTCATAGGGCCTTTATTTTAGAATATATTTCCAAGGAAAATCTCCAGAAAAACAAAAAAAACCAGCGCTTCCCTTATGTCTGTAACGAAATATTGCCCTAATATCTGTAATGAAAACAAAGAAAATGCTCTGAATGAATAAAAGCCATAAAAAAACTTCACCCATCATGAATAACATCCACAAAGATGATAGTATATTGGCATTTTGACTGTCCCAGGGTTGAGAAAATCCGACTTTAGTATGCAGTCAAGATTGTGTTCTACTGTGAGCACTGGTTTGCTCATCTACTGAACTTACCCTTCAGCCTATTACAACATGGTTATGCAATTCAAGGAATAGGCATTTTGAGGGAATATATCAGTGCACGTTTCTACGAAACATGACTTCATAACGCATGTGCAATGAATATATCATCTTCATATATACATTATCAGTGCAGCATTTACACTTCCAATATCTGCATTTATCAGACGCCCGTATCCAGAGCGACTAGTCCCCACACACTGCTCCCCGGGCGCCTGTCATGGCTTCCCACTGCTCACTCAGGGTGATGGGTTAAATGCAGAAGACAAATTTCTCTGTGTGCACTGTATGCTGTGCTGCTGTGTATCACAAGTGACAATCACTTCACTTTAAGGATGTTACCTAACTGGGCTACTACTCCTAGTAGCTAGGCTACTAATCTATCTAATGTACTTACTCCTTATCTACTTATCTCTATAAGAAAAAAGCCTTTTATATATATCTCAGCAACTTCAAGGCATGAAAGGTATGAGGTAAGGTATGAGAAAGGTATGAAATAAAATATATTTCATATGCCAGAAACATGGCAGAAAGCATAACGCATGGTTTGCAAATCTGCTTTAGATTACTAAATTATAAATCCTAATGTTGAAAAGAAAATGAAAGAACAAGTTCACAATGAATATTTTTTTATTGAAATTGAAGGGTAGGTATATATAGGTTATTACATAAATACGAAGAGAAATCGGGTTGTGGACACTGATGGTCTTTTTCTTTGTGCTTTCAGCTTTGTTTTGCCCCTTCGTTATGTAATCAATAAAATTTTAATTCAATTTGAATCTTGACAACTCTCAAGGAAATCGCTCCCCTCCCACAGAGGCCATCATACAAGTGTTTACAGACATGCCGGTGACACCGGGCGTGTTCGTTTCCGCGTGGTCGTGCGCTTTGGCATGCTGTCCACTATCTCATTACCGAGCCCATCACCAGGTTTAGAGCAGCTGGTCCACTGGTGCCACCCGCAATCCGAGCCGCATAATAAGACGCTCCAACCTGGTCAGAGAGGAGCGAAGCAGATGCCCAGTGTTCAAGTGTGGCTGATAATGACCGAATTTGTCCCCATAGGAATGTCTTTTTCCAAACATAGAAGAGAGGAACAGATAGGAGGGCGGAAAGAGGCGTCTGCTGTTGAGAGATTCTTTTCCATCACTCTCATTCTAATGCACCACCAGCAGCTGGAGGCCCTCCCTAGACTAGAAAATATGGCTTAATATAATAGATTTTTCAGTCAAAATGTAAAACATATTTTGTTTTCTGTTAAGACCTATTAAAATATATTAATACTGAATTAAATATTGGTGATTCCCTTCAACTCCTTGAATGTCGAATAAATAAAATATGAATAAATATGTTGATAATAAAAGCTCATCACTGTGATATTGCATTATAGAGTAAAAAATTAATTTACGTACTATACATTACACTAGTCCAGGATCAGCTTTTATATTCTTCTATAGAAATGAAAGGGGCTGACACACACCTCCTCATCCACCCCCACTCCCCAGTGGCCATGAAATGTGGATATGCACACGTACATTACTGAATCATGCTCGGCAAAAGCAAGAGCCTTGATGTGAGCATGTCTCCAAACCCACCTTTAATTGGGGGAAAGAGCCGAAGTCAACAGAGATGAACTCCCTAAATAAATTACAGCAGATGTAATGTTGGCCTGAGGTGCAAGAAAACGCACTTTGAAGACTTAATCCTCTCTTGGTTTGTCTTACTAGCCTTTCTTTGCATACCAGCGGCCCCAATTAGGCAAGCCAGAGTGTTAAACAGAGAGACAGCCAATGCACAGTTATGCACAGGGGCTGAATACAATAATACAAGAATTACACACACACACCCACACCCACACATATATGTACACACACACACACACACACACACACACAGACACAGATTATTATTAAGTTAAGTTAAGACTTCTAGTTAAGCACTAGTCCATCTCAGGGGTAACAACCACATACATACAATTTCCAGTATAATCAGTGTATTGTGTGTTAGTTTTGTTAACACAAAGGTCATTACAAAATGTAATGACCTAGCAAGACCATAATTGATATTTTGGTATGGTACTCACACCAGAAAGCCACCCATTTATAAAAAGGTAACATGATAAAGGGATTCCTGTCCAACTCCCCAGTAGTGAAACTCAGGGTCACCCTCTTCTGTCTTCATTTTTTGTGTGCCCATTCCTCTCCCTTTCCCCTCTGCACTGTCTCTGTGTACACAGCCATTTGATGTTCGGGGCCAGAAAGCCACGGTGGAGTAATCAGACTCCCACAGTTAAGCACCTCTCCAGACTGCAGACTTCCACTGGCAATCTCTCTGCTCTCATCCCCTGATGCGATGTCATACTGACCGGCCTCGGCATGCTATCTCCTCTAAAGTCAGAGCTCTCTTCTCCAAACCTCTATATTGCTTTTTCCACGTGCAAATTACCTTAATATGTCAATTTTTCCTTTACTTTGCACACATTTCTAACAGATTTCTATAAATCACAAAAGACTGCCCACAATGTAATGTAATTACTGCAATGGTCAATTAGGGTCAAACAGAATAGCCTACAAATGAGGACAGAAAAAAATATCGCTGAATATGACTTAATGTGAATTACTCACTACAAGAATTACAGCAAAACAAACTGCAACTGCATATTGAATATTTGCAAAAACAGTAGTTTTCTTGTAATTAGTGTAAGAAAACTATTACTTCAGATGACAGATTATTCAAATTGGAGAAGGATGTTCTTATAGCAGTAATGATTTTCATTGCCAGTCCTAGTACAGACAGAAAAGCTTTATTTGTATATTGGAGGTACAATGCTTTAAATTATACCAGCAAGCACTAACGGAGTAACACTTTCTTATGAAGTGCAAGAGGGTCATGTGACAAAATTTTTGGGAATCAAGCTCTAGGTTGAAAAACCTTTCACAAAATGGCAGTGAAAATGAAGCCAACTTGAATTAGATCAGAAAGGCTGGAGGACATTGATTGTAATACAAGTGTAAATCCCTGTGGGTTGTGAGACCAGGAATTTGGCACGGCTCTAATCGTATCTGATCACTGGCGCCTGCTGCTCTGAGCCCAAACTTCATTAAGAGTGCAGCGTGGAAAAGCTTAAATAAATAAATAAATAAATGGAAAGATCCGCCAACCAAGACCACCACATTATAAGGAACGGGCCACGGTGCTGCGAGCATGCTTAAAATGGTGCAAACTAACACCCACCAGCATGCTGTCGAGCGAAACTGTAACCAGTCAGGGAAGCAGCGTACAACTAGGCCACAGATGAGACTACTGAAATCCTTCCAGGACTCAAATAAAGCTCCGCGATAGCAAGAGCCAGCTGTGGGCATTTTGTGTGAAGGCCCATTTCTTCAGCGCAACCCATTGAAATGGTCTTCATTTCTCACAAAGCCAATTGTGCCATGAGAGGAAAGAGGAATCAGGCCTCCAGTGCCTCCTCTCTGCTTGTGGGCTGATTATCTATCACTCCATCTTTCACTATTGGAAGCTCTTTCAAATACAGGTCTACTGAGACCTTCCTTGCCAATTCAACACTCAATAAGACTATAAAATTGGTGTATTTTAGTGCACCAGTCATTAGATTAGAAAATTGTAAATTTAATAAATAATCATTGCAATTTTATGATTGAAATGAATATTCAAATATGAACAGATGAAAGCCAACATTAAACTCATATCACTGTAGAGTTAAGGCTTTTGGGTTATTAGGCATTCATAATACACGTACCACATGATCTTTCACTCTAACTGATCATTAGGTATCAACCCTCTCAGAAAAAAAGTTTTTAAAATAGACAGATTTCAACAAGTTCAGATAAGAAATGATTGGATTGGCTGGTGCAGTATGTCATCTGGTGTCCTGAGCTCTCTTGGGCACATTCTAGCATGCTAGAATGACAGCTAGATGAGTCAGAGATGAGTTGGGGAGCATTTCTGACTATGTTCACACACAGCAAATGGCTAGTTGACAAACAATGGCTTATCAGTATTCCATCCATGATGTATGAGGGATCATTATGTTCCATTTATGGTAAAAGCGTCACATGAGACTTCCTCTCCACCAGTTCTTTCTGTCCTTCTGTTGACCCACATCCATCAATGGACAAGTAATGGGCACCTGAGCCAAAAACTGGGTGAAATAATAGAAAAATGGCCTTGAGGGAAAGGACAGGGGGAGACGGAGAGTTTGGAGGAACAGAAAGATTTTGAAGGCACAGGAAATTCTTTTCATTTTGGCTTCACTAAACTAATCTAGAACTTCAACACCTTCAACGTTTGTAGAATACAGTACCTGACTATAAATCAGAATTTTTCATGCATGCTTTCCTTTCCATTGTGATGTACATTTATTTTCAGTCGTACATCTTCGTCATGCTGAACAGACCCCTACGGGTCCGGATGAAAGGGGAAATTTTAGAGGTGCTCGGTTTAATTTAACGCAACCCCATCCACCATGTCCAGCTTTATATCAAGTAAAAAGAGAGGAAAAATGAAAAATAGTTGCATGGAATGTCTTTTTATACATTCATCTGTGGCAGAAAGCAATTAACATTTCCAGAATTAATTAAAATTTTGAAACAGCTATGTTTTAATTTTTTACTGGATAGTAAATATTGTAATAGTAAAAAACATTTTTTCTTTTATCTTTTTAAAACAGTATTATAATTGCTATGATTTTTGCCTCAAACCCATTAATTATCTGCACCGATAACATTAGTCACACTACACGCTAACAAGGTAACAAGGTACACTTTATTAAAGATGCCACAGAAAACAATCGAAATGCCATTAGATGACTCAAATGTCAATCCAATGATTACAATGTATAATTAACATGCATGAAGTGGCTTAAATTAGCGTGCGGAAAGATGCATATTGCAGGAGAACATCACAATATGCCAAATCTACCAAATTCAGAAACATATTGTGTGTACCATTGGTTATTAAATACATAATCAACTTAAACTCGCATGACTACAGCATTGGAAAGCTAAAGATGACAAGGCATCAGTCTAACGTCGGTAATTACTGCAAATAACTTTTAAACACCAAAAAGCCACTTGTGTCCTTTTCATCTGACCTTTCATGGGAGGAAAAATGAAATCTAATATTTGTTGCTGCTCTTGTGCAACCATGGACTTCCAATCAGCTCTGAACAAGTCTAGTGAAAATCTAATTTCATGGCTGACGATAAACTGAATTGGTGGGTTTAAACGTTTCGCGTAGTCCTTATCCAGGCTGGGTTGCACCAGGCCAGCACTTTAGTTCCCCTTTATATATAGTGGCACGCAGAATATTCCTCACCGTAATCTGTGAGTGCAGAATCATATACTAATCACGGACTTTCAGGGATGTAGTTTACACATAAAGCTGCACAGTAGAAATGTCTTATGTGAATGTATGCATGAATACAGAGGAAGCTTGTTTAAATTATTTGGCTTTGTCCTACTTCGCCATTTGTTTCCATATCCCTCATTTTGACACTAATCACACAGTTATTGCACAAAAGTGGGCTGTTATTAAGACAGTATTTCAGGATGTGGTGAAAGCTAGAACCTGCGCTGTCCTGAATTAAAAAAAAAAGCACCTTTGTCAAGTTTTAAATCCAAGTTTATGGCCTGCAGAAACTATGATGATTTTTGCCTCCTTACAGGAACAGAAACATCATACAACGTTTGAAGTGTGTGGATCTCTCTCTCTCTCTCTCTCTCTCTCTCAATATTCTGCATGTATTCCTTAGCTCATGTTTACAGAATAAGGCCATTGAATAGGAAAAGTGCACATCCCTCCTTCCAATACTGTCTTCTGTCAGAGAGGATGGTCACATCAAAATAGCCGGGCTTAGGCATTAATCTTTCGGATTGCAATCTCATGTTAGTGGAAATGTCAGGGCTGTTATCGCAAGTCCTCTTATTTGAATTTTCTCAGCCCTAAGAATCTTGACAGGAATCTTGCGGGCCAGATTTCCAATCTCGGCTCACCTGGCTGTGCCTGCAGTCAGTGGCAGGACACTGCAAGAATTTCAAATTTCAAGGTCCTGCAAAGTTACCCTGGGCTCACATTCATAAAAAAAAAATGAAATGTACAGTAAACTGCTTCAATGTTATAAATCGCAAACTAATTTATATAATTAGCAACCAAATTTAATGTCGAAGCCTAAACGTTAGATTACATAAATATATGGGTTTTGTATGCTCATGAAGTGATAGAGCCTCGGCCGGCAAAACAATTAAATCCACTGGACCTGAATAAACTGCAGGTGTCCCTACTGGTGATGCTCATCATTCTCCTCTCGAAAACTTTGTAATTAATATGATTCTGATCGTAAAAAAAATGATTTTATGTGAGGCCTTAGCACATAAAAGTCTGGAAATGGCATGCGTCCCAATTATGCTGTATTAGATCCCTGTGTCTAGACGGTGTGTGTGTTAATGATCTTCATTAGGCCAATCATCATTAAGCTGTTGTCTTGTTTCCCCGTTCACATAGTCCCAAAGAGCCATGTGAAATAGGCTGGGACGTGTACTGAACTGAGAGCAGGATGTGGAGCCTTTAAATTCATATTTACATTCATTCAATTAGCTTGCGCTCTTTTCCAGAATGATTTCTGTTTTCTAATTATAGGTTCGGTCCCCCAGGAGCAGTTCAAGCTGAAGTGTGTGGCTCTGGTTCAAAATTCCGGAAATGGGTGGGCCAAGAACCAGTAGGCATTCATGCGCTGGGATGACTGTGAGCGTTTATGAACATTTTTTTTTTTTTTTTTTTTTGCTGAGGAGGGGGATAAAATTGCACAGAAATGAGGAGGAAAGTGGTACAACTGTTGACAGCAGCTAGCCAGAGTGTCATACCCATGAGAGCACCTGTCCTAAAGCCTCAAATCCCTGCATTACCACTCATGTCAGTTGAGGAAATGCAGTGTGGAATCGCCCTGGGTGACAGTTCAAGTGTCATTTCAACGTAATGTTTGTTACAGCAAATAATGGCAATTCAGCTTTTTCACATTTACTGGGTGGTTATTTTACTGCTTTTATACAACTGGCACTTCTGGAATTTTCACAGGAGTCGCCCTGGGAGTGAGGATATTTCATAATATAATTTTTTGTGGGGGATCTTTTTAAATATCTGATGACCTTATTAGACCACAATGCCACACGACCCACCTGCTGCCTGAATGAAGATGTTTAAAGTGGTGGCCTAGCGGTTGTGAAAGCGGCCCTGTAATCAGAAGGTTGCCGGCTCGAATCCCAAGGTGCCACTGAGGTGCCCCACACACTGCTCCCCGGGCGCCTGTCATGGCTGCCCACTGCTCACCAAGGGTGACGGTTAAAAGCAGAGGACACATTTCGCTGAGTCACCGTGTGCTGTGCTGCAGTGTACAGTGTACAATTACTTTCACTTTCACATAAAGTAGGAGCTGGATCAGAGCTATCAAGATAAATTAAAAGCTTCTCAATGGGAGTTTTTTAACGTCCTCATCATGAAAACAGGCACCTTCAGCCTCGAGCCTAGTATCTCTTGTGTATTATTGCGTAATTCAATACACAACAGATTGCCTTAAATATATGTTGAATGAGAGGCTTGCTTAATAATCCTAACATATAAACATAGTATAACATTTTCTTTAATTTCTTTAATGGAAAATCATCTGCAATGAACATACATCAATATTTGATCAATATGTGACAAAGGTTTCATTAACAAAATTTCCTGCAGCTTAGATAAACAGCATTTATTCTGTTTGCCTATTTTGGCCTATATTGACTGTACTGACCTATGCAAATATCTTCTCAGTTACTCAGTAAGCCAGTAATAACTGGTTTAATAGCACTGATACATTCTTAACATGACCATTACAACAATACCAATTCTAATTCTCACATCCCTGAGTACACAGTGGCAGTGGTGGCCTAGTGGTTAAGGAAGCGCCCCCGGAATCAGAAGGTTGCCGGTTCAAATCCCGCTCTGCCAAGGTGCCACTGAGGTGCCACTGAGCAAAGCACCATCCCCACACACTGCTGTCATGGCTGCTGGGTTAAATGCAGAAGACAAATTTCACTGTGTGCACACATGTGTATTACATGTGACAATCACTACACTTTTTTTTTTTTTTTTCAAATGAGTTTCATCTAATAGCTAACGTAAGAACAAAAACTAAAGGTGACTCGCTCAAAAAGCACAAATTTCACATGTACTACACTGGAGAATATATTATCCTGTTTAATCAGATTTTGTTAAGTTACATTTATTCAAGTTTATTGAAAAGGTTCCTGTCATGAACATGTGAGGAATGGCTGAGGTCTGACGGAAGCAGACAGGCTATAATATACTGATGTGAGTTTTCAGGGCTCTTTTCAGACAGAATATTTACGGTGGGTTACTTTACAGCTGAACGCGCCACAATGTATCACTTTCCTGTCAGACATCAGGGACGTGGTCCTCATGATCTGTGCAGGTGTCAGACTTTCCGTTCTTCTGTCCAGGAGAGACCTGGTGACTCTGGGATCAGACATACCTCAGACTGACAACTCAAGGTGATTGGTAAAATTTAAAAATATGCAAGAGTACCCTAACCATAACCTAACCCTGTGATAAAGGTAGAGTCCTGATCTTGCCTTAATTCACGCCTAAAGCGCCTCTTTGCCGAATAATAAACAGCACGATAAATATTACAGCAAGGAAGAGGCCTGGAACTTCACAATTGCTTTAAACACAAATTCAACAAGGTGCCACAATCATTCAGCAGGACCTAATGCATTGACGAGATCACCACTGCAATAAATACACACTCAGCACATGCCGTTTTATATTATATTCAATCTTGCACATTTCATACAGAATGAAAAAAAAAATTATTCAATGTCCAAGGATGTGCTGAGAAAGACGTAAAAACTTCAAAATGGAAAGAGAAATTAGCTGTACAGAATTTACATTTTTGGCTATAGACCAAAAGCACTACATATCCATCGAACTGTTCTTTTCCGCAACGAAAGCAAAAAATATTTTTAGCACAAGTAAAACATGAAGCGTTGGCTAAAGTCAACTCAGAGGTCACAGAAACACGTATAACCCCCATATTATACAATTATTAGGATCTATTACATTTATATTCATATTACACTTATTACTGTATCTAGCTTTATACTGTAGGTATTTGCAGTATCACCTCTCTCATAACTATACCATTTGTAATGTAAAAGTAATCATCTCTTTTTACACTTTTTTAAATTGTTTTTAGCTCATACTTATTGTTTGTCACATTCTCTTTCCGTGATTGTGGGTCTTAATTTTGCTCCTCATAAGTCCCTGCTCGCACTTTCAACAGTGGCATAAGAGATTTGTTGTATTGTAAAATGTATGTGAATTAACCTGAAAATACTGAATTGCAAAAAGCAAGCCCACAGAATGTCATTTTCAGGTCAGCGGTGTCCTGATTAGGGTTAGATGTGGACTGGTAGATGAACCTTCTGCAGACTGCACTGTCAAAAAGCTCTTCCCTTTCCCATTATGATGCAATATTCTTGAGTTTGGGAAGAACTGACAGGTTTTGGTTCGGTCAGAATCAATTGTCAAACGTCAAAACCAAGATGCATTGCAATACTGATCCAATCACTGAAACTACTCGGGAACCAGGAATGCTGATGGACTTATCTTTACAGTTACGTGAATCCACGGCATGGCCAGGCCAGGCGGGGAGCATGATTGATATTTAAATATAAAATGCACCCTGAGTGTTAACGATGATTAAATTCACAGTCCTCTCTGTGTAGAAAACCGCAGCCCGGGCCTAATGGGGTGAAAAGCTTACTTTGGGATGAATTTAAGTTCAAGCGGAGGCGATCGATAGCGAGACCGAACGAAAGCCAATGGCCTATAATTCAGCTCCTATAATAAAAGAGTTGCAGATTTACCACGTCTTTATGGGTATTTTCCTTTACTTACTGATTGTGTTTAACTGTGTGTTTACTGAAATGTGGAAAGGGCAAGCCACAGCCGTGTTACTTTTAATGTCAGTGGAACTCATAAAAAAAAAACACTCCAGATAAATGGCACTTCTCAAAACATGCAATCTCGAGAATGCGAAATGACAGTGGTAGATTTTATTTTTCCTTTTTGATTTCATGATAGTGGTGCACTGTCCACAAAGGGACTATTATTACCGGACCTGTCGAGGGCTTGGTAGAGTAGATTTAAAAAAAAAAAGCGCCTGTGCTGTTTAATTGTGTGCTGAACACTTCTGACAAATGATCTGCAGTGTACGCAGCTTTTATCCTTCATTTTGGGGCTTTGCTTATTGCCTCTCCATTGTTATTCGCTGCACAACGGGCCCATTAATCCTGTGCAAAATACACAATAAGATGACTTTGCAGCTTGGGATGAGGATAAATCTTGTCTTGCCGTGGGTCTGGTCATCGAGAGCCGGGATCTCGATGAACAACCCCACAACCAAACCTCCCCCAACCTTGGTTAATAAGGGGATCTTCTCTCTGAACCCCCTTAAATAGCCTTAATAAACTGTAGTTACTTTATCTTAGGAATAAAGTGCTCCTGACACACAGAGACCTATACACTGCTGTAAAAATCCTGTAGAATGTCTGATAAGGGAAGAACGACAAAAGTAAAGCCAAATTATATATGTGAATGTATGTGTGTAATGTAAAAGCCTAAAAGCCAAACATAATTTTTCCTTTACTTGGAATATGCATTGGTCTACACCAGCACTTTCACAACATATTAGGCCTTTTTTTTGGCACATTGTCTTCTGAAATAATGATTTCTGGGGCAATTTACGAGTCCCCCACTCCTCTCCTAAAGATTTATTTTCCCTGGTGCCATTGTGATGTTCCCCCTCAGTGTAATTTGACTTTTTTGGGTCGCAGCGGTTTGCTCGGCATGGCTGATAACTCTGCACAATAACCGTATTGGCAGGCATGTTTATTGGGTGCAGGGCTGTATTAAGACCTCATTGTTACTTGAATTCCCATGTGTGCCGGTGGTTTTTATATGGCTCATGTAAAACAACAAAGTCCAACTTGCTTTTTATTTCTTTTGCCACATTCCGATCCAGAGGTTCCTGTTTTCCTCAGCTCCAAACTCATGTTTAGGAATGGTTTAGCACATCTATTAGGAATAGACAGCAGATTTAAACTATACTTCAGACATGAGACCTCATTCACAAATCAGTTATACAAATTTGTATGTAACGAGATTCACAAAAAAATTATTTGTCTCTATAGGTGAAAGAGAAACCCCAAAACCAATCAAAATTAAGTATTAATTTCTATATATTTATACATATCTTTAATAAATAAAACAAGGAGAAAACCATGTTGCATTAACAATTTATGATTTACAAAGAGAGAAAAATATGCAAAAGTTTTAAAACTAATATAAAAACTACTATTCAACTTTTTCTTTTGTTTCACGATTTAACTCCAGTAAATACGCCTGGATTCATCAGTGAAGACACACAAATCCGTTTTCAGAACTTGCAACATGTAAAAGTCATTCTGTTTTATGGAATAAATAATCTTATATTAGAAATGTCCTGAGATTATTCACATTCTGAGATGTGTAAAACATAAGAAACGGAGTATTAGCCCTGTGAACTGTCATTTTGTGCTTTTAAATCCATTTTGACTAAAATCTCATTTACAGATGTGAATTATTTGATTTAAATGATTAGATCTAGAGATTTAGGTGTCTTTGCTTCGATCCTGACTGCTGGTTACCTGGTGTTACCTGTTAGTTAATGTGAAAGTGAAGTGATTGTGAAACACTGCAGCACAGCACACTGATACACAACGAAATGTGTCCTCTGCTTTTAACCATCACCCTTGGTGAGCAGTGGGCAGCCATGACAGGCGCTTGGGGAGCAGAGTGTGGGGACGGTGCTTTGCTCAGTGTCACCTCGGTGGCACCTTTGTGAATGATCTGAAACAGAAATGATCTGCCTGTTAACTTTTACATTGTATTAAATTGGTGGCAGGAACTGGAAAAAGAAAACAAGGGTGAGCTGGCAACTTCCGTCCTTCTACAAGAATCCTTCTAGAAGCCAAGACAGCACTTTAAAAACCTTCCGTCCTCAGGCAGTGATTCCTGTGTGGAGCATGTGCTGAGGGCCCTGCGCCCCATCACCACTCACGTAAATGAGCGGGAGAGCTTTTAAAAGCCTCTCACCACCGCTGCCTTTCCCGACAACAAACCTCCGGAGGCACGCGGACAGCGCCACAACATAAGGCCCACACGTTTGACTTTATTAGAGGACGCTGCCTGACAAGCTAATTAATGTGTCCAATTTTCTGTTATAGGACAGACAAACATCAGCGCTGAAGGTGACGGCCACTACGATTATTAGCCAGGCCGACAGCGGGGACATTTAATTTCGTTTGCATCTGGGAAGGCTATGAAATACTGACTGGCTGAATAATGCACTCCTGAATCCTGTAAACTTGCTCTGAAAGTCTGTGGAAAACCCCAAGTAATCAGTCACAGGCCATCATTAAATGAACTAATAACAGAGGAGATGCAGTGCACTGGTCTTAGGGTGCAGGCCACGCCCATTTCCCTCCCTTTAAAAGAGTGCCTGCGCCAGCGCTCCGGGTTCGGTCTGGTCGTCATTGGAAGAGTAAGCGTGAGTAGGAGCATGTCTGTTGTCTGTCAGAGTTGTCCTGGTGTGAGTTTTTCGTCGTGCTTGAGGTCTGGTTGGCTTCCCTGGGAATTCCTGCTATGTGGCCACGTGGATTTCCCGGAGTGGCCCGCGCCAGCGGTTTGGGTCGGAGTCGTCAAATGAGTGTTGTTATGCCTGTGATTTTGTTTTTGTGTTTTCAGAGGTGGTTGTGCGTGGAGTAAAAAAGTAAAAGTGTAGTGATTGTCACATGTGATACACAGCAGCACAGCACACAGTGCACACAGTGAAATACGTCCTCTGCATTTAACCCATCACCCTCAGTGAGCAGTGGGCAGCCATGACAGGCGCCCGGGGAGCAGTGTGTGGGGACGGTGCTTTACTCATTGGCACCTCAGTGGCATCTTGGCAGATCGGGATTCGAAGCGACAACCTTCTGATTACGGGCCCGCTTCCTTAACCGCTAGGCCACCACTGCCCCTACAGTGGTGGCCCCGGTGAGAGTGAGCCTTCCCTTTTCCCAAAGCACAGCCCTATATCTTCATTTGTCCGGTCTAAAATAAAGATGTTTTTTGTATCCCACAAGCACCTGGGTCCTCCCTTTTCCTTGTGTCGTGACAAATTTCCGTAGATCTGCGTATTGGTGTCTGCCCACCACACGTTTATTGATATGATTTCATATTTCTGACTTTTGAAGAAACACAACTGTTCCTAAAACACGGCTGGGCAAATTACTGTGCCACGAGTAACAATTTAATTTCTACCGTGTGGTATAACAGGTTTTAATGAGAGTAGCAGGTGGATCTCAAAATACAGGTTATGTCCATTTACTGCCTGATTAAAAAAGCACTTTCTGGTCATTTGAAGTGGAGCTTTTTTTTAACGGGTGATGTGTATGCATGTTAAGAACTTCTTCCCAAAGAACTCAGATTGAAGTACAGTGCTCAGTTTGGACACACCTTGAGCAACAAATGACAACAGTCCTTCTGTAAAGCTTATTCACCCAAATAGCTTATTTTTCCATCAGGAAAAATGAGATATTATAGATCAACTCATTTTCATTTTGTTCTGGTTTCCATTATTACTACTTCTATTATTATTATTGTTGCTGTTGTTGAAGCATTTACCCTTCTAGTCCCAGGACATACACATGACGGCCATATACACATCATTAGCGATCACTGACAGCTCTCAATCACACTATTCCCGAATTCTGGATGAATTAAACCTGCTCCTGTCAATAATGAGATGTGAGAAGAAAACAAAGGACTAATGCAACATGAACATCACTCCAAATATATCTGTTCTGGTAAATATATATAAGTCTTGTTGGGTAGATAACCAGATGAAAGATAAGTGATGAAAATGTCCTGCTTCACTGAGCCATGCTCAGCACATAAACTAAAGTCATATTGGTGCACAGGAGGAAAAAAAAAAGGTTCTGGTTCTGCAATTCTGTGCACGTTTTTCCACATCACGAAAACCATAGGCCTACCTGCACTGAACCCCGGTGAGGCAGAGAGCTGGCGTGTCATCTCTACAGGTAATTGCTGATGGTAATCACAGTCCCCTCCAAGGGAGAAATGACCTTTGGCATTTCAATCGTACCGTGGGAAGACAATGGGTCAGGTACTCTGTGTCCATAACCACTGAATCTGACTAATTACTGCAGCTCACACACACACACACACAGACACACTTCACTGAAGCTCTGCATTGCGCTCGTCCAATCAGCTGTTCTCTCTTGGCATAAAGAGTAATTACAGTAACAGTTATAATTCACTATTTTACCGAACTTCCAGATATTATAGTCTCTTGGCATCAGTAAATAATTGTTATCATAAGTAGAAAATCTCAAAACCCCTGACATATTAGATAGTTTACCTAAGGAAACTTCAGAATATCCTGGTGAAAATTGATAACGCAGAAAAAAAATGCTTATGCATGTTAATATACATATATAAAAAAACGGGCCAAGACTTTAACAATTTTAACCTTTTTTTTTTTTACAAATTTTAAGTGACATTGCTCCTGGAGCAGTCATGTGACAATGTATGAATTATATATTCCAATGGTATCAAATGTCCTTTTTAAGAAAAAATCATTTAACAAGTTTAACACCTTAATGATACCTTCATACCATAATAATGTCTGATATTACAATACAATTAAAAATGACTGATTTTTAATACGTAATATGTAATATTGTAATATGTTTACCTAAACCTTAAAAATGGTAACGAGTGCCTAATTTTGTTGTATCGAGCACAATTTGCCTTTAAGTAGACATGCGCCTGGGTTCAAATGGGTTGAGATTAGTGGCCACATTAGTTGGCTCCCTCGTGCCATCCATTCTCTCGCACCAGTACAGGTCCGCACCTCTTCTTCCCTATTGTGTTACTGAGAACTATACTGTATATTGATTTTTCCTCTTTTATTTTCCACTTGCCTTTGTTCAAGCATCTTACTACCGGGTCCAAATGGCCTCTCCTGTGGCTTATTTGTGAGAAAAGGGCAGATTCCATTGAGACTAAACTTTTTGTTCACTCTTTTTATTCCTGCTGCCATGTTTTTGTTTACTATATTTAAGCTATAAATCACATTGCTCATTGTTTGCCTCATTCCCATAAGAAGTAAAGCCTCTTCCACGTTTCTTTATTTTTTGACAGAGTATCTCAGAGGCTTTTTTAAGTGACAGATGTCACCAGGGGTCTGAGGACACACAACTCTTTCAAATGTTTGAATCATTTTTGAAATAGATTAAATATATTGAATTCATGAATATGTAAGACACATGAAATGAGTGAGACTGTAATTATTTCTTTCCCCATTGTTAAGCACAGGGTACCCATGCCATTTTGGAGGACAGATTCATTAGCACTACAGTTAGATACAGGCCTCTTGGAATTATGAAGGTCAATCATCTAGACAAGCAAATTCAATAAGCACAAAAACAAAATGACGGACAACGAGGCTTGTGATGTGACGCTAGACCCTTTCTTTTGATTTTGGGGCAGTGAAAAGAATACAACTCAAGATTTATTGACAGACTGGATGATGGAGGGCTGACAAGTGTAATCACATTAATTGGAAATTAGAAAACGACAGAGAACTCCCCTGGGCTGTTATTGTACATGTCCGTGTGTGATCCTCACAAGTCATGGCAAGGCTGATGAGAGTCTATCATGGCACACTGTTGCTAAATAAAATCTCCAGGCCCATTAGGGGGGATTCATGCTTATGTCCATTCTGATGGGTAATCTCCAAAGCAGTTAAAATCAAACAATTCATAGATTTAGGACAGTTTGATGGGAAAAGTCCCCCAGTGTGATGAAAATGAGCTCTGAGATTCATTTTTTTACCTGTGGCCAATAGCAATGACAAAATCACAGTTACAGATATGCAGTGTGTGTATTTTTCAGCACGCCGTGCCTTTAAGAAGGGACTTGGTCAAAGATGGGGTTTAATCTGTAATTCAGAAACAGGTTGTCAAAGATATATAGTACACTGTGAGATTGGCAATTAGATCTAAATCACTGTCGGTGAAGTTCAGCGGATAACGGACGCAGATATATTGCTGTGTGGATGGCGAGCCTGAGACTCGGCCCAGAGGAGCTGCTGGGATGTATTGTACCATCCCGTGAGCGAGATGTCTCAGCCTGCAGAGCTGCGCCAGATCCCTGGGAGGCATCAATACTCGGAGGAAATGAGACGCTGAGCGATGGCGCTAAAGGCTGAGTCATAGGTAACCGGCCGGAATGGCCATATGTCTTGTTTAAGGAGCTGAACCTGGTGGCCCCCGGACTCAGGAGAAAAGAGGCGATCAGCTGCACTCGGCTGCAACTCGCATGAGCCGAGAGTTAAGAACTAAGAAGCGTCCGGACCAGTGGAACGCTTCCCTTCACAGTAAAGATGGCCGTGCAGAAGTGTTGCAGTATTGGGTGAAGTGAAGTGATTGTCATACACAGCACAGCACATGGCGACACAACGAAATGTGCCTTCCACTTTTAACCATCACCCCGTGTGAGCAGTGGACATCCATGACAGGCGCCCGGGGAGCAGTGTGTGGGGACGGGGCTTTGCTCAGCTGCACCCCAGTGGGCGGACCAACTTGGCGGATCGGGATTCGAACCGGCAACCTTCTGATTACGGGGCCGTTTCCTTAACCGCTAGGCCACCACTGCCCTGTGTGGGGTTGGTCTGATGATTTTGCGATTGTCAATTATCTGCCTGTAACGACTCCGCAGCAACACATGTTCTCTATGCAATAATTCGTTTTAAAACCTCACACTGATGCAGTATAATGTCCAACAGCTGAGAGCCGTGAAGGTGCTAAACAGGAGGCCATAGAGAATGAAAGTTCTGAGGCAAGCATCAAAGTCATGTCACATTTTGTGAGTGCTAATATTGCACTCATGAGAATAAACTGAAACGAAATATTGTGACTTAGCTGAAATTGCCTTTAATGACAACGTAATTAGCTTTACCAGATTTACTTTTTCTCTTCTTCTCTAAAACCCCAAGCTAAGCTGCTACAGTCTGGAACACATCAAGATGGGAATTAGGCCTTGTTAGCGGAGCATTTCAAACACTTCGATACCCTGCCCGGGAACGCTGCTCTGTCGATCAGGCATCAGATGCGCTGCCTCAGCCGTCTCCGAAGATGAAACGAGCAGCGGGTGAATGCAAATGGATGACAAGGAGATCGGCAGGGGAGCCAATACGTGTGTGTTTGTAAGTGAGAGATGGGATGGAGGGTGTGTTTACCACAAGTCCAGGATAAGTGTCGTGAAGATTGCTCGTGACAGATAGGCCACAATCTATCAATTTCCCACAGAGTGTTTTTGTGCGCGTAACTGGAATTGATGGCGTATGAAAATTCTTGGCTCGAAAGGTTAATGCACTCATTCTCGACTTTATCTGATAAATAAACTGTTACGCAACATGATACAACATAAATTAAATGATGCACTGTCACTCTACAGTTTTTTTTTTTTTCCCTTCCAATTATGTAGTTGAAATATTGGGGACAGGCGGTGATGGCAGTCACCATGGCTGCCGGAGTGACACCGCATATCTCTGCTGATTGATTATGTTGTCAGGCGGTGCCATCGAGGGCCCTTGTCTCTATTTTCTTATCGGTGGCGCGAAATTTATGCATGACTTTTTGCTATCTCTGCTTTCACATTTGACCCAACAGGCAACAGATTTGTGCCAGCCTTCCTACGTGACATTTATCAGGACAGCAACTTCGCTGGCAGTCAGCGGAAGAGCGAGACACAGACAGCGATTAATCAATTTTGAGAACCACAAACATCCCTTTACCTCTGAGACAAGGAGCCATTGGTTACGGCATTGCTGCAGCCCGATGGGTGGTGGGCATTTCACCCACAAAGGTAAAGGGTCCCCACCAGGCCCATTACACACTGGAGATTAGCAAAGAGCAACTTTGGTCAAATGGATTGGCTATCAATTCTTACTTTTTTCTCCCTTGACGGTCACTTCCTGGTAATGAACGTAATGAAAGAATGACGCAAAACCCACCTCCAGCGCAACGAGAATCACAGCAGGAAGTGCAATACCATCAGGCAAAGAGCCACAGGAAGGACTTTTCTGTGTGAAGTGGCCAAAAAAAAAAAAAAAAAACGATACACAATCTCCTGAGAGAATCTCGTCTCATTTACGGAGCTCTTTTCTTCATCTCCTTTTCAATTCCTCTGTTTCTCCAAAAGGGCTAAAGATAGAAGCTTCATGGTCACCTCACTTTGGGTGCTTCTGGACATCATTTAACCCATTCGTTGTCCAAAAGTGGAAAAATACTAGCAAAGAAACACTAAAAAATTATGCAAAATCATCAGAAAATCACAAATCAGAAGATCACAAATCTGCAACATTAATCCGTATTTAAAATTAAATGAAACAATTTATATATATATACAACTTTGTCCAAATAAAAATTAATCAAAAAAATTCAGTAATTGATTTAAAAGAATATATTAATTGAATCCGACCTCAATGCGTTTAGTTGAGGCTATGATTTATTTATGCCTTCAGGGAACAGTCCAAGGTAGCCCTGGTGTAATACAACCGGATGGGCTGTCCATTAAAGCACAGGAATCTTGGTTTCTCAATCATGTGTATTTATGAAGCCACTTGTTGCTGGTACAGTGTGACGGATTTTACATGATACATTTATCCAGAGCAACTTACAATCAATAGTTACAGGGACAGTCCCCCCAGGGGTTAGAACCTGTGACATTGTAGGCAGTGTGTTACCCAGCAGGCTTGTTAAGATAGGCTAAGAGGAAGACATTTTCAGGAGTGAAAAAAGAGTGGATGTATCTCACACATTGAATAAATGGAATGGACCGTCACCTCGCATTTTTAAAAGTTATCCAGCTATACCTGACCTTCAAACTGTCTTCAGTGCCATTCCTGTTGCTGTGGCAACGTCAATAAAACAATGAAGTTCCATAGAAGTTATTTTTGCGATTAGCGCGCCCTTTGAGAAGTTATGATATACCCTTCTTTCCAAGATGGTGTTGTAATAACGCCGCTCTTTAACCCTTAGCTGGTTGTTTTTAAAAGTAATGTCGTCCGTGGAACACTTAGCTTCTGACAAGAGTGATTTTCCTCCAGTCCTGACATTTTACACAAGTTTACTTCTGTGACCTGCACAATCTACAATTTCCCGCAATTTATGTCATTTTTAACGCCGCTTAAATGAGATCCGTTTAAAATGTCCTCCCTGCTTTGCTGCACTTTTCTACAAGGAGCTCGTTGGTCTTGGAGCAAAATCCATGAAAGATTCATGTAAATCGCTGCCCAGATGTTGCCTGGCGCTCCGGCGTGCTCGCATTAAAGCCATGCTGTTGGTTTATTTTGCCGTCCCAGGCGATTACACCTTTATGGCGGAGTGTCAGTTCAAATAAGCGTCTGCGTCCGCGCGAGTCTCCTTCTGTCTCCAGCATCCCCGGACGGCTGATTAGCGGCCGACTTGACAAGCTCCGGAACTTCGCTCTTGTCAGGCCCCCGTGACCCTGGGCTTGTTTCATTTGCACTCATCGCAACCTGCCGCAATATAATCTGACTGGGCGAGTCCTCCGCGATGGGGCGTGTAGGAGTTTGCCGCCCCCCATTTGCCTGGCTGTTCCTGTACGGGAGCATTCGCCGCGAGCCCGGGAAGAGCGCGGTAAATCTCGTTTGATGAAAAGCTTGGATTCTTTCTGCCCTCCAGGAGATTACAAATCTCGGCCTCACTTGTCTAAAGTTTATGTCACCGGCGCTTTGCCTGTGGCGGCATTAATGCCGCGCCGAGGCGAGACGGAGGGCTTTGTTTAAAGCACACGTGCGAAACCCCAGGATATACACAGAGCATAAAATTTTATTATGACAAAGGCTACCGTGCGCCGCAGCTATTCGTCTTGAGACATGCACGGAGAATACACGGGGGCGGAGGAGCCAAGACGTCTGCCTCCAATCCAATCAAACTGCGTCTAGCACAGCGGCCCAGATGCAGCATGGCAATTTGATCACTCCAGAGCGTGAGACACTCGCTCCGAAATGCCTTGTCAACATCAATTAGGATGCCAGGAGCTGTTAGTCGGCTCGGCGTGGTCCTTCAGCCGGGCGTGTCCCAAAATGGAGCAAGCTCCTTCAGGAACACATGGCAGTTAGCGGCAGTCTCTCACCTGTCACCTGCTTCTGAGGTCTCCAACATTCATCAAATGGACGTCCAGACAAAGCTAAAAAAAACGCACAGCCCCTTTACTCTTTCAGCCCTTTAAAAGCCAAGATAAACCAGGGTGGTAGTAGCCTAGTGGGTAACACACTCGCCTGTGATCCAGAAGACCCAGGTTCAAATCCCACTTACTACCATTGTGTCCCTGAGCAAGACACTTAACCGGGGGGGGGGGGGGGATAAATGCTGTAAATGTAATGTAAAAACCAGGTAGCAGTTGATCTTAGACTGGGCCTTCGGTGAAAGATCTGTGTTTTAGAAATAAATGGAAATCGGCCACCGCAAGTGCAAATTTGCATACGTACAAAACCATGACTAATAATCCATTAAACTGCAGCAAGCCCACAATAATAACAACGAACCCAAAAAACACTGTTATATCAGCGCCGTTCAGAGTCTATTGTGAATCTGCTACTTGTGAATCCGCATATTAGCATATGCAAACAGAATGGAATTTTTTTTCCAGGCAAATGTGATTTATACATTTCAGGGTCTTCAGTTGAACCAATTCAACCATTTACAAAATGTTATAATATGATATTTATTTATTTTAATTTTACTTTATCCCAAACCCAGCAGGACTGTGGATGATAGCGCTTTTTTTATTATATCACAAAAGGTAATTTAAGTGAGAAAATCTTTGAAGATGTACAGTTCAATTACAATCGGTAAAGATTCACCACTGTACTGCCAGAGATGAGCACATCGAGCCACCAATTTATAATTCCATGAGAAAAGATATCCTCATAGCCTCTGACTGTGAAAAAGGAGAGGGGAAAGAAAAGGCAATAGAGGGGAAAAAGGGACCATCATCCCATTAAAACTGCTATTCAGGAAAAGAATATAAAAGGGCCTAATCTCAGGGGGACACATGGACACAATCCTGCATCTTTCCGCCCGAAGTTCATGGCTGCTGCCACCTCCATAATCAGAGCGTTTGTTTTCTGTAGAGAGACAGACGCACAGCCCTACAGATGTTGGGTCGTTGTATAATTACATTACTTTCAGCAGAAACAAAGCCAAATTGGATATTATGTGGCAGTCACTCCAGGGGTGTAATGTGCTACTTTAATATGCTATTTATAATTTTGCAGTTTATAAAATAACCAGGCCTGTTTCTATACCCATCCGCTTAGCCATCCGCTAAAGTAAATTAACACGGGCAAAGTGACATGGTGATTTAGAACAGTAAACGTACAGTGAGGCATCAGAGAGAAGAAATGCATTATGGACTTCCTCAAAAACTCCCTAAACAAACAAAATGCAGAACATTACCAATTAAAATATCAATTCAATACCAATTAAATTACCCAGTTACCCAATAAAATACCAATTCAATTACCCAATTAAAAATAATACAACTAGTATGACTGCATCTGAGGAACTGGGAGTTTAGGTTTGCTGCCGAGCTCTGTGAGATGTATAGTGAGAAGGTGCTTCACCTGAAGGGAATTGTTAGGCAGACCACCTGCGAATGTTTCATGGATCACCATGTTTCATGAAAGGGGTTGGCTTGTGACTTGCATAGGGTTAAAATGTGTAACACTGTTACCGTAGTTGTTACCTTAAGCTCCACAAACAAATGTGTGTGTGTGTGTGTGTGTGTGTGTGTGTGTGTGTAAAAAGTTTAGAAAGTAGAGGAAGATCAGGCAGTGATTAAGGTGGACCAGTGATTTATGGTGCTGCGGAGGGAAGTGATCGTAAGAGCCAGACAGATGAGTCTTGCTCTGACTGTCTGGAGACCAAGTCCATCTCCCCTCAAATCCAGATGGAGTCACCTGCCAGAGCGGCAGCCATTTATCAGTTCTGCTCCAGACACACCCTGCCCTCACCAAAACGCAGTCCCTGGCGTGGCCGTGCACAAACTCAGCGGCGCTCATTTGATGATCATTGCGGGTCTGAGCCGAGTATTTCACAGGTCCACAGCCTGACTTCCTTACGAGAACCTCGCAGGGTAACACATGGAGTCTGTTAACGGGGAGAATGTATCACCATATTTCACAGACTTCCCAAGACCGCCCTACTGAATCACCACCCCCACCACACACACACACACACACTCAATCATCTCACCAGGCTCCCCTCTGAGGCAAGTCATTGCTCTCGAAACATGCATGTGGGTAAGTGCTTCAGGTGAAGCTCCCTAATTGTGGGAAGAAAAGAGAAGGCGGGGATAAAAAGAACCAACATGGCCCTCTCTGGAAGCAAATGAAAGCAGACGAGCTGCAGACTGAACTGCAGATTTAATGGCTGCCTGACTGAGAGCTGAGAGAGAGGAGCAGAGTTGGAAAGGATGAGCGAGAGAGAGAGAGAGAGAAGACAGGGTGTGCAGGACTCTGCAGAACACTCTTTGTGTTTTGGGTCAATGTAATATTGATGTTGGCTTCAGAAATGTCTCCCTGCTTAATACTTGTTGTTTTACACCAGAGAGCATTACAGACACAGTCAACGCATTAAATTGCTTGATTTGGCTTTAATCTTAAATAAAATTCATCAAGTTATTGTAATTACTCCACATTGATTTCTTTTTGCAGAGGTTTATAACTCTGTCTAGAGTGGCATGTGAAATATGTTTATCATCTGTTAACGGTATTTACATACGATACTTATTTTCAGGAGGGCCACTGCAGAACTTACAATTTGTTAAGGGTTACGTTCAGAATTAATTTTTTTTCCTTCCTCTACTCAACAGTAACAGCATGCATCAGACGTAAACCTCCATACATCCGAGTGTATCCGTGAAGAGGCAAGAACATCATTTAAGCCTAAAATTACTGATACTGTTTAGGTTACAGTAAGAAAGCATTAAGCAAGTTTATGATTTTGTCTTGCACGTACACGTACAGATTCTCTGTGCCTTCGCGCATTTGTGTGGTCGCATTCATTTTCTGTTTACTGTGTTTGTGTGTTTACTTTTGTCTTTGGTCAAAGCTCTGCCCCGCCCCATCCTCTCTCTTCAAAATGAAAAGCAGTCATGTGAGGACGAAGTGTTGCGGCTTGGCAGCCTGCACGCATAATCTCTCTCCTGCTGAAAAGCCGCGTGTGCCGCGACCCCGCGCCGTCTTCTTGGTTTTGTTTGGGGTGAAAATTGACAGCGGAGTTTGGGCGTGATGGCTGCGAGCAGTCAATTTACTGCAAGTCAATCCCCATGACAGAAAATTTCATATGAAATCCTGCTGCAGAGAAACATTTTTGCTCTATAGGGCTCCGTCTGAAGTCACGTTCTCGTCCACAGCCCCGCCCTGTTGCTATAGAGTCATTACGAATGCTCATGCGCCTAAAAGCGAGCAGTGTTAAGTTCTCATGATTTCATTCGTTGTCACTGAAAACAGCATTCTGCTCAAATATCAATTTGGCCGTAATACTTTAAAACAAGCTGGTTTTTTTTCTTTCCTTCCTCCAAAACTTTGGCGGCTTCAGTGCAAAACACGTCCAGAGTTATCTAGAAAGCGGCCTTCTGAGAGAGAGAGACAGTTGCTCTGAAGCCCACATAAATGGCACCAAAGACAAACTTTGAGAACGGTGTCCTTCCGCTGCGCATGGATTAGGTTTGGCAGGTTAAAAAATGACATTTTGCAGGGCAGACGGTCTTGTCAAAGGTTTATTTCCATCCTTTTTTGCCCCAACAACAAGTGAGTCAAAGCAAACATTTTATTAAATGGCTTTCCATGAGGGAAAAATTGTTTATTTATTATTTTTTTTACAGAGTATAGTGCAAAGAAAAATACGAAGGGTTTTCTAGGCACTGACCGTACCTGTGTGTCAGCATAAACAAATTTTGAAATAATGATGTAGTCCAACTTGCATTGGAAGATGCACTGCAAACTCAACTAGTCTAAAAGTGGTCAGTTTTCAGCTGTACTGAGAGCATGGACAAGGGATTTCTAATGCATTTACATTTACATTTACAGAGCGACTTACAGTCAGTAGTTACAAAGACAGTCCCCCCCCTGGAGCAACTTAGGGTTAAGTGTCTTGCTCAGGGAGACAATGGTAGCAAGTGGGATTTTAAAGTGAACACAAGACTATCTGTTGCTAATAATGGGCCTCTCTACATTTTTGCCAATATTCCATTCACCAATGTCTTTTACAAAGTCAACAAGGACTAGATAGTGGATGATATGTAATGATACGGATTGCTTGAGGGCATTGTCTCATAAAACGTGAAGTCAACACCAGTACATGGCTCAGAAGATTCGCAGTTCCACCCATGTAACCATGACAGCTTTATTTCCCTAAATACATTTTCTCGTCTTTTTCTACCTACAACGATTTTTTTGTATCAATATCAGCTGATTCCACCAGAGAGTAAAATGTAACTCAGCTCATGAGAAGGAGTGGTTACCCCTGCAAATGAAACGGATGATAGACTAGGCCAGAGTCTTCCGAATGAGTAGGTGTGCGCTACTCTCTGCTGCACTGAATTTGGCTCTAAATTTGACAATGCGGTGGAGGGTTTTGACATTATTGCCACGGACCGTGTTTTTGTGCAATCAATGTCAAAAAAATATGAATGGAGACAGCGAGACTTCAGGCAGATGTTATACATTTGTTATTTTTTATTATTTGAGTGAGAAAGAGATAATACCACTACTAAAATGTCACTTTGGGAGTAATATCTGTCAAAATCCCTAACTGCACTTGAACAAAGGTAAGAAAAAAAAACCATTGTACTCATAGCGGTAAATCTTACACGCTCACACCCGGCTGTAGCCAGTGTTCGGTAACGCTGGGCGTCGGATATTTGTGCACCTCGCAGAGGAAAGCAGCACATTATCCGTCTGGGGCACTTTCCACGGCGCCATGGGCTGAGCTCTCTCCCGCACTGAAGCTGAGAGCGAGATTACGCCAGAGGAAATTTTGCCCGCGACACGTGGCAGCCCCAGCGCGTCTTATTAGCCGAGCCGTCAGGGTGGCGCGCTGTGACAGGGCCAGCCCCAGGAGCCCCGGGCCCCCTCGTGTATGGACAGACGCTACGGTGGGTACAGTGACAGGAGACGGATTCTGCCATCTTTGGTCTGTCAGACGAGCTTAACAATGACTTGTGATGTTTCAATAGAGGTAAGAGAAGCGGAATATATGGGCAGAACAAAATCCCCGTGCTTGCCAAATGTCAAGTGTTTATTCTCTAAATACGTTCAAGTGAGTCTGAAGCATTCTGTTGTCGAGCAAAAGGTGCGTCACGAGAACAAACAGAATCCATTATCCGGTAAAGAGCGCGTTCACTCAATTTGAAATGATGCTCACAAGAACATTTGATCTTGCCGTCTGATTTGAAGTCCGCTTTTTTCCCCTCGCTCTGTGTTTGCTACGCTCCTCTAATTTTAAACAAGGCACTCGTGCATCTTTCAAAATGTATTTTTTAGAAAGACTTTCCATTAATGCCATCAAAAGATTATATTTGAGATGGAGACAAGGCACTGAAAGAGCGGCGCTTGCTCCTGTCCCTGGCAATAAAGTGTGCTAGAAATTCATTTTTAGACCATGCATTCACCAAAAAAATAAAATAAAATAATGATTACTATTCATTGCATGCATTATGCCTGTTGCTGAGGTCTTATTGTTGAGCCAAGTTTTATGCTTCATTTGTGATGGCGCTTTACCAATAAAACTAAAATAATGCAGCCCGCCACCATTGTGATTTATCCTTCTTTTGTTTAATCAGCTTCCTTTGTTAATAACGGGACACCTTCGCTCCGCCTTCCCGAGATAAAACCATGGCGCTGAACAAATCATTCATTTTCCCATTCTTTCTTTCACAGTGAATGGGAAGGCGAAAGAAAATCGTGCAGAGCGCAGCGGCGAGCTAAAAAAAAATAAAAAATTGGCTGTGCTCCGTGCCGCCGTGCAGTTACAACATCTCTGCCCCTCCCTGTCCCCTTTATCTGGCCGTGCGCAGTGCCGAGGATTTGTGCTGAGGTTGTGTCAGCTGATTGTGAGCCTGCGCCCTGGGCTACGTGGGATTTGTACCAGAGTTGAGTCTAATGATCTGGGATGAGCGCCTGCGGGCCTTGTCCACCTGAAGCGCCCTCCGCGTGCATTACGACGATTTGTGGCAACTAAATGGCAACCAAAATAATATGCCTTATAATTGCAATATTCTACTGCATGACAATAGAATTTGTCTGTGTAATTTCCCAAACTCATGAATAATTTAATACCTCTGGAAAATAGGATGCTTTTGATATTACATGTGATTAGACATGGAACAGCCTGGAGTCCATCAGCCTGTACGCAGCTTGCTTATTGTAAAAAATAAATAACCCGCAGTCCTTGGGGATAATACATCCTCATTCCCAATATAAACAAGGCGCGGCTTGATGGGTAGAAAATGGAGGCTGCCGCTTGTTGTGCCTTAAAGCCAGCGCTCATTCGTTTTCATCTGATCTCTTATTAATGTGGCTCGGAGGAGTGGCTGTCAAGGACGCGTTACGTATGGATGTGTTTCTCTGCTGTCCCGCTGTATCATGGCCGAATGAGGCACAGCGGCAATGGCACAAGGCAACACTTACAAGGTCCTTCAGCGGGTAAAAGGTTTGCATCTGTGACAAAAGAGCACATACTGGGTGGAGACACTAATGGGACACATCAAGTCACTTAAAATAAATCATGTAAAGGCACAATGCTTTTTTTATTTTAAGCTTTCTAATAGATTTTTTGGTATAATCATAATGTCTCATTACCATAAATGTCTTTTCTATTTCTATTATTGTATACTTGTTGAATTTTTCTATCATTCAATGCAATCTTAAATATGGCATTGAAAACAGTACAGGTCAAAAGTTTGGACACACCTTCTCAATCAATGTGTTTTCTTTATTTTCATGACCATTTACATAACTCCACATGTGTTCATTCATAGTTTTGATGCCTTCAGTGAGAATCTACCAACGTAAATGGTCATGAAAATAAAGAAAACACATTGAATGAGAAGGTGTGTCCAAACTTTTGGCCTGTACTGTATATGTTTTTAGGGTTATTTTTTATTGTTAGATTTATGGACAATGATGTGACGACAAATAATAATTTATCAATCAGTCTGAGATCACATTTTCTTACACCTGCTTTTCAGTGTGTGAGAGTATTTTGTTCTCCAGTCCCTTCTGAATGGGATGTGGTCAACAACAAAAAAAAAAAACACCTTGAAGGAGCTGGGGCATTTTGCATGTGAAAAAAACTGTAGTGGGGAAGGACCACATTCAGACACAACCTGAACACCCCCAACAACGAGACGGAGAGTCAAGCTACATTAGTCGTCGCTTCGTTAATTGCTAGGATGACATTTCACAGTGTTGTGACTCTTTCATGACATCGTGCTTTCAACATGAGCCAGCTTGTTTCGCCAGGGCACGTGCGCCTGACTGGACTCCGCCTCTAAACAATCATCTGAAGTCTAGACTGGAGCTGCTTCTGACCCATGATGACTTATAAGATGGAGGGAGCTGGATGAACATGGCAGCGACGGGTCGGGTGAAAAAGCGTACAATGGCAACGTGTTGTTGAATTCTGGCCGTGGTAGATGATACTGAACAACGGACGCCATGTATTTTGCATAAAGACCCTGGGAAATAATGATGTCAAATCTGTTCAGGTGTGTGCGCTGGTGTGAAAGAAGAGAGCGGCGATGGCAGCGGTGATATTTTCTGATGTGACACGGACCATGAATACGCTCACAATGAACCTCAATCATGTGCTGTTGCCTTCCGCCAGGACACAGCACATTGGGATGCTGATAACATCTCAGTAATAGCTGTCACTGATATTACACTGATGTTACACTTTCCATAGACTTTAATGCAGCAATTTCAACATGTGGTTTAAAATGAAAAACCAGTCCTAAACGAGACTCAGAAGAAGAGCTTTGGGACAAAACTTGAAGGTTTAAAATTCAGTATGTCATAGACACCTTGTTCAAGAGACATTTACCTCGCTTGATATGATATGTTTGATCCCTAACTAGACAGCGAAGAGATGGAGGTACCTAATTCTAACTCAGTTCTCCAATGGAAGCTGTATCAATGCCACAAAATGCATGAAAGAAGAATTAATGCATGGAAGTGCATTGCATCAATGTGAAATTAGTTATTAAAATAAAAAAGTTGAACATTGCCGCAGGCTATGGAGAAAAACAAGACTGAAGGACATTTTAATAGTTTCTGCTTATGCATTCTGCAGTGACCTCTCATGACAAATGCTAATGCAAATGCCTTCAATATGTTTTTACACTTTATTGTAATTTACATGAGCATGCAGCATTTTATGCTTTATTGTTTGTCTTGTGTATGAGCTCTATATTGCTTCAATTGCATTCATATTCATTGTATATTGTACTGATTGAGACACCCAGACAGCCATGTAAATATTAACACACTTGACCTACAAATAAATCTGAATATGATAAATAAGGCTCATATGATATTTATTTGCATAAGAGGTTCTGTTACTATTCATATCAAGAAAAAGCAAGGCTTGTATGCGTTTAACAGGTAAAACTGGGCAAAAGGCACATTTCCGGATGCAAGAGGGCACTTTATATTGCAAGCATCAGTGCAGCCCTCTGCCATTTGTGATGAACGTAGGTCAACTTCATCTGCAATAAAACTAGCAAATGTTTACACACCCCCATCTCAGTTCAAGTGCTGGTACCGGGGATCCCTCTGCGAGAGCAACTCTACTCAAAGTCCGTCGCCGCTGTTGACATTTCAGTTGAACCGGCCTGGCGCGCCACCCCCTTCAACCCGGCGCCCGAGCCGCAGGCGGCAGGTCCAGTGCGGTGTTATCGGCTTTCCTCGGAAAAACCGGCTGCCGTTCCTGTGTGAGAACCCCAAAATGCTGGAGCGCCACAAGCTCATTAAGCACAAACTGCTTTGAAGACCTGACAAACGATCTTGCCATTGATCAGAGTTTCCTCCCAGATGTATCGCATTACCTCATCCTGAAAGAAGGAAGCCGCAGATGGGAAACAAACTTTTTCCTTTATATGTCTATACGTAGCTATTCTGACAGGGGCGCTATGTGGTAACGTGGAGTCGCGGGGCCGTGCGGCAGCGTAAATCTGACGGATGGCAGAAGGGAGCGGGTCGGATGGCCTCTGGTGAAGGGCTGATAATGGCAGGAACCCGTTCCAGGCCAGTGGCCGCGCCTCCTCCTTAATCACTGACTGGTGTGTGTCTCAACACAGGTTGATGGGCACGGGATAGGCTCACCCACACCGAGAACGAGTGGGAGTCGTGAAGGGAAGCGGAGGGAGAGGGGAAGACAGAGAAACCAGCCAGATGGAGGGAGGATGTGAGGAGGGGACAGACGGGATGGATCGTTGCAAGAGGAGAGGTGAGGAGGGAGGTGGGAGGAGAGGAATAGCGCTGTCTCTCTCTGCAGGTGGCAGGATACGGATGTGGCTGCTGGCACCACAGCTGCTTGCTCAGCCTTTCCTCTGGAGGGTGGGGGGGAGTACTCAGGGATGGGCGGGGCTGTGGCAATTCTCAACGGGGCAGGGCCTGCATGAGATCCAGTCTAACTGCAGTCAAGGTCAGCTATGGTACCAAAATCTCACATTGCAGGGCATGCTAACTATAGCATTATACATTATTGATGCGTTCACCCATACACAGGTGCATACTATAGACATGATAATGTTACATCAAGTTCGTCTTCAAGATGGACAGAGAGAAACAAAAACAAACAGGACAAGATCTGTATTTGAGTCTGACTCCCCAACCCAGCCCATTTTCTTTGGTGTGTAATCACAGATGAACACCCATGAACTGTCATGATGGGTGGAGCCCATAGACATGACTGACAGCTGTACTTTCTCAGTCTGGATGAATTAAACAGCCTCCGGTCCAAAACATCACACGCACAATTAGAGCACAAACACGGTTGCCAGAGACTCAATTTGTACAGACAAAAAGCCCCATTCTGGCCACACAGGGCGTTCCCTTTTGATTCCTTTGATCACTCTAACCATTGGATCAACCATTGACATCAAAAACAAGATCTGTTATGATTTTGTGACCATGTCCACTACTAAGCCAAAGTGCAGAGTTATTATAATGCATTTACTAGTGAATTAGCTAAAAATAGTACAAAACCATGTTTAAACTTGAGCACCAGGAAGACTGAGTCAAAATGGAGATTCTTGCTTTCACTGTCCTGTTTCTGGGGTAAAAAGGGGTTGAATTAGTCCCCCCACAGTAAGCCTAAGCTGAGCGTTACAGGCAGGATATTACAGGCAGGATTCCTTATATTGAACCAGGATGTTAAGGCCCTGAAGGCTCAGATTGTGTGGCATCAGTCCACAGCTTAGACCTCAATTTCTTTTTTTCTCGTTTTTTTGAGAACTAAAGGACAATGGAAAGAGCCCAAGACCAAGATCAAGCAGGTAGCTTTAGGCTTAGCCACATACACAAAAAAGGAAACACAGCTTAGTGCAGATAGTTTCCATTGGATAACTCATTAAAAGTGTATTAGCTTCAAACATCTTGCGTTAACCCAAAGCCATGGCCACTGGGTAGAAAAAGATTTCGCTGAGGCATTTGCATAATGTTGACACACCAACTGGCTTTGGCTCAGCATGAAAATCAGCATGTGGGTCACTCGGTGTGTTTCCACGGGTCTGCGAAGTTCTCACCAGCCCTTGAAATGTACTGTGTCAGATGCAGGGCGAGGGGCTGCATCATGGCCTTCGGCAGTCAGGTTTGCTCGTACATTCTGTAGCGGTTGGGTGCATATTCAGAGCTGTCAAACTTTTAATGTGTCTGTTGTTGCTGAGCTGCTTCTGAAACACACTGATCTGAAAGCTATCTTGTAAATTGTGAGGTCAAGTCAGACCTTCTACTCACAGATGTTCAAGCAGATCGAGATCTTGGGAAGTCAACGCCTTGAGCTGATTGTCATGTTCCTTCGACCATTCAGTCTGGCAGGGACCATCATCCTGGAAGAGGGCAATGTTGTCAGGGAACAAAATTCAGTCTCCATGTGGTCTGCAACAATTTCTAACAACCACACGGAGGAGAACCCAAGTTCCCCAGCAGAAACTCGCCAGAACATGGCGCTGCCTGGGAGCCCCTTAACTAAACCATCTAACGTTCTTCACCTCACTTGTCAGGTTTTAATATTAGAACTGACCAGTATATTACCCAGTTCACCACCTAGTCCAAGAACAGAAACAGCTTTTTTTTAATCAAAGATACGTGGAATACCGGATAAAAAAGACAAAAAAAAAAAAAAAGAATGTCCTTTTGAATGAGACGAAGGTGAAACTTCCCCAAAGAGATCTGCTTCAGACATGAACATAGCCTTGGGCTGACTGGAGTCTAAATCACAGGTAGAATGGAGTAAACAAGCCCACATATTATCAGCATTTTAATCCACTTAGCCTCTTTTTTTTTTCTTTTTTTTTTGGATTATGCCGCCTCTGTCTCCATGCCCTAGAAAAAGGATGCCCTTGAGGAGAAAATACACTTACAACATGTGTAATATGCATCTGTCATGTAAAGTATGCATGACTTTGGGAGGATAATTTATCTTACTGAAGAGTATTCTGCTGCGGAACTCATCCGGGTCACAGAATTGTCGTGACCTCTGCTGTTCTCGGCGAGGGCATTAGACAGAGACGTGACCTGGAGCCTTCTTCTAGCTGGAAGCTATTATTTTCTCCACTTCTCAACACAATGTTTGCAAATTGTACTGTCCCACACGTCATACTTTGTTAAAGTGCAGCATCCCTGTTTACACCTTCATAAAAAAATAAGGATAGAATAAAAATGATAAATAGTTTAATTTTATTTCCAGTTTGTTCCTATAAGGAAGTGAAGTCATTGTCTTTGAAATGTGTCCTCTGCTTTTAACCATCACCCTTGGTGAGCAGTGGGCAGCCATGACAGGAGCCCGGGGAGCAGTGCGTGGGGACGGTGCTTTACTCAGTGGCACCTTGGTGGATTGGGAATCGAACCAGCAACCTTCTGATTATGAAGCTATCTATCTATTTATTTATTTATTTATCTGTTTTTAGTTAATTAATTAATTTCTTTTTCTTATTTTGGAAGATTTCTGCTGTTCAAAGGTACAGACGTGATCTTTTGAAGTGAGTGATTTATTTTGGTCTTCGGAAGTTAAAGTTATGTGGTCGCCCCCAGAGAAAGGCAATACAGCTTTGCTACGTCCATCTCAGATTTGAGAGGTTCATATTTCCTTACAATGCTTCGTCTTTCTTTTTAACACGGATTAGTGACTGATGCTCCTGTAAAAGCCTTGCCAGGCGGGGATAGGTAAGCAACTGGCAAGGCAACACCCCATCGATCCAAATCCGCTTGTGCTGAAACAGGAATTGCCAAGTAGAATGACTGCATGACAAAGATGAAAGCGGAGTTTTAGATGCACGTCAAGTGTCAAAACAGAACAGGAATGACTGCAAAAGCATAATGAACCCCTACGATATGCCGTGATGCCACATGACAAATCTGAACAAAACACACAAAACCCAATGATTAGAATATCCAGTCCAATTCAGTGGATGAATATCTACTTTTTTAGTCTTCAGTGGCCCATTATATCGTACAAGTGGCCACTTCACTGTAAAGTGGCTGGTTGTTCTACTTTGTCAGGAAACGAAGATGGAGTTTCGCTGTAGGAGGACGGCAAATTAAAAACGATGCGGCTCAGAGGCAGAAGAGCGCTACAGTATGACCTACAAATCAAGAGGCAAACACACATACAGACACACGCACACTCACACACACAACACATGCGTATATAAGTTATTCTGGGCTCATCCCTCATTCTGGGGAGGAGGTAGAAAATAATGCAATTCAATCAAATCAGATGCCCTGAATTCATGTTGAGGGATGAGAACTTAAACAAAAATCTCTACTTGTTTTTAATGAATTACTGGGGGCGCTTTTTGTAAACAGTACCTCATTTGCCATTGGGGGATTTGTGACACATTTCACGACACTATCCGTCTTTGGAGTGAGTATGTAGGTCACAGAATACAAATACATCATCCCGCACAAAACACACACTCAGGTATGTGAAGGTCTTGTTGTGGCGCACTGGCGTTAAGATATGCTGGGTGATGAGATACCTCACTTCACCTTTACCCAAGAGGGTCTGCCCTTTCACCTCTACAGTAAGCTAAATTCAACCATGACACAGCCAATTGGCTCCAAAAATGCAGAGAATACACAGGATTTTTGAAATGCATGAAAAGATTAAACCCATCTCACAGTTTTTCATATTATTATCCTCATTCTTTGTCATTTAGGGAGTACGAAAAGATGATTCGGAACATTTAAATGAGGTCTCAGATGATCAACGTAAAATTTAATACTGCCCCTTGTGGTCTCCAAAAGCTATTATTCCAGCCCAATTCTAAAAGTGAAAGTGAAGTGATTGTCATTGTGAAACACTGCAGCACAGCACACAGTGACACAACGAAATGTGTCCTCTGCTTTCATCACCCTACGTCCCCACACGCCCGGGGAACAGCGTGTGGGGACGTAGCCTTGCTCAGTGCCACCACAGTGGCACCTTGGCAGAGCGGGATTCGAACAGGCAACCTTCTGATTTTGGGGCCGCTTCCTTAACCGCTAGGCCACCACTGCCCTGACATAATTATAAAAATAATAATAAAAATAATAATGTCAGTAATATGTAGAACATTCAGCTTATAGAATAATGATTCAAAGCATCAATATTAAATTATTTTTGTCTAGTCCTGCCTTAAAAGCATTACATTTTTCAAATACAGTAATAAATAAAAAGAACATTATGCCAGCCCTCTCTGCTTCTAACACACCACATTCATTATTAAAACCTCAACGAATGCCTGGGTCAAACTTGGGTCATGATTGAAGGAGATTATTCCGACTGCTGCTACAGACAGGTCTGCTAATATGATATACAGTCAGCACAACAGAATACAAATTCCTGTAAACAGAAAGATCCAGTTCCAGCATGCAAAACGGAGGGGGCTACCGCCAGCCCAGGAGGACAAGTAGCCTCATTATACAGCTGGGATCTCAGGTTTGAGTCCCAGTGCTGCCTTTCTGACCCTGACCTTGGGTGGAAAACAGGGAAAGGTTTGGCTAAAGTTCCCCATCACCGCTACCGCTACGGTGGGGGCCTATAGAGGAAACAGCACATCCTTCAAAACGCCATGCATCTTTGGAGGCTTATCGGGAAAAGAAGCGCTTGGCTGGTTTTACACATATTGAAAGAGGCACGTGCTGGTCCCAGCTTTCCCATGACTGACACGGGAGACTGGGCCATGACAGTCTCCAATAAATCAGCTAATTGGCCAGATGCAGTTGGCTGAGAAAAAGGGGAAAAAAAGATGAAAAAAAAGAAAACATATGAAATATTTAATGAACAGATCATTTAGTTAGAACTTATCAGATTTCATGTGACTATTTTTTTTCTGGAGGCGTCATGTAGGCTGTTGTACAACACGGTTCCAGTCTTAATCAGTGTATCGGCTCTAACATCCTACATTTCAATGGATCAAGCATGATCCAAACAGTATTTGTGTCAAAGAGCTCATAAAGTAATATTTGATTTCACTGGGGATGAATGAAAAACCTAAGACAACATTAAAATAATCTGTATAACAAAAGCATTGATGCAATTAGGTAACCTCAGTAGTGGAGAGAAAGAATGCTTTTTACAAAGTTTGGACACACCTACTGACTTACGTCATTTTTTTCTATTATAGAACAAACCCAAAGGTTTGGACTATGCAATAACACATGAGGTTACGTGAAAAACAAAAAAGAAAAGCGAACGGTAAAAAGTCTGCATCTCTCCAAAGCAGGGAGTTTTGCCAGTTTGACTGGTGTGTGAGTGTGTGTGTGTGTGTGTGTGTGTGTGTGTGTATACATATTAAAAGGGGTAATTTTAGTAAATACTATACAATGAACAAGAACTAGCAATTAAAAATTCTAATAATCAGTTAAGATTTCAAAGTGACACACTGGCATTAGTGAACACAGCATTCCATTGGAGCTCAAAACTAATTGTTACTGATAATGGGCCTCTCTACTTTAGCAGCCATTTCCAGCTACAACATATTTTACAACAGTAATCATGTCTGGAGTGGCAATAAAAATCAGCGAAAACAGAACTTGTTAACCAAAGCTGCAAGCTATTTTGTTATCGTAACAAATAAAATTGTCACAGTAATATCAAATATTGATTTCTCATCAATATCTATATTCTCATCCGTTCTGCTATCCTATTGTTCTCAGCAACACAATATTGTTCTCCATCTGAGGACTTTTGCTTGTAGGAAATAATTAATTTGCTTGGAAGAAGTGAAGTGATTGTCACACTGTGCACACAGTGAAATTTGTCCTCTGCATTTAACCCATCACCCTGAGTGAGCAGTGGGAAGCCATGACAAGCGCCGGGGAGCAGTGTGTGGGGACGGGGCTTTGCTCAGTGGCACCTCAGTGGCACCTTGGCGGATCGGGATTCAAACCGGCAACCTTCTGATTACGGGGCTGCTTCCTTAACCGCTAGGCCAATGCACAGTTCTTTTAGCATCTCAAATCAAATAAAATGATCACCTCTTTTAATCTTTAATAATTTTGCTTGTGTTTTAACACTTTTAGTCCCTTCCTCAACACATTCAAAATTACTGTTGGAATGATCAAAACACTTTAATTCATTTCACTACTGCCTAAGACTTTGGCACAGTACTGTATATGAAGGCCATACATTTTGAAGTGGGGAGGGGTGGAAAGTGGAAGCTGGAGACATGATGAAAAGCAACGAAAATACAGGCAATATACTGAAGCATTCAACTGCCACATCCAATCAGAGCAACAAGTCAGTACAGATCTGCACTCCACAGGAGCATACCTCGCACTAGTGTTTGTATAAAGAAGCTGTTCCAGTTGGTTTTCTATGAAAACTCGCTAATTATAGTTTTTATAGTGTTGGCACTACCTTTTGGGCTCCCATTAGACCTTAAAGGCACTGTTAAGTAATTTTTAACCTCTGCAAAAAAAGGAGACTGCGATAATGGCATGGTGATATTTTTAGCATTTATCATTTCTGCCTTGGCTGAATTCATTATGCCCTTTTTGCACTTTTGGAACTAGGCAAATTAGCCAATATCAAATCATTAAAGTCACAATTGTGCACGCCGCAGCTTTCATAAAGTAGGTAATAGTTTGCTTGGCAGCTCAACGCCAGTGTTTGGCAAAGTTCACCGAAGAGCGGATCAGATTTTCTTTTTCATCTCAGTGTTGGTAAAGCCGTTGTGCATCACTTACACAGACAACTTTTGATATAAGAGAGCACTAGAAAATCAAACAATCTCATGATGGTCCCAAGGCATTTATGCATGATTGTTTTTATTGTTAATGTGTCATAAATGATGGTTCCCAAGGGTGCTAAATTATGATTTTTGTTTCTGCTTTCAGATTCTACAAACATGTACATTTAAGTGTAAAATACCATGTGATTCAGATTTGGGCAAAATTGACCTTTTCTCAACTTGCCCTCACACCTGGTGGCCAGCAGAGTTACATCGACTTTAACCCAGTAATAAAAATATTGGCTCTCACAGAGTTCTTCCATTAATCATGGTTTTTAATTACCTTCATAATTACCCTTTTATTTGATGGGAAAGTGATAATGAAAAGAGAGCAAATCAATTAGAAAAGAGGGCAAAACTGAACAGAGAGCAAATAAATCCATATTAATGAACTGATCATGATTAATGATTACATCACCTGCAGAAGCACTGGAGAATCTAGTAACACATACAGGGCAGTGAGTTATTACAAATGTGTTAGAAAACTCTACAGCACACGCATACCATGGTTTCATTCACACACACACAGACACACAATTGCTTGTGTTGATTTTATTGGCTTATGTGGAATGACTACAGGTGTCTATAGAACACACAGGTGACAAAATGGGAGAAAAATGAAAACACCAGAACCAAAATGAAAATGAAATCACTTCTTTTTGGCTTTGGGGAAAAAGCAAATCAAAAAAAAAAAAAGTAAACAGTGTTTTGTCACATGTGTCCAAGACCAACTTTGTCACGGCCATAATCTGTCAACACAGAGGACGTGGTTGCATTTTCGATGTGGCATCAAGAGATATGGGGGCTTTAAACAGGCAATAAATCACAGCGGCGAATGCGAAAACAAAGGGAACAGACTCATGAATCATTTTTCAGGACAGAGCATCAATGCTTTTTTTAAAAATTTGTTTTCCTGTCTCCGTCAAGTCCTGAAGGGAAGTCAATTAAACGTGAATTTTTAAGACATTAATTAGGTCGCTATTATGAAGCTCTAGGTCTGGGATCCATTTAAATTCCGAGATTCCCATTAATCAGTCACACATCCGCTCCCTCTTTACTTTGCGTTTTGCGCCGGCTTGATGAGGTCTGTTTGGCGGATGAGTGTTTGTGAATTATTAAATGGCGGTGGAAGCCGGGATGTGTATCGTCGGGGGGGTGTGTGTGGAAGGAAGTGCGGGCCTCGTATCCCGGAACACCGCGAACTCCGAGCACCAGATCTGCCTGCACAAGCACGTTCCCGTCTGGTTGGTGGCGACGCTGCAGGCTCCCGGTCCCTTTCAAAGCACCCGCTTCTGGTTCCGTGTTAGAACAAAGGAAAGGCAGTTAATCAGCGCCGCCACACGCGCACGTGCACACACTTTTTATTCATTTAAGCACGAGCCGACTACAAGCTAATCATCTTTATACTGCGAACGTCCCGTAGTCAAACAAGCGCGTTCGGGGGCCTGCCGAGCGAGTGTGAACAGCGACACATCACAGAGCCACGCATTTACAGCAGGGGAATCAAAGTCGCCGGCCGGCCAACCGATGTGTTCATTTTTACATTTACAGCATTTATCAGACGGCCTTATCCAGAGCGACTTACAATCAGTAGTTACAGGGACAATTTAGGATTAAGTGTCTTGCTCAGGGACACAATGGTAGTAAGCGGGATTCGAACCTGGGTCTTCTGGTTCATAGGCGAGTGTGTTACCCACTAGGCTACTACCACCTTAGTTAGAGCTTAGTTAGAGACTAGTGACGCGACAGGGCACGCACGTCCAGGCCTCAAGTAAAAAAAAATAATTAATTAATTAATTAAAAACTTTAAAAAACCACAGAAAACCCACACATTTTGCACTGACGACGCTGAATGCCAATGTGCTCGGCGGTTGCGTAACGCGTGCATCGTTCTCAAGCTCCCAGCAGTCCGATTATAGCTCAAGTGCCGCTGGCCGTGGGACACGACGACCTGCAATCACACCCAGCGCCGCGGCTTCTCTTAAGGCGCGATCAGCGTCGAAAGAGGCGCGAGCTGCACACTTGCCGGGATAAGACATCGGTGGCTCGGTGGGGGGAGGGCTCTCTTTTTCGCAGTGGAGCCGGGGTGGCTGTCAGCGGCGCGCCAGAAAACCGGTAGCCGAGTTTGAGTGCTATCATGGTAAAAAAAATCTGGGTTTTTTTTTTTTGGGGGAGCCAAAGGGGGGGAGGGAGGCTCTTCTTCCTGCGCCACTAAGAGCAAAACACCTGCAATCAGTGCACTGATGCGACTGTCATACCTGCTGCTATTTCAGTCAGTGACCCATAAAAAAAAAAAAAAAAAAAAAAAGGGTCTGACAGACACCGGTGCTCTTAGGCTTTGTACACTTCCTTCGATGCTGAATAAAACATGGGTCCCTCCGTGTAGCATCAGCTGAGCGGGCAGCACCTCATGTGTGTCTAACTGCAGCCATGTGTGTAATGGGACCACGTGTCTCCTATAGGCCCCGGGGCACGACTCCAATAACCTCTGAGGAAAAACGTCGCTCTGAAGGCTTCCGTGACGTCTGAGTGGGTTCGTAGTTCTAATTGGTGGCGTACAGACCTCAGAACCCCATGCATCCGGGTTCAATAATTAGCGTTTAGCTTATTGATGTGGCGCTGTGTGAAAAGTCCACAGATGGGCAAAAGATTCCAAAAATGTTGGAGGTTTGTGTGTTTCCCTGCACACACACATAAGTCGATGCATGGATGATGTGGATTACTGATGCTCGTCGTAGAAAACTGAGGCCAAGCAACTTCAGCCAATCGAAATGTGCCAAGCTTAGACGACAAGATCCATTTCCAGGCAGGAGACTATCAGCAACTCCATTAACACTTTATCTGACCCAGTGCTGGTTTGCCGGTTCGAATCCCAAACTGCCAAGGTGCCAGTGAGGTGCCACTGAGCGAAGCACCGTCCCCACACACTGCTCCCCGGGCGCCTGTCATGGCTGCCCACTGCTCACCAAGAGTGATGGTCAAAAAGAGAGGACACAATGACAATCACTTCACTTACCATCACGGCATTTAAATCACAGACACCCTGACTTACAGAGACATTACATTTACATTTACATTTACAGCATTTATCAGACGCCCTTATCCAGAGACACTTACAATCAGTAGTTACAGGGACAGTCCCCCTGGAGCAACTCAGGGTTAAGTGTCTTGCTCAGGGACACAATGGTAGTAAGCGGGATTTGAACCTTGGGTCTTCTGGTTCATAGGCGAGTGTTTTACCCTCTAGGCTACTACCACCCCATGGAGACAGCCACCATGGAGACGCCCAGGATTAAGTGTCTTGCTCAAGGGGCACAATAGTAGCAAGTTGGGGTTTGAACCTGTGACTCAAAACTGAATGGCTCCCCTGTTTGGCTAAATATTAAATTTCTTCTGTCTGCACTGATTGTTTGTTTCCTTGATTGAAAGACAAGTCCAACTGTTTAACATAAACGTTAATGACACATGCAGGACTAGAAGAGACTGACCAATCAGAGCGCAGCAGAAACTTGTGACATCTAGGGTCTCTGTACTTTAATGCGAGATAACAAATCCCATCTCTGCTAAAACTGTCCACCCTGATCTGGTCAACCTAGTACAGTCGGCCGCTGTTCTCACACACACACGCATGTATTTTGCTTCCAAACTCCACTGTTATGCACTGGTTTAATGTTGCTGTCCTGTTAGCATATCTTAAAAGGAAACATCACCTTCCTGGCCACATCTAACCACTGTTTACAATGTTAAAGTGAAGTGATTGTCACATACGCTACACAGCAGCACAGCACATGGTGCACACAGTGAAATTGGTCCTCTGCTTTTAACCCATCACCCTGAGTGAGCAGTGGGCAGCCATGACAGGCGCCCGGGGAGCAGTGTGTGGGGACGGTGCTTTGCTCATGTGGCACCTCACTTCCTTAACCGCTAGGCCACCACTGCCCCACCACTATTCCCTGGATGTGCTGCGATGTGTTCGTGGTAAAATATACTCCCGGACTCGATTAAATCAAGGGACAAGCTCTGCATTAAATAATAAAAAAAAAGAAACTCGTAGAGGACATTATGATCTCTGTAATAACAGTAACACTTGACTCGTACTGATCTTGATGTTGGGCACATTTGCACATTTCGCAGAACTGACATACTTGAACTTGCGGTAAGCCCAATTTGTCCAAGAATTTCCTTCCCGGGAGAGGAAGGGAGGGAAGAAAAAAAAACAATAAAAGCCTCGGTTTTGACATTTCCTTTCTTGCGTTTCCATAGTACGCCTTATCTCTTTTCTGCAGTGTTTGCCGTTTTTGTTCTCCCAATGTCATGGTACAATACATCCACAATCTGCCGCTGTTCCCTACAACAAATCACCATTTGCTTCTTTTTGTCTTTCGAACAACCAACTGTCTGTTCTATACCGGGGCTCTCAACATCCGCCGCGTCGCCTCCAGCTGCCATTGTTCGCTCCTCCCGTCTGTCTCCGGTCTTTTGCCGGACGAGGTGAGGGTGGCGCAGAGGAGGATCCCCTAATAACCTGCGGCTAGGCACACGCTGCTCTGGCCTCCGTTCAAGGCAGCCGCGGCAAGTGTCATTCATGTGAGAGTGGCAGGAAGTGATGGACACTTTTCCAGTCATCGCAGTCCATCGCAGCCATGCAGGGGACGGCACAGAAAATAGGGTGGTGGCTAAATCCACGCTGCCACGGATCATTTGGCAAACCCGCGTGCCGCAGTTTGATTTTCATAAGATGGGGAAAAATGTGCCGTTCCGGCGCCGTGTGATTAAATGACAACTGCGGAGTTAAATAAAGGGATTAGGTGCCATTTCTCATTACTTTCATCCTCTGTGCACTTTCAAAGAAATATCCCGAAATTCAAGATCAGCCACCGCTGCCGCCCCCTTCCTCTGCTATATTGCTTTATAATGTCAGGTGAAAATTGGCGCATATTGCAGAGCTAATAATCCATCAGTATACAGTGAATTCTTGGTGCCATGTACTCAACCACAGGAACAGATTGCTTCCATTAGCAGAGAACGGGGGAGAATTTTGCACGTCCTGCTGTTATGGTTTGTAAAATGGTTAAGAAAAAAGCGAAACGGGACAAAATATCCTTTTTATACAACTTTTCCCCCAACTTTATCGAGAATAGGCAGCTCTCTGCTTGTGCCCTACGGCAGCAAAGCCTTATTGATCCACAGCTGGTGTAGAATATCAGTGTCCATGAAACCCAGAGCCGTTATGTTCCTTTCCCAAGGTGAAGCACCTCGTCTCCATCTCACCGACCAGGGGTCTGTGCACATAATGTGCAGTGCGGCGAACGCATTGTGGGGCGCATGCATTACCATACATTTTCCCCCAAGGGTCCCAGGGAAAGAAGCGGCCTACGTGACATGAGGGTTGCAGCTGAAGTGTCCTGAGGGAACAAGGCACATAGCATCCACCGCATCGTTACAATTTAGCTGTTTATTCAGGACAAAGGTGGGCAGGGATTAGCGTTAGCAGAATTCAATCTGGTTTATGATCAATTTGGCCCTGACTAAATAGATATTCCGTAATGCTGATGTAATTGGTGTCTATGAAGCGTATAAATGATTTCCTGCCATAACAGCAGCTGAACTCCACTGTGAGTCCTGCATAACCAGGGAACAGATGACCAGATGGGAGCCACGCTAAAGCAACGCTTGTTTGCCGCCTGCGCTGCCAACACCCTGGCTTGCTTGCACAACACGGCACCCAACTCTTAAATCATCCCTAAGAGACGACAGATGTTAGGTTCCGGGGGTGACTCAGTCACGTTTTGGACATCTCCCCCACCCACTTCCCTCCTGGTTGCTTCCTCCAACATCATGGCTGGCCTCAGTCTGACTCAGCTTCATGATGCACCACTTCCACAAGACGGTTATCGCTCATCCATTCCATTTCAGCACATGCCCGTGAACGGGATTAGTCAAGGTAGCCTGTTTGTGACACTACAAATGAGCTGCTGTGGCACAGGCCGTAAACCTAAAGCTATTCCGGTAGCCTTCAAGGACACCGGTGCAATGCCTTTTTTTCCCTTACTTTCTGCAAGAGAACGAGTTGGTCGTTTTCCAATCCATACCAAGGTTTACTAGTCTCCGCCTGCCACAGAGGAGGCACCCAGCAATCACTCATTCTCAATGAGCCATTAGCCACTTCTTTGTTAACAACATGCAGTACAGCAAAAGGCGTTTATTGAGCCAGCGGCCTTGCCAATTGGTTCGGTCTGGTTGTTTGCGCAGGCCGCCAAGGTTCCATTTACAGTGCTGAACACCTATTCCTCTTCCTTTCACAAGGTCATTACCCCAACTCGCATCGTGCAGGCCTGAGATACTGAGAAATGCACACCATTTTATATTTCTTCCAGTAAATATCACATATTGCACCTAATTTTTCCACCTCATGCTGCAAGCATTACTTCGTTACGCTTAAAAGGGCCTAAATTTGATGTCACAGAAACAAAGAGGGCAACAGGAGACCTTATTAGGTTCATGACGGATGGTGCAATTTACTCCAGGAAATCTAAACCTTACAGTATGTACAGTAAGACTGTACAATTTGGTTAAAGATAGGTAGAGTGCGGGCACTCATTTATAACAAGGAACGTACTACACCGTTCACCTCGCCAATTTCTACTTCCCATCCATACAATCTGAAAAGCTCACCTCCCAGACATTGTGTAATTAGGATGACAGTTCGCTCGGTGCCAGTCGGCTCACACCCATGCCTCTTTTGATCGCTGCTGGCATCACGCAGCCACAGTGGCCCAGGTGTGTGGACCGATGACCATATGGCTCATTCTGCTGGCCTTTGGCAGCCATTTTCTCATTGCTATTGTGCGTGTGAGACGGGAAAATAATAATTAAAAAAATACAAATTAAAAAAAAACAAAAAAACCTCTGACCATCTGTTGTACACATCATTTAGCTTATAGTCCAGTTTTAAAACAAAGAGGCTGTAATTAAGGGAACGTCACATTTCGCGCCGTGATTGTTATTATCAGCATGAGAGCAGTGGGAGTGTAAATGTGTTTTACGAGAAGTGCTGGTCACTGCACACAGTAGTAAACATGGCAGCTGTTCAAGCCACACTCATACTGCCAGACAGACATATGACTGTCACTTGCATGGTTCAAATGCATTTTAGGATGTAATACTGAAAATGCAAAACTTTGACTGTGTTTCTGGTGATACATGATCAATAGGATGGTATCCATTATCAATGCATTGAAAATAAGTTGAACATTTCAAGCCCCAAAGAACTGAAGGCAGCAGTAACGTTAAAACATTTACACAGAATTTTTTTTTACCGCAAAAATGTGTGCGTTGATTTGACAAAATCCTGCTCATGTTTATACAATTATATAACAAAATTGCCGATCATGTAGCATACTTTAATCAGCCATTGCATTCTCAAGTAAGCATTTGTTGGTGGGCACATGGCAGCCCTGTCACCTTGACAACTCTGTCAATACACAACTCTATAGCGGTAACAAACGCTGGTTCCCTGCTATCTGACAGCTTCGGTCCCCAACAGTGAGCTTTGGCCGCCCATGACATGTTCACCAGTTCACCAGTTTTCCTTCCTCAGAACGCATTTTGTAGGATCTGCCGCATTCCACAGTCTTTCTACATGCCATTGTATTGGGATCAATTGTCACTTCGCAAAATGTTATGAATGATCAGGTTGTAATATTCCAACCTAGATACAGGAATAGCTAAATAAACTAGAATCCAATAAAGGATTTCATTTATCATGGCAGTGCCCAACATTTTGAACAACAAACAGCTAGAGCTGGTTCATTATTCATGTGGAGGAAGAAATGACACTAATGTTTTATCTTCAAAGCTCCAGCTAGGAACGTTTATAAAATGTAGCTTTGCAGGGTTGAAAAATCAGCTCCATCCTTCATTTCCTGGGTGGTATAAACTGCACTGTTTACATCCATGAGAACATAGTGGTTTCCTGCTTTATCAGCGTAAGGCCTGCTAATTAAAAGAAACAGATTACTTAGTATCCTTAAAACAGTGGGTATTAAAAAGCGGCTTGTTTGCCGTCCGTACGCAGATACAGTGCTGCCTCGTGTCCCCCTGCCGAGGGGTGTAATAAATAAGTCTTGGGAAGAAGCTATTTAGGTGTATAAGTCTGTTTTTCTGAGGCCATTACTTAAAAGACTAATGGAGGTGCGCAGAATTCTTCCAAGCATCCATTCCACATGAAGTTCAACTGGAACCACAGCAGCGTACAAGTAATAAAAACTGCATGTATGATTGATGGGACGGTCGATGCCAGAGCCATTGAACTGTGGCCCTGAGTAACGGGAGAATCTTGTGAGTACATCAGCCACAGTAAGAAATTGGGCCAGTAATGGGAGGATGAGGACAGGAAAACAGAGTTCAAACAGGAATAAAAGACAAAAACAATTATGGTCCGTGTTCCCGCAGCAGTAAAGATGAGCCCTTGAACACTTCTCCTCGTCGCTCACCCTCATGGGAATCTAAGGGCCATTTTTAAAACCAAAACATCTTTTGCTCCTCCCTCAAGGTCCATCTAGAAGACATTGTGCCGGACCCCCTTCAGCTTCTTGGCTCCTGTATTGACATATGAGTTATGTAGGCAGGGTCCAGCTCAGAAAAATGGAATTGAAACAGACTCTTGCTGTTCAAAGCCAATTTCTCAGTAAAGCCTATGTACATGTATATGAATGAACAAGCATGGGATTTGAAAAGTTCTGGTTCACACCGAAAAATATATTTAGTTCAACTTGCGTATAACAAATATGCTTGTCACTTAGTCAGTGAATAGTAAAGCTCAACATACATAAGTACAAAATAAACTTATTTAAGTTAAAGTATGATGCACCGTTAGTGTTGGTCACATCTAATTGACGCAGTCCAAATGCAATTTTCAAATGCAATCTAAAAGTGAAGTAATTGTCATTGTGGTACACTGCAGCACAGCACACGGTGACACAACGAAATGTGTCCTCTGATTTTCATCCATCACCCTCGGTGAGCAGTGGGCAGCCATGACAGGCTCCTGGGGAGCAGTGTGTGGGGACGGTGCTTTGCTGTGTGGCACCTCAGTGGCATCTTGGTGGCTCGGGATTCAAACAGGAAACCTTGCGATTACTGCTTCCTTAACCGCTAGGCCACCACTGCCCCAACAATCTGCTAAAATAGTGACAAGCATGGGTTTAAAACAGCATAAATAGGAATTTCCTGCATTATTCCTCCTCTTAAGCCAACTGTAATGCTGACAATGAGACAAGTTCACTCCCTATCTGGACTGCGGTTTTGCTTAAAGGGAAGAGAAAAGAGATGAGAGGATGGGTGAGTGAGGGCATGTCTTCGGCTCCCCAGAGTCATCTTAATAATTTATGACTTAACAGTTTTAAGATGTTTTGCTCTTTGTTTGCAAACTGTAACGCTTTCATTCCAGTTCTGCACATCTGGAAATAAATTTTGCAGAATTTCCTTGTTTTTTCCATGTGCTGTAAGGGTTCAGCTCATGGGACTTCAGCCTGCTAACTTGTTACTATTTTCAGCACAAATGCAAACAAAAATGCATAGGCAGGCTGAGAGATTACACTTCTTTGTACCAATAAGGAAATTCCTAAAGGACATTTTTGTTCTCATGCAGTACTTAGGGAAACAAATATAAACCATAAACAAATAATTAAACTGTGCAGACAGATTTTTTTCCTGTTATTTGCTTTATATTGGAATTGTTACTACATTTATTTTGCCCGTGTATATTTGTTTAAATAATTCTAATATTTTTCTGCTTGATACATTTTCATAGACTGACCCATAATGGTCAACCACTAGGCATGACATAAGGGTATTGATTATGTCCGGTAAGGGTGTCTGAAATAGCTCGGAGCTGATACTGAATATCTGATGCATGCATGAAAATTGTTCGGCAGCTGCATTGCCTTATGACCTTGTCTTGTCTGAGCGAAGCATCCGATCTCTGTGATCTGCAAGACTTCAGAACCCTTCGGCTAAAACCCCAAATGGCCATATTTGCACTCTAATACTAAACATTTTAAAGATTCAGGCCAATTAATGGCAATGTGTAAGACCTCAGAATAAAATATTTGAATTATGGTCACAGGAGCATAAGCAGAGCAGAACATGTGCAGGGAGATGCAAGTAGAATAAAGAATGCTACAACAAAGTGTGCAAGCTAGACCTGAGGTCAGTATTTCCCAGATAATTTTTTTTCACACATGGAAGAAAATGTGATTGCCAACCTCACCAATTAGCATTTAATGATCTTAATTAAGGGAATATTGTGCTGAGATTAGCCACAAGCCACTCAGGTGCAGTGGCCCTTTGAGAGAACACTAATCTTCTCAGGCTTATTGCAATTTTAACAGGGAAATCCTCAGGAGGGAGCATGACAGCGATTTAATGTAAGAATATGTCTTATGGTAGACAGACTGCGGCCTCTGAGATGCACAGTGTTTGGCGTTTCACATGCATTAGCCTTATTTGTTCTTCTGACTTATTTATTTAACAAAGAAGCCAATTAAAAATCAATTTTCAAATGGCAAACAGTGGGTCAGGCTTGTGACTCATCCATCGGCAGACCGCTGGATAAGTTTGGGGTTCAGGGTGTTGTTCACCCTTTCGGATTCAAGTTCACGTCCTTCTCACTTGGGGACTGTCCCATTTGCAGGTGCCAGTTTCTCGCTGTCATTTCTGCTGGTAGCATGGGCTTTGGTACCATTTAAATAAATAAACCAGTGGGTGTCATTGCTATTAAGGCCACAAATTGTAAAAGCTACGTTTTAACCTCATACTTTCATGGATACATTTTTTTTATCCAGTTTTATCCAGTATATTCTGGGAGGGACAACAAGAAAACAATACACATGCATGAAATGCACAATGGGTATGAAGTCATGACATTCATAACCAATATGATACATACATCAATATAATAGACACATTCGATTTCAGTAATTGAACTAGCACCCAGTGCAAAAATAGCAAAGATGCAGACGCACTTGTTCCATTGCCTTTTTATTGCATCACACTCACCCTATTCGAGCTACTAATTGAAGGTGAACGGTCTGCCTCCACCCAATTTGCTGTGCTTTCACAGAGCATTGAAAGAAATTACTGGTACAATGAGGTGCAGAGGAGTGGCATAAAATATGGTTGCATGTTAGAGACCGTGTAATGCTCATTAAAAAGGTGAATAATCATGGTTCTAACATGCACACGCGTCTGCTGTACATTTGACAATAAACTTCTTAAACTGTAAACTTAAACATGTAAAAATACTGCCTGACAAATAAAAAAAAACACAATGGAAAACTGAAATGGCAAATTAAAATAAGCCATAGAAACAAAACATCTTGAAACTGCGCAATGTGGCAGGCAGCCAATTAAAAGCACAATTAAAATATGCTGTGTAACTAAATAAGCATGAAGCATTTTCATTTTCAGCTGTGAAATGGTTCTTCAGGTGCCAGTGTTCTTTGCATATCGGTTTTACTGTTTTATACGTGAGATATAACCAGCTGTGAAAATGATGTGCACTGTACATTATCCTTGCCCCTTTTTTTTCTCCTGACAACACCAATAGGAAATCAGTATGTGCCTTTCAGCCTTATGATTCTTCATAATTGTTCCAGACCTATGAAGCGTAAGTGCAATTAGAGGTCATAACAGTAAATACAGTGAGGCCACGGGCAAAGTAACGAAACAAGATATCAAAGTAAGGTCTTCTGTTTAAGTTCCCTTTAATGGCCATTATGCTGCCTATGTGGACATAGCATGTGCACTGACAGTTAGTATATTATGAAATGTGATGTGTTTACATTTTCATGGAAGGCTCAGCCTGAAAAGACAGGCACGAGGAGAATTGCGGGTTGCGTACAACTGAAAGCAAATGTAGGCCAGCTCCTCCCTACGAGCCCCGGTGATGCACAAGATGAATCACCTCGCCCGTAATCCCAGGCAACATACTCCTCAACTTGCAAATTGCTAAAAGTACAAGTGTGTGAAAGAATTAGCACTTGTTATTTGTCACTGATGAGATAATTACGGTGGCGGTGACATTCAGAGATGTGTATGAAATCTTAGTCACTTGCTCACTTCACAACAAATTACCATTTGATGGATGCAGAAATATGTCATGAATGCATCGAGGTGCAGTCTCCGTGGGAGGACACCATGCATGTGATCAAATGATATTTTTTTTTGCTTTTTTTTTGCTATAAAACTCACTGTCCCTCCAGGAGACTTGAATGAGCTTTAACAATGTGAATGACACTTGACAATAGAATTAGCTCTCCACCGACGGCGAACACAAATTACATTCACAGTATGCAAAAGGATAATGCTGCTTTCTATACAGCAAATCATTTTTGTGACTCAGGTGCCTATTAAACTTTACCTCATTCATTAAAATGTCCCTACATACTATATATATTTGTGTGTGTGTGTGTGTGTGTGTGTGTGTGTGTGTGTGTGTGTGTGTGTTATACTGCATTCTGCATAGTGCTAACTGGTGTTGTGAATACTCAGACTTCTAATTGACGTATTATACATTATATAATGTATATATAATTTTTTCTAATACTTGAGTACATCAGCATATAAAGGAAATTTTAATTTAAGTGGCATAGATTGTAGATCCTTGCTGGCACATACATTGGTACCTGCCCATTTTAAACCACTCTACCATAAAGGTTAGAATTGTCAAAAGGACATGTGTTCAGCCCCCTGGGTGAAAATCACAGACAACTAGGTCCCCATGAGGTGTGTTACCCTGGACACCTGTGGTCATACAGTATTCTGCAATTGCATGTAGACATTTGTTCATCCGAACTATACACATGACTATAACTATAGTTGTAGACATAGAGTTTAACATATATTGTTATAAATATAACAAATTACTATAGACACATGACTATACTGTAGGTGGTAGAAGCCTGGTGGGTAACACACTCGCCTATGAACCAGAAGAACCAGGTTCAAACTCCACTTACTACTAATGTGTCCCAGAGCAAGACACTTAACCCTAAGTTGCTCCAGGGGGGGACTGTCCCTGTAACTACTGATTTTAAGTCACTCAGGATAAGGGCGTCTGATAAATGCTGTAAATGTAAAATGTAAATGTTCCTTGCTGTTGCCCTGCTGCACATCTGATGTTGTTTGGTCTTCTTCTGAACATGCCCACTTTCACCAAGCAGTTTATTCCCTAATTTCAACAAGAGTACTTTTGTCAAGAAAGCAAATTGAAAGGCACAAAATATTATTGTGATTTCCAAATGCCTCAGGCAACGATGGAAAAAAATGTTTTTGGATTCCTGCAGTCAGCATCAGTGCAATGTGAGCAGAGGCACTTAAGAGGCAGTCATATTCAGTGAATTATAGCTTGCAGTTGGTTTGTGGGTTTGCATTAGGCATGCTAAACGTAAATATCCCTATTTTGCATTCAGTATTGCATCAGTTAAGTGCGTTGGATGAATAAAGGTACTGAGCACAACAATGCAAAGGGATAATGTTGTGAAACAGTAATCCTCTAACAGCGGAGTTATTTTCACGGCTACCACGTACGCTGTAAATATTTGGGGCTGGCTGCAGCATATTGGTCAAATGACTAGCTACCTGTCAGCTGACCTATACAAATGCTGCTACTATTATTGCGTCTCTGTTGAACCCTTGTTGTTTCAAGGGCACCGAACCGGAAAATATTGGATGGATAAATGGAATTTAAACGTACTGATGAAAGCAAAAAAAAAACATTCAGTAATAGCACATAACAGTTTGGTATTTAAAGCCTCAAAGGCGTTGCCATTTAGAGGCGAGTTGGGAAGCTGATATGTTAAATATGAAGCTCATTTCGGCTGTATTTGTTTTGCATGCAAAGACAATCTTGAAAATGCAGCATAATGACAATGCCAATAAGCACTCTACTGGTACTAATCACTGTGCATACCGTTTCCTATTGTGTAATCTAGGCTCATAAAGCCACTTGCATTGTTCCAAGTAAACAGCGACACTTTATGTGAATAGATTTTGTCTGAAGACCCTTTCAGAAATGCCTGACGACCTGAACTTTTCCCTGGATGGGCTGAAGGTGGAACAAATCAAAGAACCACGAATGAAGAAGATTAGCGGGGTCATTCAAATAAAGTGAAGTGATTGTCACATGTGATACACAGCAGCACAGCACACGGTGCACACAGTGAAATTTGTCCTCTGCATTTAAACCATCACCCTGAGTGAGCAGTGGGCAGCCATGACAAGCGCCCGGGGAGCAGTGTGTGGGGACGGTGCTTTGCTCAGTGGCACCTCAGTGGCACCTTGGTGGCTCAGGATTCGAACCGGCAACCTTCTGATTACGGGGCCGCTTCCTTAACCACCAATGGAAAAACTAAAAGGACATACAACGAACTCTGACACAAGATATATCTGTTGAATTAAAAGCTGCTTAGTGGAGGGCAAAAAGAGGCAATGCATTGTCCACAGTGGAATGTCTGCCCACTGCATGCTCTACCAGGTGCCACTAAAACAGCATTTCCAGGAGGTGAGAAGTCGTGTCCTTTTGAGAAATCCACTCTGGATTATTCGGAACCACTGCACACTCTCTGTATGGAATGACAATATAATGCATGAGACTGGGGGTGCATGATGATTTACAATTTTTTTTTTTAAACCTTCATGAGGAGAATCTCTTCTGTTTGGCCTAGAAAATAATTTAAGGCTGGATTACAATAAATAGAGAATGATTACTATGATTACTGTATTTTGAGATCAGCGGGATTGGCATTAGATCGCCACCGCTGTTGTGCTTTAGATGGGGGGGAAACCTCCAGGCTGGCAGGCTTCATAATTCTCGTGGTAATGACTCCATGTGCTGACCAGATTTGTTGAATGGCCAACGGTCTGGGCAAAAACCTGTTCCAAACAGTTGGCTGCAGGGCCGGGCTGAGCAGCTGCCCACTCTGCGTCGCCACAGTCCACAAAGTGACCCGCGCTGTCAAAAGACCGCGTGAAGCCAGCTCTGTTGTCTTTGAGCCGCGTCTCTATTTTTCATTCGGTGACAGATGGGGTGCCCATGTGTTGGCGCCGACACTGGAGCTGCTGCATGCTTTAAAGAGACCCCAGAGCTAGAGGAGCATGTCTGTTACAGACCCTACAATGCTTATTTATGAGTGCATGCATGAGGAACTTCTTGAAAAAACTCTTTATTCCACACTCTTTTTAAACCTTTAAAACCCAGGCTTTCCGAACCTGCTTGACAACGTGCGGGCTCTGTGGGCTGGTTTATGTGCCGTTTTTTGTCGGGAAAGGTCTGGGAACAATAGCCAGATGCAGACCAGAGATACACATAGCCCTCACCACTCCCAGCAGGAGCCCTGGCTTTGCAACCCAGCCTATAAAGAATCTACATGCTGTCCTCCGCTACCCCCGTAAAACTAGACAGAAGCAGACTGCTCACCCAGCTCACCAGCGCTTCCTGGTACTGTGTGAATATTAAAAGCGCAGCAGGGCAGTGCGGGTGAGAGCGATATAAAATGCTTTTCCGGTCTCTTCTTACACAGGCCTTTGTTCTGCCAAAGTTTCATGCATAGGATAAATACCCTTGAGAAAGAGAGGAGGTAAATGGGACCCTTATCTGTAGAGAGAGGGAGAGGGGGAGAGATAAGCAATGGGATTGTGGACGACGCCCCGGCTGTCGTCTTATGCGTTTGCCTTAGCTGCCGATAAAGTGCCGGAGAACAACCACTTTCAGCAGCCGCTGTATCTGTGAAGCAAGGTTACCCTCGCTTTTAAGCAGGTAGCGATGTGTAGCTGCTGTGTTGTCATGCAAATGATAGTGCATAATATTTTTAATTTACATGTGGCCATGTAAAAAATGATAATCAATCGTACTATAAAATGCCATATACCCACAAATATATATATATATATATATAAAGAAGTTTGGGTGTAGACCAATAACTAAAACTTTAATTAATTGTGGTTTAAACAGGGTTTAAACTGAAGGACTCACCAGGAAGCGGCCCCGTTATCAGAAGGTTGCCGGTTCGAATCCCGATCTGACAAGGTACCACTGAGGTGCCACTGAGCAAAGCACCGTCCCCACACACTGCTCCCCGGGCGCCCCTCATGGCTGCCCACTGCTCACTCAGGGTGATGGGTTAAATGCAGAGGACAAATTTCACTGTGTGCACTGTGTGCTGTGCTGCTGTATATCACATGTGACAATCACTTCACTTAACTACCAATACTACTTGTAACGTAGACATCAATTACGATTAATGCAGTTATTGACATTTGTTCTTGAATCATTGTTAGAAATGTTACTAATGTACACAAATCCATTCTTTTTTTTATAGCATTACTGGTCACTTCATTTTTATTTCTCCCCAGTATTCAAAGAACATTAGCTGCGGACTGCACCCATTGGCAATAAGTGTAGGAAGGCAATGAGAGTCCACTCACACAAATCGATAGTGAATCCCACTATTGAACCACGGCAAATTTGCATCTCAAAAACATAACACGCTTCATCACACACTCAGATGGAGGAGAGGGGGTGGGGGAGTTTAACATTTACAGCCTTTAATGAAGACAGAGACCAATCGTTACAATACAAAAAAAAAACATGTAGCAGAGCGTCTGCTCTGCTGAAGCTCACCAGGAGTGCCTCACCTCCTCCAGCCGACATCTTCGTCGTCTCGCTCAGGCACAAGAAGTGACCCACTTCTAATTTAATATCCACACTGCTGCTTTGCACTCAAGGTCATGGGCCCCTGATGCCCAGACAGGGTGCTAACACCTGAAAACACAGATTTCTCACCTCTTGTCCTTCTAAAGGCTTTATAGACGATAAAAGTGTGAGGACGGCTGCCCATCTCTGCATGGTTTCAGTGACAATTTTGTCAGGACTCATTACACTTTGTGACCTCGACCATCCGTTATTAAACATTTTGGATAACCAATATTATGCATTATCAATATTTTCACAAAAAAAAGAATCCACAAATGAAATCAGGCTGTATTCTGAATCACAGGGGTTTTAAAAGCACTGATGAAAATCAAAAGTTTCCCTAATCATTAATAATGATATTTAGAAGAAAAATAACATGATGTCTAATAATTGCCACTCATTTTGTTTCCTTATATGATCAGTGGCTTGTGCCAATTTTCAGTACACTTGTTCAGAACCACAGCACTGGACTACTTGGCTGCAGGATGTGCAGGATGGCATGGTATTATGCTGCCTTTTTATGCAATTTTATGTATTTGGCACAACTAGACTGGACTACTCAAGTAGGATAAGGAAAGCCCTGCGGGCAGGTCTGGTTATACTTGCTTTGTATAATTGAAACAATGAGGTTATGCATTACAATCTGCACGTAGCAGAGACTCCTTCACACTGACCAGCAGGTATCTACTGAAGCAATTTAGGTTAAGCGTCTCGCTCAAGGGCACAGCAGCTGTAAGCCCAACCTGAGGCTTGAACCGGCAACCCTGTGATTTTTTATACTATTATCCAATCCACTCTTCCGTGGTGCCTTCTTTCTACTTGATTGTTTCATAGGACAGGATTCTGCCACGTAAAAAATTTAGCTGCTGTATTTCAGAGCTGTATCCAGACCTTTAACAGTAAACTGTCACGCTGGATCCCGTGAAGACCTGAGAACAGTTCCCAGAGCTCCGATTGCAGGCCACACGCCCTCGATTCCCCGCATTTGACGTCTTGCCTATTTCAGTGTACCTGCATCAGTGCTCCGGGTTCCGGTACTGCAGCCCGAAGCGTTGAGTGAAGAGAGACACTGTGTGCGCCCTCAGCCACTCATTTATTAAAACGTAGGCCATTTTAACCATTTTTCTAACCCAGGCTGCAAAGCCACACAACTTTGTTCCATTGTTGACAGTGAAATGTATGCAAGAACATATATATTTCAGATGACACAGCTTGTCACATGCACTTTGTTAACACAGGGAAATAGGTAAGCCCTTGGCCTAGTTGTCACACATAGATCTAACCCATGGTGTGAATTAATAACATTAAAGCCAAATTAACATCTTATAGCTCAGCTTGGCCTTCACGTTTAATCATCGCAAGGTTTCATAAAGTAACCTGTAGTAGTGCCTGCAGAATGTGAATTATCGGCAGCGATCTGCGGTATTTACCATTAAAGGCCGAGCAGCACATTAATATATACCCTGTGCTTAAAGCGCATGCATGTAAAGCAGCTTAAAGCTGAAATCTTTAAGCACGTGCCCATACAGTGGCTTAAAGCTTAAAGAGCATGCACATTCAGTTGTGTTTGGACTGGAAAAGATTTGCATTGCTAAAGTCAGTGCGACACACCTGTTCACTGACTGACGCTTTTCAATATTGAGTGAATGAAAATTATTGTTCTGAATTGAATTAATCCTGATTGCCTAAATTTGTATATTTTAATCAGTTTTTTAAAAGAAGTCGCATTTGCATGTGATATATTTTACTTGAAAAAAGGTATTATAATGTCAGAAAAACATTTTTTTTCTATTTGAATAGTAGCTGATCTCTCATTGCGCTTTGTACCTCAAGTAACTTAAGACCTTTGATCTAAATTTAGCATTTGCCTCTCGCCCTTCAGCCCACGCCCATCAGTCGTAGCGCAGCGGTGGTGTGGGACGGTGCCAATCAGAATCTCTGTCTCGCTGTGCCAGAATTTGCCTGGCAGTCCGAAGGAAAAAAATCTGCATTTCTCTTCCTGAGAGAGTCTTGGGCGCCTGCCCTGACCATCTGGGTTTGGAACAGAAGAAGCAACGACGAAGGGGAGAACAAGGGAGAAGGACTCCACAGTTCTTCACATGCAGTTCTTCTCTGCCAAACGGCGTACCCTCTACTACAATTTTGATTTCACAGGTTCGAAGTCCAAAGAAACCGAAAGAACTGCGTGTTTCTCTCCACAGAGAAAGAGCATCAAACATGTCAGCCCGTGGGCTCTGTGGAACAGATGATGGACATTAAGCCATGACTGAAATCTCACATTATTCACATAAAAGTCTCATTTCTTATGATAACCAGAGAGAGCTGTTTAGTATTTTTTCTCTTTGGACTCTCTTGTCTGATTCTCATGTTTCTTCATATAGTTGCTTCCTCCACCAACCGATGAATATGTGCAACTTGTTCTTTCAACAATAGCTTACAAACAGTTGGATTGAGCAGAGTCTCTGCGGGACGGCACAAAAGCGGGTGCTCAACAGAGGAAGTCATCAAACATGGCCTTGAGCCAGTGGGCCTTTGTAGATGGTTTTGAGACGCCATTGATCCGTGGGCGGAAACGCCATGGGAATACATTATTCATGCACCTTCCCTTAAAGTTCCAAAGCTTTCAGAGGCGCTTCCCTCAAAGTGGAAAGTCATAGAAATGAATGTAAAAAAGTCTGGAGTGACTCTGGAAAGACCCCTGGCCAGACGTGGCATGGGTGCGTTCTGTCAGACAGAGACAGTGAGTGATGGAGGAAGCAATTGGCCAGCATCCTTTCATCTCGCTGTGAGCGGTAATTGCTGAGATAATGCTAAGCGCTTGCTTTCCCGAAGCCACAAGGGCACTTAGCGCACAGCAAAATGCACGAGCATGCTGCAAAGTGTATAGGGTGGTTCGTTAAAGGGGGGGATGTGGTTGATAAGCCATGGCGAGGAGTGGAGAATGTGAGATGCCACTGTACTCAACCAAACCTCACTAAAAATGCAGAACACACTCTCATTAGATATGCGGGGATGTCTTCATCGACTGCCTCAGCCCCAGATGGTGAATGTTCAGCAGTAGCATCACTGGCAAATGTGCACTCTGCAGCTTCCAGCCAAAAGTTGGATGACTCTCTTCAGACATGTGTGGTGGGGAGCTGACATGTGGGAGGGGACAACAGCCTTGAATGAATTAAATAGAGTGTAATTTAGTTTAAAGAGAGTTGAATAAACTGTATATACACTGTACAATTTATCAGATTGTTTATAACACAGTAAAATTAAACCAAACAAAAAAATGCTGTATCATGAGTCATAAATCATATATCAATTTGTACACTCTGACTAACACAACAAGTGCAAAATATATGGCACCATTTGGTATTGCGTGTTATGTGTAAGGCTGCACAATAAATCTAATCGCAATTAGATGTAAGTGCTTGTTATTACATGAATGCAAAATTATGCAATTTATATTATGAGTACATTATATAAATAAATATATTATGAAGTAACAAAATCTTACATTTTAGTTTCTCAAAGTTTACCAACTGAATAAACTGACACTGGCTGGTTAGTCTCACTTCAGTTTGTTAATTCTTATTTCCATGTGCCGGACTGGAGTCGGGAAATGCAGAGTCGAGCTTTAAATCTTGGCCAGATTTGGTTGAACTTGTGTCTGCATACATGAACTTCTGGTCTATAGTACCTATGCTTTACATATGATTTGCTGCTTGTAAATTTGTTTTGCCGATTAGTAATGTTTTGCCGATTGGTAATGTTGTAAATTAGTGTTATTAAAATGTGATTTCTTTTAATGAAATGCTAACATGATGAACAAATCTTGGCCACAGTCATTAGGTAATGCGTTTTAAGGTATTAAACCCACCCATTTTCAAGCACATTTCCTTTCGCTCTTAGTCGATCACTTGTAGCACGTGCATAGAAATCCGGACTTTTTAAAAGCTGTACAGGTCGGGTGCGATACTCTCGGGCTCGGGCCGAACTCTTGCAGCTCTAAAGCAGGGGAGACTTGCTGCTCCAGAGCCGAAGACTGCAGTACAGAAAACCCCATATATACAACTTATATACTTTGCAGCTGGTGAGCCAAATACACACAGTGTGTTTATTATTGGAGGGGGTTTAATTATTTTAATAGGGTTTTATCCAAATGCCACACCTCAGTTCTTACTCCATTTTGATTGCCATTCAAAGCCACACCCGTCCCGTCCAACAGCGCTGATCTCTTAAAGGCAGACATCACAACGACAGCCTAGGTGGGAATGGATATGGAGTCGGACGACAGTGAACAACTGTATTAGCACATAAAACCTCCCACTTGTTATTGCTAGACAAGCAAGTGCCATTTATCATATCAAAATTGCATATCACAATATCGATCTCAGTAATCACAGTATGACTTTTAACCCTTAATCGTGCAGCCCTAGTTATGTGTAGACTGCAAATGCAAGAGGATGTTACATTTTCTGACATATTTTCAGGAAAGGCTTTCTATTTGGTCTGAAACATGTAATAAGATCACTTGCTTGTGGTTCGCCGCCTGCAGCTGAAGGAGCAGAGCTCCTGAAGTGTTTCTTATATTTGGATCCTGGTGCTCCATCATCATTAGACTCTTGTTTGGTCTTTTTTCACTTTTCTCTCACGTTTTGCTGTCAGTTTCTTTGTGGGTCCTTTCAGGGTCCTGCTGACTCCTGCCCTTTGTGGGGAATAGTGGTGAGTTTACTGACAACCGACATGAACGTTTGACTTTGAATGGTTTGTATCTGTGCTGTTAAAACAAGGAATCCCACTGTCCTCAAAGCTGTAGCTTTGTCACTAAACCCTCTGAAGAATGAACCATCCTCTTTTTATTCACACAGCCCTCGCCACCCTAGACTCTTGGTGAATAACCGAGCCACCCAACTGCCGTCCCCTGTCACTACCCCTCTATCTGTCCCTCCTCTAATCAGCCTCTCTCCTGGTCACTCTGTGACTTCGGGGTTTTATAAGATGGTGCTTAACCAGGCTTGGCTGAAGTGATGGTCACCTTACATTGCAGGTCGCCTCTCGGCTCTCAGAGAACGGCGTTATAAGAGTGTGTTTCCATTTTCTGTGTGTCGCTGGAGCACCAAGGGCAGCGTTCAAGAAGGTTCTGAGCGCTGTAGTCTTTTAGAGCCCGATATATACTGTGAGGTTATGGACCATGAAGGGCTGATCAAAGTCCTTAACTCCAAGATGCATCCAGGGAAAATGAGGTTCTTCAGTGAACTGTGCAACAGAACAAACATATTTTACTGTTGGCCATATTGATCTAGTCCTAAGTGCTGATTGGTTAAACTGACAATTTAAATACACCGATAAAGTTCATCAGACAGGAATCCACTATGAATTTCAGAACAAATAACACAGCAGTTTCATCTAGCGTCCTCCCAACCTGCATCGCCATTCCACATACGTTCTCATCACGCTCACTGGAACACGACTGCTGGCCTTCTGTTGAATTCGATAAGATGCTTCCCCTCCGATGCCCGTCTGGACGACGGCCAGCGTGACAGCAGTGGACCGACTGACGGACCGAAAATCGCCCCCTGGAAGCGGCTGCACCCCCTCCCCGTTCTTTCATCAGCAGCAATGCCCATGGGTCTGGGGATTTCACAGTAATGCTCGCTCGCTGATTTATAATTCACAATGCGTTGGCATGCAAGGGTAGGAATTACACATGTTGACAATGGCAGCTCAGCTTGTACGCCCAGAGGTAAAGGTCATCGTTTAGATGCAGTGGCTTTGTTCCCAGCATCGGAGACAATCGGGGCATTAGCATCTCGTGTGCATCCAATCCAATAAGCTAATGCACCCCCTCCGATCACAGCAGCGTTAATCACATGGAGGTAACAGCCTCTGACATCAAAGCTGCACCGTGGATCAAACCAGGTGGCCAAAACCAGAACCACACCTTTTTCCAAAGATGCACCCATAAAACATTTCCCTTCTGCAACAGAATTAAAATGCGGTCCTACTGTAAGCCTGTGAGGTCTCATGAAAGGTTTCATCTTTCTTCCCTCATTCCTCCTCCATCTTCTTCTACATTAGCATGAACGTAAATATGACATTCGGCAAACTCAGTCTTAATTACATGAAGCAACATGGATTCAAATCCAGTCGCTTTTATTGGAACAACGATGCAGTATTTAATTCCCGTGCTTAAACATCACCAGAATTCCATGACTGTTGTCTAATTCTGACAAAGTATGGAACAAGGAAGCCAACGGGAAAGGCCGCCTGATGCGAGATACCCAAGAGGGCCATTGACAGAAGTAATTTGACCCGAGGAGGGAAGATTGTGTCCGGATGAATTTTGGAAGGATGGTGAAGACCCTTGGGAGTGGCATCCCGGTTAAAGTAAACTGCAGCGGGATCGAGGTTATTTTTAGGTGTGGAAAATACTAAAATGTTCTTATATCTGCCACGTGGTTGTTACATAACTGTATAATGATTAACTAGAATTTAAATGAGTCAAATTTGCACATTAACATTGTTCTGTACACATCTATGGTCATATCTATTTTGTGAGACCTTCATGGGAATATATCACCCAATTTGCTTGTTCGATTCCCTATACCGCGCTGCTAAGCAAGACGTGTCAAAAGTGGCCCAGATTCTGCCAGCCATTGCAGCCTTAAAGGAAAACAAATAGCTGAAGTGGTATGGACGGGTCCCACACCTTCAGAGAACAGACACAGCATTTCTGCACATCGGTCAATAAGGAGCTGAGCGCTGAAATGAAAGGGAAGGAGGAACGCAGGGGACCGTGGAGCGGCTGAAGGGGGCACGAACACAAAATGGATGAGCCACTGGTATCAGATACGAAAAGACAAAAGAACGCACACACCCTGCCCCCAAGGTGCTCGTCTGGGAGCGGGTAATTGGGGCCATAGCTTTTTCATATTTAATTAAATCAACAGGCAAGCCGAAAACTCAGCTTGGGGTTTTTAGGCGATACGGGATTCAGGCTGCTCCACACACAGTGAATTACATTCACTCGATAAATTTAAGCTAAAATCCATTTAAGCAAAGCTAGTGTATACCATTTGCGTAAAAAAAAAAAAAGCCACGGTGAGCATATTATTATGTGTAGATAACAGAAGCACAATAGCGTCATCAAAAAAGTGGGGATTGGAAGTTTTTTCATCAGATACTTGGTGTCCTGCACCCATTTCCTGCTAATCTAATTGAATTTGGGGAAATTGCCTCTAAATCTATTTGTTAATCTTTTTCTTAATAGTCTGTTTCCTTTACACAGAATTCCGGCCTTTGAATGATTCACTGAAAGATGTAAAAGAATTAAAAGACGATTTGCATGTAACTTCTCTAGTGACCGGGTGAATCAGGTACAATAAAAACACCCGCCGCGCATGCTCTGAATATGGCAGTATCACCCTGTCTACTATGAAGAAAAATTTAAGATCTCACGTTCACCCTTTATTGCACAATTCGAAGCGTTCTTTTCTCCATCTTCATCTTCTTCACCTTGAAAAGGGAAATTTTTCGACAAGGAATGGCTGCTATTTGGGACTTGATAATAAAGAAACCACACCTGCTTACATGACCAGAGAGAATCTTTCCATGGGCAGAAAGAAAAGCAGAGGTTCACGTTCACCCGCCTCGCTCTTAAAACACTTGGAACAATGTCTTCTCCATTTGGTTCTCAAGGAGACATGACAACTGCTGGCTTGCAATACAGCACGTTCACACACTCACACACACATATGCACTCGGGTCAGCGAGATAATACGAAGTTGACTGTGCTCGTGTTGGCAGGAGCAGGCCCATCGTTCAGAGAGGTCACACTCCAGAAGTGGCACGGGTATGAGGGTCACTGTCAGCACACATCGTCTCTGATCTATTGTCCTTCTGCTGGCCCAGCACACTTTTCCCCCCGACAGGACCGGCTCTGACCCACACCCACACCAGACGCCAACGCCTTTACATAATAAGATGTTTTTTCTTTTTACGTGTGAGATTCTCATGCACAGGAAAGAGAAATTCAGGAGATTATATCACCGTCACTAGTGGTTCCTGTCCCCCTCAGCGAATCGTGCTCTCGAAAATCCCTTTATAGCCCTGCCAGAACGGCCAGGTGCTATATCAGCCTGCAGACCTCCTGAGTGGGTGGCGCTCCACATACAGAAAACACAGAACGTCCGGGATTTGCAGGCCGAACTGGCTTTTTCGACCTGAACTGGGCCGGATAGCCTGTTGTTGGATACATGTGATCAGAAGGTTGCCGAATCCCGCACCGTCATGGCTGCCCATGAGCAGGTTTTCTGAAAACTTTACAGGCAACAATACAAATTCCTAAATTCCTTCAGAGCCAGAGAGGCTTCTCCGAAATTGGTTTGTTAAAGGCCGCAGATGTGGTGGGGCGTAATCATGATTTTTAATTATTTCACAAGCGCGAAGAGGGCCAGGCAACCATCTCTCCGTCGGGCTACGGCTCACCCAGCTCTGCCTTCCAGCTGGCCGTCTGCACGCTGCAGATGTGTGACATATGAGCGCGTAAAACAAACACAACCACTTACTGGCCCGGCCCCCGACAGAAACGCTACAACGCCGAGCGCTAACTGCTTAAGCCCCAAACGAATGTGCGCCGCATCGTCCGTCTGTTAAATACGGACCTCGGGGATTCAATAAACAGGAAACGCAAGATGGCAGATGGGGCCAGGGTCCAAATGAGATTTTTGTGGATAGAGGGAAGCTGGGCAACAGTCCGTAAGTGGGCAGCACCAACAAGGCTTCACCCTGATGTGCTGTAACAATGTGATCGCAGAGTAATTGTTTCCTGGTCCTGACAATGCCGTCAGCGGAACATGGAGATATTCAGACAAAGGTCAACGTGTGAGAGAGAGACAAAAGATAACGAGAAAAGAGAGAAGGAAAGAATGTTGTGGGAGAAGAGAGTGCATTGATTTTTTTCCCTTTCCTTAATGGACTTGCTATAAATATATTCTGAAGCTCTGGCCAGATCTTTCCTTTCATATAGTAACTGCTAAGACCTGCAGGGAAAAAAACATGTAGTTTCCCCCAACACGTCGACCCGAGAACCTTGGAGCACATGGAAATGTAAGGACATTTTTAATATTAAACACTGACTGTGTGTACTCATCTTAAATCAAATAACCACTCATTTCAATGAAAAAAACAAAAGAAAATGTAATTTCACCATGTAATTTGTTCAGTACTGTTCGTATTGAGTAATTGCATGAACATTAATTGTTTAAAACAAGTGCCGTGCATTTGATAAATGCTTTATTAATTTGACTTTTGTCCTTCATGGGTCTTATTGTTTCATAGTTAAAAAAGATTTATAAAACCGAGAATATGAGTGTAAATTTATAGAGATATCAAATTGCCCAATGGTATTATGTAGCTAATTCCTGGTGCTTCTTATTATAAGCTATTATCATCTGACCTTCTGGACATTACTTTTTTCCTTTTGAAAAGGAACAGAAAAGTATTTTATTGGCACTTTATTAGTATCTGAATGCAGGAGAAAGTGTTCGATATTTTAGCAAAGTCTTAAGTTTATAAATCCCTTCACATGTGTTCTTTTTAAGAGCACTTACTTTTTAAGTTCACTTAAGTGAACAGAGATGACTAGCTTTTCTTCAGGAACGAAAATAAATAAATGATATATATCTTTTCAGCCGTGTGATGCATTTCTGTTCCACTTGAGGAAAGGTTGATTTCAACATCGACATCCTGCCAGTGAGTTTGACTGTGTGGTGATAGTACGTGTAGGGGGAGATTTATCAAGACTCTGCAGCCACGGTGCCAGACTCTGGTGAGTTCAAGTGCACGTCTAACTTTGCACTTATCCACAGCAGACACGCCAATGAGTTTCACACATTTCCCTTGACGTTAGCCTCATGTGAGGAAACGTGGAAATGGAAATGTTGTATCAGCATGCTGCAATTTATCAAAGTCTGTGTCACACAAGCAGTACCATCAATATAAAGCAAAAAACAAAGCAAGAGAGAGGGAGTGATATGCAATAGATCAGGTACATCATGCTTCTTTATTCCTCTTTAGGGTTTCCACACTTCTGCATGCACCACCAATCCGATTCTGTAGGCAATGGTAGCCAACAATATATTTTGACCCTGATGGAGGACATCTGGATTTCTTTTCATCAAAATCATTAAAGTCATATTGATTGATGCAGCAGGACCTGTGTTACCTGCTCCTAGCTATATATGCAGTTTGGTTCAACACAAAGTCAGCATAAAGGCTGCCAGGGTATTTATTGAACAACAGGTAAATTGTACTTGCCAACCAGTGAACAAAATATCAGTAGCCATTCGCTCATTATATGCTAATCAAATCAGACATGGAAAAAGTATAAATCAAAGGCCTGCCCCTGTAGCAAGGCAAAATAAGAAAAATCTTCTAGGAACAATGAACGTGACCATAAGTGTTCTGAAGGTTATTGTTTCATGGCAAAAATCAATGCATGTAAGGTGAGAAAGAACACACCGACATAGTAAAATTTCAAATAAGGTACATATTCTCATGCACTGTGTCCAGTGTTTAAAATGTCAAATATGATCAATACGCTAAAAATAGTCTTTCACTTGTCAATAGTGTTGTAAGAGGCTGAAAAGTAATACGTTATATTGCAATGTAAAGTGCACTTCAATGGTATGAAGGGAATTGTCTCTACATTAAGCTGGATGTTTGCAAGTGACCAAAAGCTAAAGTACCAGCAGAAAACAAGAGGATGCAAATGAATCAACTGTGGTATCAGGAATGACACAACGATTGCTGGGGACACCAAAATAAACACAGAGAGGAACTAAAGGTTTACCGTGTACGATGGAAGTACTTCCATAGTATATAACGTCCTCAACTGAGCAGCCACGGTCACCAACCTAGGCCAAGGAAGAAGAAGAGAATAGGTTAACACGCCCATCTGAGAAAATGCTATATTCTGTGTAATGACAGAGCTGGGCAAATTTACATAAAACTATTGGTATTTTTTTTTATTTTCAGGATTTTTTTTTTTATTCTGCTCGCATTCTAAAAGAAAAATGTCTTATCAAAAATTGAACCGTGATGTTTTTGTTTCCCTGATCAATAAAAAAGATCTTGGCTCTCTGCCTATTTGCTGTCAGAGACTTCTAGGATCCTCGAATACTCGCTAGGGGAAAAACACAAGTAACAATTACAGTCTGCCGAGAAGCCTTCTGGACATCATGGATGACACCTCGGAAGCAGAAGTGATAGTGTAAGGGTGGTGGTGTTATTAATATCCCTGTATCTGAAAAGCAAGTAACTGATGACCCCTGTCTAACGTTGACACACGTCTCAAATGATATTGTGTGCACTACAGGTAAATATGCTGCAGTACAACTGAGAGCCACATTCATCTGGATACGCTTTCTTGATTATGTCTCCCATTCATCAGGCACCACTAAAAAAAAAAAAAAAAAAAAGTTTTATAACTATAATGAAGCCTCTGAGAAGAATGTCCCTTTTAAATGGCTGAAATTAAACTGCATAATTTATTGGACAGTAACATTTTTATTCTTACTGATTTCTAGAAGGAAATCATTTGCATTGCGCCATCTATTGCTGTAAGACAGTGAAAAGCTGTAGTGACCTCTTCTACATTGTGCACACCAATGATGGGAGAGAGAAGAAAATAAATCACAACGTGAGGACAAAGGAGATCAAAGTAGGTCAATGGGTCTGGCCAGCGAGCCAGGTCGATCCGTTGTGAACATTGGGCCACCAGCCTTGTCACACTCCAGGAGGAGCTACTGGGTCATGTAGGACAGTCACCCTACTGGAATACTGAGTTCATGAGCCCTGTCCACCTAAATGTTGTATTTTATATCTCAGTAATAAAAAGAGGTGAATATAACAGGCAGTAATGTTAGCAGAACGCACCTGTATATGGAATCTATGCAACTTTCTCCATAAAGGCAGAATCACAGACCCCACAACCTGTTCTGAGCTACGCCTTGACACAGACTCTCTTATATACATAAGCAGAGTTGGTCTAATTTTACTACAGCTTGCATCGAGAATGCGAGCATTTCCTGTGCCGTGACACATCTAGAGAATGGCACAAACGTATGCTGTTCCGTGCTGTCATTGCGACCTCACAGACAACTGGTGGCGGACAGACACTTAACTGCTCACTATAATTCTAGCTCAGGCTTATGGGCAAGGATGTTTATTTGGGTTACTAGCGAGGAGAGGCAATTGAACGAGCTAATACACTCAAGGGAAGGAGTGACGTTGGGTGTGACGTTAATTCATTGCAGTTTTTGCTTTGAGAGGAGTCAGGCAGAAGGCTTTCTGCTGGGTACATGTTCACTGCGCAGCATAAACAGTTACAAGCCGGCGCCCAGTGTAAGCCTCAAGTAACAGTTATGGTAACTGTTTAATTACAGTACAGAGGCAGATGCTGTAATGTGCTATATGGGATTTTTAAGAATTTAATGTAGTCTTGTTCACGTCAAGCAGCATAAAGAAAACATAAAGATTACTTAATCGTAGTCTGTGAATTTGTAAAGGTACTCTGTTGCACTGCATGGAACTTGTGCAACAATATTTTATTACATGATTCATACATATTCTTGCCCATTGAGAAACTGCATATGAATCATACACGTGTGACTGAGCCAAAAATGCCAAGATCAGTTGTGTTATGGATCACGTAATAAAACAGCGTAAACATGTGTTACTTCTGGACATTCTGCGTCTGGTAAGTATAACCCATCAGGCTCTAAACGCCAGGCTCAGTACGAGTTGTTCCTTTTATTACTGTGTTTTAAGAGTTGACAAGCCTCTGCGTACCCTGAACACGCCATCTTTCACACATTCTTATGCAGGTGGTGACATATTTTATAATTTACATTGCTGGGCTGCTACATGTTCTGTGAGGTGAGAGGTGCACAATTACTATTTTCATAATGTCAGTGGAGTGCGCAATTACACGGTTAAAATCACATGCATTTAGAGCTAATACTGATTTCTCCTCACAGATTAAACAGATGGGACAGAAAAAAAAAAAAAAAACTAAAGGTGAAATGCACACCTAGCAACTGGCCTCAGGTCAGGTTCTTCCCCCAGGGAATCGCTGCCTTTTGTCTCTCCGTATTGTTGTACATGCAAACACACCTGCCTCTTTCCGGTTACGTCCTGAGCAGCCGGCTCCTGTGTACTGAGCATTTTAATCTCCCTTTTCCTGTCCACATCTGCTCATTTTAATTGCAGATGCTCCTGGCCAGTTCTGTAGCCTGAGCTACAGCATGCTGCTGCGACTGCGGAGCACATAGCTTGTGTCACAGGTATGCGAATTCATAACTGCACCCCCCAAGGAATGTCATATGCCCAACAAATAAAGTAAAACGTTTCATAAAGGGAGCATCATAATAGACGAAGGCAGGGGAGGACGAACCCCCTTCCTCCATTTAATCAATTAAAGGCTGTTTTTTTTTTTTATCTCAGAAAAGGTACTTACACGCATTGTCTCAGCGCATATCTCTGAAACGTTTATTTTTTTGTTAAATTACAGCTCTTTGATGTAGATCAAAGTGGGTTTCAGTAAATTATGTATGATGCCGAGGAGTAGGCGGCTGATGCTCCGACTGCAAATTATTGTTGTGAATTTGGTACAAAAATACATACAAGTCACTTGCTTGAATCGTATGGTGGCGGCAGTGTACCCAGGACTGGAAAAACCAACGACGATTTGTCCGTTTTAATAAAAAATAATGAAATAACGGTCAACAACCTCAGTGCCAAGTTCCCCGGTGAATCCGGAGACCCACTTCACACAATGTCTAGTGGAGGAATATCTGACCTTGGTCTCCTCTATTCACTATTTGTAGCCAGCGCCTGAGATGATTCATCAGCCCAGCTACGGCAAACACTCAATAAAACATCAAAAGCCCAGAACACACAGCCACCCCCCCCCCCCCCCCCCCCCCCCCCCCGCAGACAGAACCTGTCTATTCCAGAGGCCGTGGATCTGGCCAGAGAGGGGCTAACCGCCCCACGCACAGACCCCCGTTTAAAAATGCCATGCCGAGAACCATGCGCTGACAAACCAGACGAAAGGATAAAACGGTCATGATCGTTACGTAGGACCGTTTATCAGGCTGCCTCCGTCTTGCTGGATGAGGACTTTCATTATGTTCCAATCTGCAGGCAAAGTCACCTGGTGGTCGGCACCATCGGCATGTGGTGTGAACGGCAGGGCCGATCCTTTTGACAGAGGCCCTTATTTATTATTCAATTAATTTCAATATTTCAGCAGAGACAGGATGTGCATGCGCTCATAAATATTTCAGCCCTGCCGTACAAAAGGGAGTACTTGTCCACTATTGAGCCGAGGCTGCGGACTCCCTCGCCAATCACGCAGCAGCCCCTGAAAAGTGTTCTGATTAAAAATAAAAAATATTAAAAAAAAAACCCTCTTCATCTCTGCTGCGACTGCTGCCAGCAGCTGCAGAGCTACGGAAGTGGGGTGCAGCGGGGAAGGCGGGTGGGGAACTGGAGGCAAAAGTAATTATGGCGACTGTGTACGGCACCGGTGCTCGAAATGAGAACAATCAGTCGACTGTCTATTCATATGAGAGCGGCGGGTCTTCTTCAGCACGGAGAGAAATGGCTGCTGTGGGGTTAACTCTTTCTAGTTACAGCTTGCTGTAACACACACACACACACACACACACACAGGCACAGACATGCACACAGAAAAAAAAAAACCTTCTGTCTAACTCATTCTCCACACCTTGCCGAATCGTACACTAATCGGAAGATAACTATTCAAACGCATGAGAAATAAATACATAAGATCCCCGTCTCCGCAATGTGGAGAGCGTCAAATGAAAAACTTTTCATCTGAGGACGAAGATTAAAAAAAAAAAAACAAAAAAAAAAACACCTCTGATCTGAGGTGGTGCATGAGCCCTGCCCAACTCCATCACAACCAACCGACACAGGGCAGGACATCCCATCCTTACCTTGAAATGCCATTTCTTATCCTATAGTCTGTGCGATTTGGACCGTTCTGCCCAATCACTGATGCCGGAGCTTTGCAGGAGGAAAGAGAGCCTCGATCTTTTAGTATTATTCTTCTTTTTCTTTTCATCCAACTCTCCCTCCCTCCGCTTTTACTCTGAGCAAGGTTAGAACGTCCTTCACCGCCGCGAGATGCTGTTAACGACCCCCGCTCTCCTGGAAACGTATCCCCTTGATGTCTCCGTATTCCAGCCGGTTGAGAGGAGAGGATGCGGTGAGGTCCTTCCCCCCGCGCCGGCAGCGAGGAAGTGAGGCGGCCCTCTCCGCTACTGGCTGCTCAGAGACGGCGCCTTCCCACCTCGAAGAATCCAGCCGCGCGCGCCACACGCCGTCCGTGGTCGGAGCGCTCTCCCACGGCCAAAAACTTTGGGGCGTGCGAGGCAATCACATCCTGCGCGCATCGTGCAAGTATCCTCCTCCTCCTCCCTGGGAATTTTTTCCCCTCTTTCTTTTGCCCAGTGCTCCTTAGAATGAATCTTCCTCCCTGCTTCAGCTCAGGGAGTCACACATCAGATACAGTAAGTCAGTGGACTGAGCCGCTATCTCTCTCTCTCTCTCTCTCTCCCCGTGTCTCACATCCGCACTCCGGTCCTTACCCCTCCCTCGTGTAGTTCCTCCCACTCTCTCTCCATCCCTCCCTGCCTCCCCTTTCCCTCTCTCCCTGTCTCTCCGCTCCAGATTCGGAGAATTTCTGCACTGGTATTCACTGGCGTGGCGGAGATAATGATCCCCCCCCCCCCCCCCCCCCCCCCCCCCCCCCCCCCCCCCCCCCATGCCTTTTAGGTACCTTGGGGACACAAATAACAATGTGACAAATACGCAGAAGACAAAAAAAAAAGGCTGGGTGGGACCTTTACCTTCAGTGGTGGGTGTGTCTGCATCTCCTGTGTAAACCCCTGAACGTCCCTGTGAGGAAACCCCTGCATTCCAGGGGCAACTCCGCTGGTGAAGCGGGCAAAGTGTCAGGGTAGATTGAAGACGAGGATGGAAATAGAAGCTGCGGATCTGCCCGCCCCACCCGAGCGAGGACAATGCAAATGGGTTGGCAGCCGTGGCGTCTTATAAGTGCCGACATAAACAGGACCGCCAGCGGTCCCATTATCACCCAGCACACATATGCGCGTACGTGAGAAAACGATATGAAAATGAGCCATCACATACATTTGCGGGAGGAGCCTCGTGTGCGCTGGACCCCGTCCCACTTTTGGTCTGAGTGTGAAGCTCTGCCGATGGCTGATCGAGGACGCATTACAGTTGGTGACCGAGCCCACTGGGGTCCGAGGACCTGACACTCTAGTGGTGCAGATGCATAACTGTTTGCTGCCATGTGGGCGTGCTGGTAAACACACAGTCGCATTCAGTAGTGTTGAGCGCCACTTCCTCACATATATACACAGAATCAACAGGCACGATTTTAGATACTCAGTTGTAGGTTCATCAGTGTCGCAGATTTCATGTTTCAACTGAGTTTTCTGGTTAGAAGCAATGCGATGAAACAGGCAAGTGTGAGACAAAGTGAGGTTTTGGTTTAGAATAAAGCATTACTATGGATGAGCTGCACAGAAACATAACTTGAGACAAAGACTGAGTGGATGATACCACTAGCCCGCAGCAGGGGTCTCAGTTACCATCGGATAACACTGGAACATCAATGGCTGGAAACGTAGGATGTGTTGGAACGGAAAAATCTCAGTGGAATTCGAAACATGCTCATCTTGTGGCAAAAGCTGCCCCAGTCTTACAGCACAAAGGAACTGTCCCGGGTCCTGAAAGGGGCACTCTGTCTGCCAGAATTTAGACTGAATTGAGCGCCTAGCTTGTAAAAGCACGTCACGTGACTTGTGATCTTAGGTCGGATAAGATTTTCTCTCGAATGGCTGATGAAATGAAAAATGTTATCCATCAGCATCTCCACAACCTGCAACATTGTGAGCATGGGAAAAAAACACTCCTTGGATTAACCATGTTATCTTATGAGTAGGGTATGTCTGTGATGAAGCTGATTGGGCCACCAGTGGGCCACAGGTAGGTCCAGTTCAGCATTTCGAAGGTTGTCATCACCTTTAGGTGCTCAGTAAGTGGGAAGGTATGTGTTCAAGGATATGACTGGGATGCTGGTTCTTTTTGCAGTGGATGGCAAATGGCCTCCTCCAAATTCCATAGCAAGGCTGCCATCACCACAGAAGGGGGCAGCAAAAAACTGAACCCAGCCATAATGAGAATTGTTACTTTGTTACATCCAGTGGCAACAACTAGGCATTTCTTGATTCAGTAAAAGTCACCCAGGACTCTCTGGAGCAAATATGTGTGATATAGAGCATATATAGAGATATATAATAATTTTCACTGTGATGATATGCAATGTCATATTGTGTATGCAATCTTGCTCATGTGGTGTAAAAGACAAATAATATCACCACTGAAAAAAGTTTTAGTTATCTTTGGGTCTTGCATGTCACTTTTAGTTATTTTAGCATCATTAATGCATTGTGAATTCTACAGAACTGTGACATTATTGCGATGTTTCATTATCATGAAAGGATCATAATTCAATTTCAGTGAAAATCAATACAATTTAACAGAGTTCTTCCTCTTGTTTGCAATTAATTGTTTATCATGAAAAAGAGAAAACTTTTATCTTTAAATCAAAATGTCCTTGTCTCGCATTGTGAAGAATACATTATACATTAAATGTAAGAAGCTGAACTAAATGCTGATTAAAAATTCAAAAGCATGAAACTTTACAGAAGGTTTAAACTGATAAGACATTAAACTGTAAAAAGTTGCAAAATAAAATGATTAATATGAATTCAATTAAGATAGCAATTTATTGAAAGATCCATTCGTATTGAGCTATTCTGCAGGCTCAATGCAAGAAGATTCCCTCAAAATGTTGTCCTATGATATCAGACAGATAACAGTGTTAATGCTAGACCAATAAAAAAATGACACAAAGACCATAAATGACCATTATGTCCTGAGGTTTACAACATCACAAATTAAGGCATCGATTCGAGTAGGCACCGTTCGGATTGCTGCTAAAAACAAGAGTGAGCATAATTGAATTCTGCTGCTGATAATTTGGTATTGGAGTCCAAGTTAAAGGTATGGCATTGACAACATGAGTCGTGAGCGAAGAGAGCAGTGCTTGCGCCACACTGGTCCACACCTTATGCGGTGCAGCTTGCAGATAAGCCTGGCTAAGCCCCCTGGCACGCAGACCGGCACGGGCCAGAATGAATCTCATTTTCCAGGTGCTCTCGTTTTCCAGCAACCTTGCAGCCGTCCAAACCAATCAGCAGGATGGGAGAGGACCAGTCATCTCTGGTATCTACTGAAAGCAATATGGGTATTACGCCTGAGAACACTTCATCATTTTGTATCCTCTGAGGATTACCCCGATCACAACACAGGCATTCAGCACTAAATACGGCTATTGATGAGAAAAAAAAAATTAGGAATGACTAATTGAAATGTTCTCGGATATGCAGCATGCTCATATTGCCAAAAATGTAGCATGCTCATATTGCCAATATTTGTTAGCAAAAGTTACCTTTTTGTGATTAATTTTTATAATAACATGTCAAATTTGAACCTGTATCAATTTTAAATTATGCTTAATCTATAACTACATTTTACACACTGGAGGACCTTTCTTTTGTTTTGCTTGCAAAACTCAACGGACAGTGAGCCAAAGACGCAACGTAAAGCAGAAGATTGAGCAAGATAGCACTAATTTATGTACAAGTTCAAGCATCAAAGCATCATAAAAAAGGTTATTAATACTTCCCTCAATGCATTCAGTATGATTATGACTGCCACCAAATATTCCTTAACTTTCATGACAGGGGACATAGTAAATGGAGACGCAAGTGTTAAAACAAAACACAAATCAGGTTTGATGCCTCTAAAATCAAACATAACAAGGCAAATAAAATATGTGTCAAGAGACATTTCCACAGAGTCCAGAATAATATCAGTGATCTCAGGAGAGTCCTCATATTCATGTAGTGGTGCAGGGCAGAGGTGTGAACCTTCACTGGTCTCAAGATTCGATTCGATTATGATTATCAGTGCCTCGATATTGATGCATCGTGATGCATCCCAGACATTTTCTACATGGTCACATGATGTTAAGGGCTCGTACACCTGTGTGAACGCTCTGATTTGCTCCAGAGCAGAAAAACTTGTTTCGTCCGCACTCACCTTGTAACCGTTGTATATACTGGTAGTTCTCCTTTAAATGCACACGGTACTATGGTGTGGGCGGAGTTAAACGTCTGCCCAGGTCCTGATGCAGATCAACATCTCCACCAAGCAGAGGAACTGAGCAGACTGGTCCAAGCTCTGTGGTCCTTGTCCCTGTGGTCCTTGTATTATTTCATTTTGTATTACATAAAAGCAGCAATATTTGGTCCAAATTATTCTGACACCTTAGTTCCAAATAGTATTCATTACGGAATTAATTTTTTTTTAATTCAACTGAATGCTCACTACACGAAAAATATGCGTGTTTTTGTAAATCCCGGTAAGATGATATTGTTGTGTTGTAGATCTCTGAACACTCAGAGAAAGATCAGCTTTTCCTCCATTCCCACTTCGTGTGTCTGTTTCGAAGTGGCGGAAAGAAGACTCTCCCGCTTGGATTCTATTGGTCGCCCGCAAAAAATACATCATGGTCGCCACGCCACGCAGCATAAAACTCCAACACGGAACGGCACTGTATTCTGTAGAACAGGCCGCCACAGTCACTACCTGCACTACTTTTTAATGAGATTCACCAACAGAAAATCACCAAGCAACATCATTATGATAATCGATTATGCTCTGCACTGCATCGATGCAATATCGTCCACGTCAGCATCGCGATGCATCGATTATACGATTAATTTCAACACCTACAGGGGACCGATCAGGGCTGACAGGTGCAGGTGGTGGTTGGATATTTGGAGCTGAGTAAGGAGACAAGTGAGCATGGGGCAGACGGGCGGAGGGCATGACCGAAGAGTGGATATAATGCATTTTCGTCCCGTACATTTCTGAACACTGCTCAACACCTTCAACACACTGGGGGACATTTCTTTCAAGCTGACTGAGAAACTGGATGGTTAGTGAATGGAAATAAATGTTGGAGTTAGTCCAAGGTAAGTCAACTGCAAGGTAAGTCAGCTGTTCATTCATTAGTTCAAGGCTTACATCTAACTCCAGCATTACATCTTCCCTTTTGGTTTATTTTGAGTCACTATATGCAAAAATGAGCTAAAAAACCTTAAAAGATTAGTTAACACAGCCCTGCTCAGAATGACTGGTTTGGGTGTAAGATAATGAGCCACCCATGAGATGTACCAGTGTGTGGCTGGCTCCAAGCTCTCCAGTATTGCCAGATGGTTAAGTTTACTGCCCAATTTAAACAGATAAAAAATGTTATATTGAGTCAGTTAAATAACTGAGCAAAAAAATTGTTTGAGCAATAAACATAACATATGATACACACACATATATGATATAATTTATAGAATTTTAATAATGTATAGAACTTTAATAATGTATAAATTATATCATATGTGTGTGTGGTAAATTTAGGCTGCCAGTTTGAGGATCAGGTTTTAGTAACTAAAGAGTAAGATTAAGTAATGGATATACTTTATATATAAATTGTATCTAATGTTTACAGCCACTCCTAAAAGGTCCCCGTGTTAAGATTTATATATCATTTTTGCTTTAATATAGGTCTTAGTGGTCCCCTAATACTGTACCTAAAATCTCTTTCCATTCTGCCTTGATGCAGAATTACAGCCACTTTTGCCAGTCACACAATAGAATTTTCCCAGGGCAACACCATTTGTAGCTTTAAATGCTGATGAGGAGGAGACAGGTGAGACAAGGAGAAGTAGAAATGAGTGTCTTGCATGATGGAACTAAAAAATACATTTGTGCAATTTTTTTCTTTACGTTTAATCACCAATCGACTGCAATACGGTGCATGTTTGCAAGCCATGATGGTGGAGTTCCCTTTTTTATGGGATGTGTAAAAAGAGTGAGAGAACCGAGCAAAAACTCTCTCTCTCTACACACAAAAGCACTGTATTCAAACCACTCCAACTTGATGTTACCTGGCAGAAAGAGGCATGGCAGAATAGAGGTTAAAAAATGAACAGTTTCTAATTTATTAACACCGGTAAATTATTATTGCAGTTACATGTGAATATTGTATGTAAAAAAGGTACCAATGTTACAGAGAAAACAAAAATGAGAAGAAAGGGTAAAGGGAGAGAGAGAGAGAGCGAGAGAGAGAGAGAAAGCCATGAGAAAAAAATGAGAGGATAGAGCAGACTCGAAAACCGGAAAATCTGGTGCCTCCCGTCTGGGGAAGACAAAGGGGGAAGACACGTTTGGCTCAGGGGAGGACCGGCAAATGTTGCAATGTCATCCGACAAAAGACAAAACGGATGTGTTGTATCTTCATGCACAACAAAGGCACAGGAATGTCATGGCTCCGCGACATCTCTTCTTACAGACAGCCGCTATGCAAAACAAAGCGTCTGACGTCCCATCTTACAGACGGATGGGAAATTGTCTGGGTGGACAAAGCATAAGAAACGAGTGGAAACCTGTCCCCTTGTGACAACATAAGGAGACAAATTCCAGATCCAACCATCTAAGCTGTTGCTCTCTGAACGGTGATTGAAGCAGAATGGCCAAAGTTACTCTTTATACATATCACTGTTTCTAGTTACTGCAGGACCATAGACAGGGTCTGGGAATTCATATTAATGTTAAATAACATCACAAAGTGAAAATGTCATAATAAGAGACCTTTAACCATATCATCTACAATGATCCCTTTTAAAATCCATTTACCCATTTAAGTTCTGATGCTAACATCTGAGATTTTTTTTGTCACCATTGACAGTTGGTTTGTACATTTTTCATTACTTAAAACCTTTTCTTAAAATGTTTCCTGATGTTCTTTTGTGTTCACCATTACATGGTCATTGCATGGTCACCTCACTTCTTGCACTGTTGTGGCATTTCTTGTAATACAGTAAATGCCATGAGGCAAAGCAGCCTCCTGAAAGTTGATTAAGTTCTTGTTTGACACTTTTGCCCCAAGGTGCATGTAATGACTTGTCTCTGGCCCATTGATCAACAGTGGAACTGGTACTGAGACATGTTTGAGCATATCTAATTAGAGTAATATGCCTCATTAAGTTTAATTAAAGCTAAAGTACAGACAGACTGCTCAAATTAAGTGTGAGAAGACATGGTAACTCCTACAAAAGTTTCTTCTCATCCTAAATATGTTTTTCAGGAAATGCAAAACAGGTTGCTTTATCTACAACAAACATGTCAAGCGCAGCCAATATAAATGCATAAAATAAGATCACAATTTGTCATTCGACTAAGGATCATTATTTTGGCTTGGAAAGTCTTCTTTACAAATGTCTTTGTTTTTTAAAGGAAAACAATTATTGAAAATTAAAACGAAAATGATTAAATTCTGCGTACATGTACAGAAGAACAGCAGTAATTAGTCTTCTGTTCCAATGAATGCTGTGTTCATTATAAGTCTGTTACTTTAAATGGTTACGTGCTCATTAGAATTACCTTAACCAACTGATCTGTAATCTGCTATGGTCTAAAAGATGTAATTACTGCAAGCTGAGAATTTTAACAAAAAGAAACTTTTAAAATATTGCCACATTCCAACACACTGCTCCCCGGGGCGCCTGTCATGACTGTCTACTGCTCACCAAGGGTGATGGTTAAAAGCAGAGGACACATTTCGTTGTGTGCTGTGTTTCACAATGGCAATCCCTTCACTTTCACAAAATTAATTATATAACTCAGGACAAAAGGGATGAGAAAATGAACAAAGACACATTAAATGTAACAGTTGGCTTAAAGTTATCTGGCATTTTAGCTTCAACACTAGTTAATGGATAATATCAAAGCCTTCAGATTTGGCCAAAATACTAGCAGCAATTGTATAATGTCTGAGGAGGTGGTGATAATTAGTGATGTGGTAACAATGTATAAAAAGTTAATTAACTAATTTAGATGATTTGCAATTTTGATGGTTTTAAAGTCAAATGGTGATAATATCTGAACAGATTCAAAATGAACAATGTGTCTTTTGCCAATACTACATTATGCCCATTGTTACTTAAAACAATTGTAGTAGTATCTATATGAATAAGCCAGGTCAAAAAGTCTATTTTAATAAACTAAAACTGATGCAGCAAATAAAATTCAAGTGCAAATGCAGCCAATAAGAGCATTTCTCATAGTCAGCTGTAACCGTTTAGAGGAAATGCACTGCCCCACAGTCATGCTTTATGGTTGGAAATTGTTTTGACATAGCTAATATATTAAATGGAAATAATCAAATGGAAAGTAGCGTAAAAAACATTTTGCATACTGAAAAATATCGTTGTTTATACCCAGGCAAGATAACTCTCCAGTGTCTGTGTTTCAATAATATTCATTGTTTAAAAAGATTGAAATGAGAAGTTTGATATGTGAAATGAAAAGTCAGAATCATGAAATGTGTGAGTTGCCAGATGATATTTTCTAAAAAGGTTTCTTCAATGAGGAGAGAGCACTGAATTTGGAGGGTTCTTTTCCATGAAATACTAATCTAAGTGAGCTAAAAATATATTAATTTTAATGGCAACACATTTCTGCACCTCTAAATGATAAAGCATACAAACTAGGGCTGGGCAATTAAACTTCCAAGTCTGTTTTACATGCAGTATTTCCATTTAATTGCAATAGGAATCTACCGGTCTTAATAAATAGAAACCGCTCATTCCCGTAACTTCTATTATGCCATGCCTCTGTATGTCCAAGTAACATCAGATGAGTTAAAATGCATCACTAATGCTAATGTCTGATTAACAAGGTCAACGCATCGCTGATGTCCTCCATTTTGCCACAGAGTTGAATGTCGTTCCTGCTTTTTTTTTTTAAAACTGTCTTCAGTTCCAAGTGGGCAACATACAGGGAGTGCAGAATTATTAGGCAAGTTGTATTTTTGAGGAATAATTTTATTATTGAACAACAACCATGTTCTCAATGAACCCAAAAAACTCATTAATATCAAAGCTGAATGTTTTTGGAAGTAGTTTTTAGTTTGTTTTTATTTTTAGCTATTTTAGGGGGATATCTGTGTGTGCAGGTGACTATTACTGTGCATAATTATTAGGCAACTTAACAAAAAAACAAATATACCCATTTCAATTATTTATTTTTACCAGTGAAACCAATATAACATTTCCACATTCACAAATATACATTTCTGACATTCAAAAACAAAACAAAAACAAATCAGCGACCAATATAGCCACCTTTCTTTGCAAGGACACTCAAAAGCCTGCCATCCATGGATTCTGTCGGTGTTTTGATCTGTTCACCATCAACATTGCGTGCAGCAGCAACCACAGCCTCCCAGACACTGTTCAGAGAGGTGTACTGTTTTCCCTCCTTGTAAATCTCACATTTGATGATGGACCACAGGTTCTCAATGGGGTTCAGATCAGGTGAACAAGGAGGCCATGTCATTAGTTTTTCTTCTTTTATACCCTTTCTTGCCCACTGTGGAGTACTTGGACACGTGTGATGGAGCATTGTCCTGCATGAAAATCATGTTTTTCTTGAAGGATGCAGACTTCTTCCTGTACCACTGCTTGAAGGTGTCTTCCAGAAACTGGCAGTAGGACTGGGAGTTGAGCTTGACTCCATCCTCAACCCGAAAAGGCCCCACAAGCTCATCTTTGATGATACCAGCCCAAACCAGTACTCCACCTCCACCTTGCTGGCGTCTGAGTCGGACTGGAGCTCTCTGCCCTTTACCAATCCAGCCACGGGCCCATCCATCTGGCCCATCAAGACTCACTCTCATTTCATCAGTCCATAAAACCTTAGAAAAATCAGTCTTGAGATATTTCTTGGCCCAGTCTTGACGTTTCAGCTTGTGTCTTGTTCAGTGGTGGTCGTCTTTCAGCCTTTCTTACCTTGGCCATGTCTCTGAGTATTGCACACCTTGTGCTTTTGGGCACTCCAGTGATGTTGCAGCTCTGAAATATGGCCAAACTGGTGGCAAGTGGCATCTTGGCAGCTGCACGCTTGACTTTTCTCAGTTCATGAGCAGTTATTTTGCGCCTTGGTTTTTCCACACGCTTCTTGCGACCCTGTTTTGAATGAAACGCTTGATTGTTCGATGATCACGCTTCAGAAGCTTTGCAATTTTAAGAGTGCTGCATCCCTCTGCAAGATATCTCACTATTTTTTACTTTTCTGAGCCTGTCAAGTCCTTCTTTTCACCCATTTTGCCAAAGGAAAGGAAGTTGCCTAATAATTATGCACACCTGATTTAGGGTCATCACCTAATATGCTTAATTGGTAGTAGGCTTTCGAGCCTATACAGCTTGGAGTAAGACAATATGCATGAAGAGGATGATGTGGACAAAATACTCATTTGCCTAATAATTCTGCACTCCCTATATAAAAAAAAAATAAAAAAATATATCTAAAAATTGTGACTAAGCTATTGCCCATATCGCCCAGCCCTAATCCAAACTTGGATAAGGGCACAAACTTTTTTGTTTTATTCTTATTATCTGTATTATCTCACCTCGATTAAATGAGTCCAACCCATCACCCATCAACCCTGTTGTTGCCATTTTTTGTCCACATTGATTTCTCATTCCTGAGGTTCTGGGACAACAGCAACCTGTCTGACAAAATAGCTGCTTGCTTTTGACCCCCTATTGTGACAAGGAACAAGGGGCTACCAGCCTGATGCCACAGCGATGGCTCATTGTGACGCTGAGAGCTACTGACAACAGCGGAACATCCTGAAGAGCCATCACCACCTCCACCTCCATCCCAAGTTGCCCCCTCCTGCCTCAAACGTGTGACCTTGCACTCAATCAGAAAAAGGAGATACATTTATCATCAATTTAATCTGTCAATATATGTCACTATTTAATTTTAAAAGTGCAACTAGGAGCTCATGAAAACCCTCATATGATACTTTGGCCCTTTTTGTAATTAATTTCCTTTTGACACACAGCGCAATATTTAAACATGTTCTCAGACAACACTGCACGTGTATTTAATTTCTGCTATCCCTCAAGAGGCCTTTGCTGTGATGTGTATATGACATCCATCAAATGCACATCTTGTATAATAACCCTGCCCGTGTTTATGACTGAGACCCCAGGCGGTCGTTCCAGCATCACAATATATGGCACATTTAGCAGCCTCCGACTTTGCAGCGGCTGGTTACGTTGGCCTCCTCCAACAGTAGTGCAGGAACCCCCTTGATTCAAAGATATGTCAAAGTGTTGCTAGAGAATTCCTTTATAGCACTGGCAGAATTCTGTTTTCTTTTCTTCAAATGACATGTGACAACAGGTAAGTGTTTCAAAGCACTACCTGTTAACATGTGCTTCTTGGTTTGTCTGTGAGACCCGCTAGTCTCAGGCACATTATGAATAAAGTAAAATGTGAAGCACTCACAAACTATCTGAGGCTTTGATCCTGATATCACTACACTACCGGTCAAAAATTTGGACGCAGCTACTCATTTATGGGTCTTGCATTTTTTTATAATTATAGAACAAACCGATGACACACGACAATTAAGTAACACATGCACGGTTATGTAATAAACAAAAACAACAAAAAAAGGGCAAAAAGTTCTCTCCATAGCAGGGAGCTTTTGCTGTGATGGCAGCATTTCACACTCTTGGCTTCTCTCCACCACTTTAAGTTAGACAACGGGGACGGTTTCCAACGGTCGAGCAGAGCAGAGCTGTCTAACCTGCCATGTTCTGTGATTCTGAGGCAGGAAGAATAGACATGAGAGGTCAGACGGCTTTAACCATTCAGATCATGGACAGGTCAAATGTGGATTTAAAGTGTTCCTTTATATACAGTTCAATATGATAATTTCTTAAATGGTCTAAAATTTTCACCGAGACAGGCAGAAAATGTATATTTATAGACTCTTATCCCGGACATGCCACAACATGGCAAAAACTTCAAAACACTCTTAACCCAGACGATCTTATCCAGATCATTAGTTACAGGGACACAATGGTGGTAAGTGTTTTACTCATTAGGCTACTAGCACCCTGCTAACAATGAGGCAACTGTCCAGGCAGTTCATTCCAATTATACAGAACATTTACCAGCAGTAGAGTCACTAAGATTCCAGACACCTGGACTAAAAAATAAGGTCCATACAGCATTGTAAAAAAAATGTTTTGCTTGTAACACCCAGATAATGAGAAATTATTCATAATCAAGAAACGTTATGTGGAAATAATTGATATTGAAGAATCCAGTATATGTCCAACTTTAATGGGCATTGTGGCCTCGATAAAAAAATACCAGTTTGTTCCACATAATTGGCTTCTATGCCCTGCAAAACATCCAGGGCTGAAATGACTGAAGACCCCTCGCCTCTCTTTTTCTCTTGCTCAGACATTGTTGCAAATATGAATAAGTGGAGATGAAATAAAACTTTACACGTTGACAGGATGGGTGTGGATGCATTCAAAATCCCCACATTTGGGGAGGATCCACAAAACCAACATTTAAAAAGTCGACAGACAAGACAATGACCTTCATTTCATCATAATTAACTACAGCTATAAATGTGGATACAAGTCTTTTATAGATGCTGAGTTATCCGGCAAAGACGGGGGTTGCGTTCGGGATCATTTGCATACGGTAATGAATCACTGTTAAGCAAGTAGAGAAGGGTTAAGATGTCATTATCTTCATATTGTAATTTTGTAGGAGGGTAGTTTGAAGGCATTTTCAAAGCAGCAATCTCTCATTATGAGAAAATCCCAGAAGAGGGTGGGGTGAGACTGTCTTTGTGCTCAAATTAAATATGTGCTTGTAAATTTTGTTAGTGAGTGAATGTCTGAATGGTGTTTCTCTCGTCTCTTGACTAATAATTGGATTTTTCTGAAAGCACATTTTTGCATCTAGTTTGGGTAATTGGTTCTAAACCATCCTTACTAGACAGTATAATAATAGTAATATAATATATGCAATATTGTATATGTGTGAATGTGGGTATACATACTGAACTGTAGGTATATACAGTACAGGTCAAAGGTTTGGACACACCTTTTCATTCAATGTGTTTTCTTTAGTTTCATGACCATTTACATGTGTTCAACTCCACATGTGTTCATTCACAGTTTTGCTGCCTTTTATTGAGAATCTACTAATGAAATGGTCATGAAAATAAAGAAAACACATTGAATGAAAAGGTGTGTCAAAACATTTGACCTGTACTGTGTACATATATATAGAGATAGAGATAGATAGATAGATAGATAGATAGATAGAGAGAGAGAGAGAGAGAGAGAGAGAGAGAGAGATTCCTTTGTATTTCAGACAATTACAGTGGTAAAAATTCAGCTCTGTGGTAGGTACATCAGAGTGTACCTACAGTGAGATCCTACCTGAGGCCACCCAGAATTATACTGACTAGGAATTAAGTGTGGCAGTTTCCTCTTCCTGCTAAATAATTCCACTGGAATAAAATTTGCATGCAAATACAATTTACATTCATAGACGGCTCTGTTTTTCCATGAATTTATTACGCGTTTTAGAGCCAAAGATAAATTGTCCTTTCCTGAACACAGAGCCGTATAAAGCCCCATTCAGGGAGAGGTCACTGAGTGGGGATGCATTCGATTGCAACAGGAAACAAATAACTAAACAAGACCTCAGGGGGGAAGAGTTCATGATAGCGCACAAGAATTTTTTTTCACCGAAATTTAGCTCATTTAGAGGCATCAGTCATTTGCATGTTAAATCAGATCAGAAACTGATACTGACAGCCCTACTGATATGCACAGCCAGAAATATCTTGTGGTGTGCACTTTGCTGCAGTGCTTCTTTTTAATTAATCACAATTTAGCATGCATATATAATCATAATCCAGATAATAGCATTTATGTGCATATTGTATAGAGCTGCGCAATGACACAGAAGTGGCAAATGCACTTAGAAAGCTCTCAGGCATACACAGCACATATTTCTGCAGGTCACACACAGACTTGCTTAATATCATATATTCGCCCTTTCACTGGAACTTGTCCAATACAGGGGAAAAAGGGGCTAAATTGAAACATCTTGCATTCATGCAGGTGTTAACTGACTGTCATGTATAACACCCCCAGAGAGACCTTTACACAATGGCCACAATACCTTGACAAACGATTTAGGCTGTGTCGCTTTGAGGAATTCAGCAAAATCCCTCGTTGATTGGAAGGTGCATGACTGCTATATAAATTCCACTTGTTTTTGCAGGGGGCCATAATTAGGCTAAGCAAACGGTTCCTGGTGTAAGTGAGAACAAATAGAACTGGTCCTCAGTCACAGGATGATTGTTTGGGGTCTCCACTCTTATTTTCTCCCATCTCACCGTAACCAAGCAATCAGAGCAGACACCTCACAGCCTGCTCCAACAATGCTTTCTATCATCTTATGCAAATCTTTATCCATTAGGGGAGAGGGTTTGTTGAATAAACGTCTCATGATGCTGTGCAGCCCGGTGCTCCCCCATCAGGTCTGTCCCACAGGACACAAGATGAAGTCGTACCCACTCAGAGACGAGGTAATTCCAACGTGGCGACATGTAGTGACAGCACCATTTTACTATCAGGCGAATGGGTTTAAACACCTTTACCTATGGGAAATTCAGGCCAGAATTTTAATTGGATAATGCCATATATGGTAAAAGCATTTACCACAGTTATGTACTTCATTAAACATACATGACAACACAGAAAAGCTACACAAAGAGACCTAAAGCATAAACTGTTTTTAAAGGAAGTTGTAGAAAACATATAATAACATATAATAATAATTATATATATGTATGTATGTGTGTGTGTGTGTGTGTGTGTGTTGTGTGTGTGTGTGTGTGTGTGTGTGTGTGTGTGTGTTGTATATGTATATATATATATATAATGTATAAAATATTCTCATGATTCAGTCTTGTGGGAATTAGAATACTCTTTAGTGGTAATTAGAATAGTGCAACCAACCTATCCATCAGGTCGGTGCCATATCCTGATGTATACTAAGGAACTGTAGCAGAATCAGCTCATATATGCCCTGCAGCCTCAGTTAGTTACCCTCTAGATCATATACTATCTGGCTACATTTGTTGGCATGAAACATACAGCTTTTCTGAATCAACTGAATATTTAGTCTCATTCACAAATCTGACCTCTGTGTCATGAGATCTGGGAATGCTGTGGACAAAACTGTGAGAAGTTATTAAAATTGTGTCGTATAGGTGCCACGTGGGTATCACATTTAAAGGAGAGCCATTGGCTGAGTTGAGCTTCAAGGTGTAGAACTTTAGATAATGAGAGTCTAAGGTTTCAGAAAGTGATTTCACAAGCTCTTTCAGCACTTCAAGGTAAGATTTGAATGAGTCTGAAATTTTCATCTATTGCTGGGTGATGTGCTATCTGCGCAGACTTGTACCCTCAAGTTTTCAAAGGATTTCTGAGAAAAATAAGCTGAAAAAAAAGAAGTGTGCAAGTGAATACTTCAGCTGAATGTTTCCCATCAACATTCTGCATGTGCTTAAGGATGTCTTCAGAACACTTTGGCGGCAAACAACCCTCATTTAAATGTCACCTTGGCCTAGACATAAGATCATCATGCCTGCATGTCAAGCAAGATTTGATAATGTTGATAAGCATTCACATTAGCACAATAATGTGTAAGGCCATTTTTTGTTACTTACAATTCATTAGTAATCTCCATGTTTTATTGATCTGATGCTGTTAGGTTCATTAGTTTAAGGAACAGTCCAATTGGAGCATCTCAGGGTTAAATGCCTTGCTGATCAGTTTGAAACGGTGACTTTTCCTATATGCAACAAAAATATTATGTCAATATATTATGTGACAACTCCACATGTGTTCATTCATATTTTACACCTTCAGTGAGAATCTACCAATATAAATGGTCATGAAAATAAAGAAAACACATTGAATAAGAAAGATTGTCTAAATTTTTGGCCTGTACCGTGTACTGAAAAATGTCCTACATTAAATGAGATTATATATTAACATTGCAAATATATGGGGAAGTTTCTCATAAATTGATATACCAAATTGTTCAAATGTCACATGCAGACCCAAATCTGCTTTCAAGATTGTTTTCAGCTGTGTCCATCAGGTTGAATTTATTCTGAGGTTTTTGACATTTTGCAGAAGAGACACAACATTTGCAGGCTGTTGGAGCTCGACTGCCACCTCTCAGTGCAACATGCTGCTAAGTGATCTGTTGTGTCAAAGCAAGCAGAGAGCAAAAATGTACAGCAGTCAACTCTATGCACTCAAACTCAAGGATATTATACTGAGATAGAAGTATTTTTTGGGGAAGTCAATTGTGACAGGCTTTTAAAATCTAAAATTGGTATCTGGGTTAAACTGTATTGCCTATGTTTATTTTCTATTGTTTCGTATAGGAGCAACACTGAGATATTTATACTTTTAATGATCATCTACGGATTGCAATTTAAAGTTGGCTGTGCCTCGAAGTGCCTTATCCAAAAACAGTTCCACACAGCTCCTTGTGACAAATTGATGGTGTGATATACACAGCAATCCCAACTATCACACCCTACAAATTTTAGGACAGGGATATATGTAATATATCTCAATTTTTATGTTCTGGCTTGATTTGAAGATTCAATGATCGCTAGTTTCATGGTTTAGTATTACAGTATCATTATATGACATTTGAATAATCAACAGCACTCTTCTTGTGTTGCCAAACTCACATTTGGCAAAATACTTGTTGTTGTTCTTCTTCTACTTTAAGATGCTCCTGTTTGGAATCGTGACAGCGGTCTTCATTTTCCCCTATACTCTGCATTTTTCTCTTTCACACCAATCACCTGTATGTGGTTAAATATTGAACATATGTACAACCACTGATATAAAATTAGCAAAGGCTCTCATGATTATGATGCAGAATAAGACGAATTACATTTCTGCTTTTTAATTGCAATATTCATGATGTGCAGATACCACTCATGGCAACATGGTTCCAAAGGTGAATAGTGCAGATTGTATTGCTTATTATTATCTTATCATATTAAATCTGAATAGATGTAATATGTATCATGCATTTCCTGCCAACCAACGGTAAGATGTGTTTGGTGTTAGAACACAGCCCTGGATCCAGGTGGTCTATGGCAGTTTCCATACCAACAGTTCCACTCTAAATTCCAGTCCAGATGGAAGAACCATCATGAACCGACATGATGACTGAAACAGTGTATGTCGACCTAGGCCTCACCCCAATTCTCACCTTGTCATTAGGTGTCACAAGCAAGTGCAGGCATACATTCACAAGCATGAAGGTACATGCCTTATCTTCCACACTGTCAAACCCGAGGTGCTGCTGTCATGTTTTCTTTTCATTTTTATTGTGCAGTGTGTCTTAAACATAGACCTAATGGCCAGTGTATGTAGTGATTCATTCATTATTTATTTATTGATTCATTTATTTAATCCTTATACATATATGGATTTTGGAATAAATGCATGAAACGGGACAACCATGTGTCACAATGGTCAGGATACATGTCATGTATTACACTTTCGAGTGCAGCAGCTGCAACCAGTGCAACTTAGCTGCTGTTTTTTTCCTTGGAATGGTAGGTCAGAGAAAGAGTAAAAGAGATATTGCTGGAATTGATGGAAAAAACAGCAACTATGTTGCACTGGTAGCTGCTGGACTCGAAGGTGTAATACATCACATGTATCCTGACCATTGTGACACATGGTTGTCCTGTTTAAGGCATTTATTCAAAAGATAGAAAAAAATGCATTAGGATGAGAGGGAGCCAGCACAGGTAACTTAGACAGCATTATTACTGAGCGTAAAATGGCAATAACTAAATGCATAAGCTGCAATAATTATATGTGTCAGTTAATTTGACGTGAAATTGCAATTGCAGTCAACAGTGAGATGCAGAGACCAAAACTAGATTCTGGCCTGAGAAACAAACATAAAGAGGAGCACCTGGCATCATGTCTGTTAATAGTGATAAACATTTGCATATGTTTCCATATGCAAATGTTATTTTGTAATAGGTAATTTTTATAATGTAGGATATTATTTGATTTTAATATATTAAAAAGTATCTAAAACTCACACATATGCGTTGTTTATCAATTAAAGCAGCTACCACCACCCTCCCAAATATGCAGTTTGCATGTGCTGTGCTTCAAAATAATTCATAGAATGCCCAAAGAAAACCAGAACTCTAAACTCTTAATTTATGACAAATCAAATTTTTTTTTTCAATACGCATTGATTCAACAGTAGACTGCTAACTGGATTGAGTTACAGGAATCTTTATTCCAGGAATTACTGACAAAATTCTTGCAAGTTATAGATCCAGAGTATCTATAACTGTATGTTGTGCAATAGTTATTATTTAAGTCCCAGTTGAGACAAAATATTCATTTATTTTTTCTATGTCATTTACATTGTATTCATAGTTGGGGTCCTAGTGAACCGGAATTGATCTCTTCATCGATGGTAACTTGAATGCACGTTGTAAGTCGCTCTGGATAAGGGCATCTGCCAAATGCCGTAAATGTAAATGTACATTTTTTTGTTTGCTTTTAAATGCAATTTTCTATGTTTCGAAGTTTTAATGCATAAAGAATAATGCTAGTGCACGTAAGTTAAGACCTCATCTATCATGCCTCCAGTGTGTCTGCTGTAACAGAAACTGTGCTCCTGAATGCCATGTTGTTCTACACTGTGCCTGCAACCTAACATTATTTGGCAATTAGCGGTCAACTGGGCCTAATTATCACGATGAATGCAGAAAAAGGCCTTGGCCTGGGAGGCCTGAGGAGCAGCCCTGATGGCCGCTGAGGTGCATGAAAGGTCTGGCTGCTGCTCGGAGTGCAACATGTTGGCCGGAATAAAGGTACCTGCCAAATCAGTGTTCTGTCACGTGCAGTGTTTCACCACCCCCTCCCAGTTCACATTTCCACTGCATTCACTGTGATAGCAGACACACGTTTGTTCAGAGTTATGGAATTCTTTTGGACTTAATAAACATAAGTGGCTTCAATCTAAAACAAGTCTACATATATTATAGACTTGTTTACATTAGAGCCACTTATGTTTATTATATAAAACATTATATATTCTAAAGACAGAGGTTGAAGGAAGAAACTGCTTAAAATTGCTGTGATTAATGTATTCATAAGGCGTGTGAAAGTGCCGCAGACACCGGTGACACCACTCTCTGTACCTCACTGCTTGTTTGTTTCCATTTAATTCATTAATCAGGGAATGGAAGCTGTGATGCGTTGGTGACGAGACCTGGTGTAACCACAAAAACCCGGCACTTTCTGGATGAGCGGCTCGGAGGATTTTAATTGGCTGGCATGCGGGTGAGAATATGTAGTGCAGACAGCCCCGACCTACAGGCCAGGATCCGTCCTGTCACTCTTAAACGGAGAGACGGCAGTGGAACTATATTTGATTGAAACAGTGCACTCTCATCGGAGCACATGTATATAAAAACGAAGCCCCAAACCCATACAGCACAAACCTATTTAAAAACTATAAATACAGTGAAAACTGCAGCACGTCAGCGATGGCAGCATAATGTCCCTCTTAAGCAATAAATTACTATAGATCGCTTGTCACATGCTCATAAAAAAGTCAAGGGGTCGCCTAGATCTTATTCCTGGAGGAAAACACACATAGAAAGAAAGAACGAACGAACGACGAGACATGAGGTCTATTATGAGACTCATGTGATCAAAAACAAATAATGGAAATGTGCTAATTGCCCACAGGACTTAAACAGTAATTCAAGACTTCTTGAAATGACAGCTTATCTGCGTATTGAAAAGAAAGATGGTGGGAAGCGTTTTACTCAGTGCATCTCTCTGCCTTGTTATCCTGGGATGTTTACTGCGTCAAGCTGAAAAATAGATGGGAGGGTTTTGATGCGCAAGCTCAGCGACTGCCGAGTTGCTATCTATTTGATCCGTGGCCCAGTGAAATGCAGAGTGGGTGTTTCGCAGCCTCGCTTGCCTTTCAGTGGCAATTCAGCCATAAATGTGTACATAATGTACAGTACAGATCCCCTTTCAAAGAGCCGCCGAACACATGCAAAGGTTTTTCATTCGTGATCTGATTTTCATTTATATTAATAGTCTCAGAGCCACCAGAACAATAAAGAATAGCACGGATCAAAGCAAGAAGCGTGTGATTTTATCATAGTAAAGGGCATTGTAAAGATAACAACAAATGTAGGTTGTCCTTACCTGTGATGAAATCATTTCATTTTGAACATTAAAAGAATAAAGGTGGTGTGAAATCTGTGAAAGAAATTAGGTGATTATCAGTTATGCCAATTATACCCAATTCTCACATTCAGTTCTTCACACGTCTTAGTTCTGTTCTAGATCTTACTTTTGTTATAGGCACCCCAAAACCCATGAATTCAGGATCGGTACCAGCTTGGCCAAAGAATTGTGTATTGTTCAAGTATCACTATAATTAATCACTTGAAGCAGTCTTTACAAGAAGAACCTTTCATTTACTGTATACAGTTGCCTGGCAACAAACATGCATCACCCAGAACAATAAAACCATTTGACCTCTGAAAGTGTCCACATCCCTGGACTCTCAATCTATCCTGCTGGAAGAGGACATTGCGATCAGGGAATACCAGTACTATGGATGAGAAGGTGGTCTGCAACCATCAAAAAAAAGGTAGGTGGTATGTGTCAAAGTTCACATGAATGCTCCAGGCAGTGTTGCCAGTTTGAGTGGTTTTATATTTAGTTCTTTCAATATTTTTATGATGGCATTTTATTTACATATGTAGGGGAAAAAGAAATGGTACCACATTCCACAGTTCATTAACTTTACTTTACTTTACTTTACTTTATTTGGCAGACGCTTTTATCCAAAGCGACTTACAATGGGAAGACACCAGCAGCAATATTAACAACCCTCCAAAGATAACACCACACCAGACCAGGGCAAATGACCACATTAAGAGTTACAAAACTCTTTTCAGCTCTTTTCCAAGGCCAGTTAAACCATTTATGAAGACAGCATGGCAGAATAAAGAAAGAGAAGAAGAACAGCAGAGGAACAGCTAGAAGAATGGCAGAGTTTAGCAGAAGACTTCGGCCAGCCTCAATGCCAACCTGCCATCACGAGTCAACACAAGAGACCAGAACCTTGTTAATAAAGTAGGAGCCTTCTATGCCTTGCTGTGTAATCATCCGTCAGACACATTACGAACACATTACGGATCGTGCATAGTATATTAGCATCGACTGTTCAGTGCCCTAGTCTGCCTCCGTGGTACTCGTGAGGCTGACATGCTGTATCACAGCATCATAACTTGCTTCTTAATTTGTACCTGAAAATCTGATCGGGTAAAAGGTAAAATCCAGCACCTTAACATTTATAAAGGATGCTGTATGAATGACATATCTCCCTTTCCTCCTTAATGTTTTTGTAATAGAACTTGTATACAATAAAATTGTATTGTAACAGTCTTTTTGTCCATGCCTCAGTACAAGAACTATATTATTAATATACTATATTATCGTGGTGTGGTAGTAGCCTAGGGGTAACACACTCGCCTATGAACCAGAAGACCCAGGTTCAAGTCCCGCTTACTACCATTGTGTCCCTGAGCAAGAAACTTAACCCTAAGTTGCTCCAGGGGGACTGTCCCTGTAACTACTGATTGTAAGTCGCTCTGGATAAGGGCATCTGATAAATGCTGTAAATGTAAATATAAATGTATTAAAATTACCTCGAGACTTATGACGAGACTTATTTACCACGAGACGAGTTGTCAAACACGTTGAATTAAATAAATGTACTAAAACTCACATGCTTATGAATCAGTTTACACATTGATTCAAAAACACACATTTAGGCTCAATTTACCCTACACATATATGTGCATTAACAAGGCATAAAGAAATATTTCCCACCAAGTAGCATGGGTAAAAAAAAATAAAAGGTAAAATTATAATTTGAATAGTGGACCATACAGGGTTCAGCTTTTCGATGGATGATGCTAGCAACCATTTTAAAGGACAGACCTGATGGGCTATTCTTTCAAAACCGATACTAAGAATACTCGATACTATCTGTGATACTATAGCAATAGAAAAAAAAAAAAACAGGGTTTTTAAAAATCTATATTTTTAATAATTAAATCATAATTTTTATAAAGTCAGAACAAGAAAAATAATTTAATACATTGAAAAAGAAATAAATATGTTAAACAGTAAAGTAATTAAAATCTTATGTCTCGATTAGCTTGTGCAAATATTTGATTTTCTCCTGAGCATGCATCAGTAACATTCTACTGTAACTTTAAGGCTTTGCAGCCTTTCAAATGATTTTCTACATTTTGTTACGCCTTTCGCTTTGATAGCGACAACTTTATAGCACTTTCGGTTTTCCCCTTTCATCTGGTTGATACCTGGAATACTTCCAGGCAGTGCTCGTGATTTTTCCATTTTTTAGTAAGCTTGGTGCCGCAGAATCAGCGCCGGAGCTGCTTTCGCTGCTGCCATGTTTAAAGCGCAAATCTCACTTTAACATTGGGATCCGGGGGAGGGGCTGCCTACTGCAATGCCTGTTGAACATTTTTGTGGTCTGTTGGTGATTTTCCGTGAATCGGCAGATGCAAAATTGGCATTTAAGTATCAATACTAGGGCTAATTGATACTAAATTGTAGTGTTGATTAGTATCTGAGAATCGATTTTTTTTGTGACATTACCACACACGCCAATGAGCTTTGCGCACCATTGACCATGTCACCAATTCGTCCAAATGTTCTTCCTTGGATTTTTTACATCACTCATCAATGGCTTTAATGCTCTGGCTGATTGATCCATGACCTGAAGCAGCGATAACCAAATACAAAATGATGGTGATTTATGGCCATATGGCCTATGTGTTATGCATTTTACAATGGCATCAAACAGCTAAAAATTGTTCAATCAAATGCAAACATGTTATATGCATCAACCATGCATATATTTATCAACTTCTAAATGTCACCGAAATGTTTTTATAATCTGGCTTTAGCGTGTGTATTCATAGAAAGATGACCACAAGATATTTTTTCTCTGAATGGCAAAAAAAAAACATGCCACATTCCTAAACTGTGTTTCAGTGCTCAAAAGTTTCCACAGACTCAGACACCCACACACACACACACACGTGTGTATAATCAGGTTTCTTCTACCCCCCCACCCACCAGTCGAGGATGTGCTTTGCCAAACAGTGGGTTGGCTGCACTCTTACGGTTATCACATTTTCTGTTTCCATCCACTTCACGCTCTGTTTGATGTTATTCATGAGCTGTAACTGAAAGTAATACAACTGCATGAGAGCTGAATGGAGAGCTGCATACAAAGTGCTTCTCTTTTACAATCCTGGAGTATAACAAATGCAGAGCAGCTTTCAATGGTTCTTCAGCTGAATGTTGCCTATCAATTAAATTCTATTTACTTTTTCTTTTTTTTTTATTTTATGTGTGGTAGGGGATGGGCCTCAAGACATTTCACCATTTGATTTGAGAAATGTGTTTAATTCACACATCCTCCACAGCACCTTCATTGAGCGATTCCCATTTGGCGCAAGTTCGTATTGAACAGACAACTGGAACATAATTACAAACGAGAGGGTGGTGAGGGGCCTTTTGGATGGGCCTTCAAAACTCAAACAAATTCAAATAGCCTGGATTTGTTTTCTTGTAGAGATGACAGTTTTCCTTTTGCAAAAGATACCTAATGTGGAAGTAATGACGGAACATCAAAACAAATTTGAGGTGCATTATCCCTGTTTTCATAAATTGCTGCAAAATACCCTGTCCTGACATATAATAAACACAATGTAAGAAGAAAGGGTATCCAGATGGGTCGTGTTTATCAGGCTTGCAAGAATTTGCTAAACCAGATTTAAACTACACTCAGGCTTCTTGTTGCAGAGGTTTTAGAGACTTCACCAGAAGGGGGGATGTGCGGTTTCAGAAGAGCTTGGGTTATGCCTCAATTTCCTGAATGATAAAGTGTATCTAACATGATTTCTCTTACCCACACCTCACCCCCGGGATTCCACCGGGCACTTCAGCATCACATGGTGTCTGCAGCATGGTTTTGTTACACCCTCAAACCCTTCCTGCAGTGTTTCAGAAGTCGACCTCTTTTTTTTTTCGTGCTATGGATGCACAGCCGAATGGATTTTGTATCCTCTTTTTCACTGTTCTAATTGTGTTTAATCTCGCTATTCGCTTCTCTGCAGTGCTATGAGTTACATACAGTTACGAATGACTGGGATCAATGATTACATGCACAATACACACATCTCATTTAAATCCACGAAGACAGAGCTACCTGATTGGCTGGAGGAACGCGGTCAGAAGCTTTGCAGAAGCAGAGACCATCAGAAATAGTCTAGGCCTGAATGTTTTTTGGGATTTGGAGGGAAAGAATGGTGGGAGGGCATGCTGTACATGCTTCCTGCTTCCAGACGGGTCCTCGCTTGTCCCTGGCATACTTAATCGGCAGTTTAGTTAATGCTCATCGTGCAAGCTGATAAAAATCTCACTGTTGCTGAGTATTTTAAGCCCTGGCTTCTTCTCTCAGACGGATGGGTACGGAGGAGGACTCCACGCCCTGTTTTTCTTTTGGATCTGGTGCCAGGCCTGTCTGCTGCCTGCTCAGAGCCTCAGGGCAGACAAGCGTCTGTGCTCCTTCACTCCCTGCTTATCTATAAACCCCCCCACTGCCACCCTAAGCTCATTCTGTGTTCAATCACCTTTGTTTATGCAATGGTCGTCTGGGGGGGGCGCAGGAAGTGCTGAGTTCACCGCCCACAAGCAAACACCAAATCTGTTCTGTGCCACAGTTGCTGGCATCAAAGCAACGTGTCGTCCTGAGACACTTGCCCTGTCAACATATCATGGCAAAGCTGCTTATCCCTCGTCGGAGATTAATTTTGACTCAGCTGCAGCAGGCCTTAAGGCCACCATATTGTCCTTTATGACAGTTGCAGACTGGGAACAGCAAACCAACAGCTCTGACTGTTCAGTCTCTCACCCCCACCAGCCCCGCTAATTACTGCTCTGTCCCGATGTGATTTGAAGGTACTTGTGTCCAATAAGAGGAAGGGTAGAGGACTCCGGGGACCCATCGGGACTGGAGCCATGGTCCCGCCTCAAATCATGGCCGGCACATCAAAGGTACTCTGAGGCGTCGCCACAAAAACCCAACAAAAGAGCAGGGCAGCAACAATGAACCTGTGTCATTCGCTTTCAGAAGTTACACTTTTTCCAATTATTTCATTATTTCTGGTCGTCGTGATTCTTGCTGTCACGGGTGCAAATGAGCAGTCGCTGCCTGTACGAAGTGTACAGATGCGGGAATATAAACACGACGAATTGCCTTTTTTTTCCCCTTCTAAACATAGACATGCGATATCAGTGGCAGCACACACATCAGGAAGGTTTAGGCTTGACTTGGTAAGCAAGGCATGTGTGCGCACTGAAAGCATGAATGCAAAGCAGGGTGCAAGTCTGCAGCAAGATTACAGCTTTTATGGGCTTCACATGCAATTGAGGGGCCGCCGTCAAACAATCTCAGTTTGAAGATAGCAGATGAGCCAGAGGAGGATGTTTGTGTCTCACTGGACAGACAGAGAGAATGAGTCACAGAGAAAAGGGACTGAAACTCAAGCAGGGACAATGACAATGAGAATCAGAGAGCCGATTTCAATCTGAACGCTCAAGTGCTTCGCTAAAATCACTGAGATTGCGCACATTTTACTGAAGAGTGTGTGTATTATTATAAAATACTGGTGGACCGACGTAACAATTTTTTAAAAGAACCCATGCTTTTACTTTCATGGCACACAGCATTTTGCTTTAGCAAACTTTCCTGGCACTGGCCTCAAAATCCCATAGATGGCAGTAAAGTTCAGGAGCCATGTCCCAATTCTGGTTGGTCAAACCTCAATAATAAATCAGTCATCTTGGATAAAACACCTAAGGCCACAGTTTCAAAACCAAAGGCACAATAAGACCCACTAACAGTTGCATGAATGCGGTCAATGCTGCAGGATTGACTGCAGGATTAAACTTTCCAAATGGCAGCATGAGCAACAGCCAATCAAATCAGTTTGACAAAGGTGTCAAGTATGAAGCATAGGAACTTGCCCACTTGATTAGGAAACAATGCTGATTTTAATGCCTTGATATGCCCACTACCAATAAGCAACACGGCGTGTTCATGAGAGTTTGGGGTAAGGGAGATGGGTCCATTTTATATTATTGCTAGAATATAATTTCATGAAATGAGGAAGGGTTGAAACAAGGTTTCGCATTAGATATGTGGGCATACACTTAAAATTCCAACTACTGTCATTCTCTGTCAACAGAATTGTTTTTGAAACATATCCAGACACATGATTTACATTTCACAGAGGAGTCGATTGTTGTCTTCAGCCTGCACTCTCCAAGTGCTGCCCCAATATTATTATTAATAAAGGTATCAAATATTTTGTAGAGTTCGTTTCTTTTTAGGAAATTGATTTCAGAATACGTATTACATTATGCATTTGGATGGGGCATGAACTGATATTGGCTTTTTATGCCATGGTAACTGGCAAATGCACGGTGCAAACGAAATGTGTCCTCTGCTTTTAACCATCACCCTTGGTGAGCAGTGGGCAGCCATGACAGGCACCCCGAGAGAGCAGTGTGTGGGGTCGTTACTTTGCTCAGTGGCACCTTGGCGGATCGGGATTCTGATTTCAGGGCCTCTTCCTTAACCACCAGGACACCACTGCCAATCTAAGTAACCACATCCAGTTAACATTCAGCCCTGTCATGCCATTCCCATTTTCCTCTTTGCCCAGAAACTGGCTCAAATGCTGCAGTAGCTAATAAATAAGATAAATACGATACCGTTTGTTTACCATTCACTTTCCACCACAGTACACACACAGTCCCAACCATCATGTTTTTTGCCCAAGGGGATAAACTAGTGCACCCACAGGAAACCCAGGAACATGCGGGGAACATGACATGACAATACACAGAGAGACCAGGCTAGGACTCCTGAGCATTGTTACAGCCGGGCTCAAAAAAAAAAAAAAAAGTCATAAAATTCTCATTATCCAAATGTACCACAGCTGTAGAATAATGCTCATGGAGTGGTTAGACCCGACTTTAGCTGTACAAATACACAAATGTACCTAGCATTTTTTTACACACACTGTCTAATACAACCGTAAATGCATCAATGCTTACTTTGTGCCCCTCCATATGCAAGATTTTAAATTAAGATAAACATTGTTGCATATGCTGTTAGCTCTAGGCATCAGTAAAATAACTTTTCAACGCTGAGGTGCACAAAAATTACATGATCCATTAATTTATGAATTTGTTTTAATTAAATGTGACAAATGAGTGGAATATTCAGCAAATACATACTGAAAACGACCTTGGATTTGTTTCTTCTTAAATCTAAACTTATCTAATCTTTAATACATGGTAATGAAATGTGCTTATCCGTGATGTTACAAAGAAACGAAATTATGTCTTGATTGGAATGCTGTTATGTTGTTAAAATTTGAAACTATTCAGACTGATGCACTTGATGTAATCTTAAAACCGCAATGAGCACTGCGGGTAATTTCATTTGTTTATGGGTCAGACACACATATTATATATAAGCCCATTATTCATTCATGTCTAGCGTACATTTATTTGAAAAAAAAAAAATGCAGCCACACTATCATCCACACAGCCAACATGAAGAGCTGAAAAAGCAGACAAGACAGCTTCTTGACAGCTTCTTGGTATGGTCTGCCACTGGAAGTGTCACAACCTGTCCGGTCCTCCATATTGTGCACTCAGAATTCTCTGAAGGTGAGGGCTGCACTCCACTGCCAGCATGTAAATGTATTTGAGTAACATAAATAAAAAGAATTTTCCAGTAACACTTTGTATTTTGGCATGCTGTCTTTTCCATCACGACCAATGTGTACATAAAATGCTAGCAAGTTAAAATCAAGTCTTTATATGTCAACCTGGATTGAATTTGTATCTATAACTTGCAGCATATTTTTTTGTTAATTTGTTGATTAATTTTTGTTGTTTTATTTATTTAATTATGATAATTATCAATTATGAATACAAATACAATCCAGGTTTGCATCATATAAAGAGCACAGGAAAAGGAATTCAGAATCAAGTCGACAAAAAAAATTATTATACATTATACAGAGTTTTCAGAAATGTTCCCAGATCTTCACTGAGTCGTCACTTTTTGAACAGATCTGGCTAACATACGTTCATAGGTTGCCATCTGGATAAAAGAGTTATTCCATTCCTTAATTTCTGGAATCTTACTGCTCTTCCAGAGCTTTAGTGATGCCGTAATCTATCTGCCAGAACCATGCTGGTTCAAACTGGAATGGGTAGTCTGTAGTTTCAGATGGACAAACTATTTTCACCATTTTTACCAGAATAAAGGTCCCCAGATATATAGGTCTTAGTGGTCTCTTAATACTATATCTGACGTCTCTTGGATGAGTAGGTGGCCTAGCGGGTAAGGAAACCGACCCATAATCAGATGGTTGTCAGTTTGAATCCCGATTTGCCAATATACCACTGAGGTGCCACTGAGCAAAGCACCGTCCCCACACACTGCTCCCCTGGCACCTGCCATGGCTGCCCACTGCTCACCAAGGGTGATGGGTTTAAAGCAGAGGACGCATTTCACTGTGTCACTGCATGCTGTGCAGTGTTTCACAATGAGAATCACTTAATGTCTTTCCCAAATTCAGCCTTGGTGCAGAATTACAGCCACTTTTCTCCTGTCTTAAAATGAGATTTCCCAGGATGTGCCGTTTCTGTGTTGGTAACTTTAAATGATAATGAGAAGGAGAAAGACAGGACAAGGAGCAGAGAGCAGCCTATGGAAGTGAGGGGGCATTCACAGAAATGGCATCATCAGCACCATTCACCACCCGAGATGTTGGGAACAAGCAGGAAGTCGTTACGGCGTTTTTCCAGGAAAAAATTATTGACCCGCTGGTTCTTCAGAGGCTTGCATAATGTAACTAAAAAAATACATTTGTGTTCATTTTCACATCAAATCACCAAGCAACTGCATGCATGCTGCAACTGCGACTGCATAAACAGGCTCAGGGAATTTGTATTAATGTTCAATAATCTCACTAAGTAAATTTTTTTCTGATTGGGGACCTTTAAAACCTTTAAGCATCACCAAGTAAATAAATAGCAGTCAGAGCAACGTTAATGTTTAACTGTATAAATGAATTTCTAAATCTGTGTCTCAGCAAGTGGCATCAAAGCCTCAGTTCACATCCCTCAAATCCCATCACATCCCTCATCGAACAAGCGCAGCACATGACTTATCCAATCCACCAAGCCTCTCAATCATCACACTGCTGAACTGCTTCTTTGACAGGAGCTCAAATCCAACTCAGCAGGAATCCAGAAGGAAGTGCGTGTGCGATAAAGAAAGGAAAAACGTGACTACGTCAGGCTCGGCCTGGCCAAATAAGAGTGTTGCCATTCCATCGATGGTCTCCAAGCTCTCAGTCAATGACCGCTGTCAGATCTCTTCTTGTGATGTCCTTTAGAAAGAAAGCCTGACCTTTGCACAGCTGCATCTTCATTTGTTAGCTGCCGTTCACTATCTCCCGGGGAAAGGTCATTTCAGTGGGCTAAATATACGCCGCTCCATAACGCTCACTCGACCTGGACCATGCTTTTGCCATGCATGCTGGGATTTTGCTAATTAGCCCGCCTGCTGTCCAGCAAGATGATCTTTCTCTTAATTACGTACAGCGCCAGACTGACATCGCTTCACGAAATGGCTGGTTTACATAGAGATACAGGTTATTGTTGTGTTATGAGGCTCTCATGAAGCATTTGACCAACCTGTAGCTTGTTGTGAGTTAAGCTCTCAGGAACAGGAATAATTAAGCCAAACTGTTTCAGTGGTCCCCTAAATCGAATGAAATAAACTGAACAGTGCAGGTCTGCAGATTACACAGATTATACATTATAGTGCCATGAGCCGCAAATATCTTTGGTAGACTATCTGTCCTTTACTGAGGGTGAACTATTAGGTCAATGAAGCTCTAAAGGGTCAATGAGGTCTTTACCATCCCAATAGCACTGCTGTTCAAACATGTAGGAAATATGGGGAAATCATTGTTTTTTCTTGGTCTTCTTAAATGTTTAAGGAAGGAAATTTTACCATGGAAAGATTGAAAATGTACTAGTAAGACAAAAAACTTTATTGGTTTCTAATCTGAGCTGTGAAAAGCCTGAAAGATGCTTGGTGGTCTGTGGATTCCAAGCACTGCAGAACCACATTCCTCAAATCATGATTTATCACAATTCACCCTGAATGTAACTTCTAACTTCCAAACACCTTCTGGTTATTGTTCGTCTCGATAAGATCATGTTCTAGGAAGTGTTTTTTTTTTTAAAAACTGTCTATTTCAGAAAGTGGTAATTTTAGCCTGAAGATGCTTGAGGGCTTCAACTTTGCTTTGTGATTTTCCAGCTTCTCTTCCCCACAGTTCAAAGCAGGTGATGAGCAAATGGTGGCCCAGGTCAAACCACTGTTTAAAAGCTTAACATTTAAGGCGTTCCCCTTTGTGCTACATGTAATCCAAATGATGCTCTGAAAGCCTGAAAAGTATAATGTAGTAATTGGTAATTAAGTTTGGTATTGCTATACTTACATTTACATTTACGGCATTTGGCAGAGCGACTTACAACGTGCTTAAGTTACCATCGATGAAGAGATCAATTACTTTTCTTCTGTTCATTTCTGGCCACTGGTTTCCACTGCAGTGGAATACATAGAATACCAAACAGGCCTGCATGTTTATAGGAGTGTTGCACGGGGGCAGTGACATATATTGCAACATTATCATTACTGATGTGCGGCTCTTGACAAATGAGGTGACGGCAGGATTTTCAAGAAATCTCATCGTGTAAACCAAACAGACAAAATGCGAGTTTGCATCACGCTTTGTCCTGTGATAAATTACAGCATATCATGCACCAGATGATGCATGTAAAATATTGCTCCAAGCATGCCGGGTTCCAATGGCAAAAAAAGCTACTCTCAATAAATTATCTGCCAGTATGAACACCCATAAGCTATTTACAGACCACCTTACTGAACTATGTGACATAAGCTAAAATCGTTGCTAAGGTCTCCACATAGCCTGATTATTAATAAGCCTATAAACAATGAAGACATCAATCAATATATCAGACTTACATAATAATGTTACAGAGAACAAATCATGCGCAAGCCTTGTAGTGCAGCATCTGTGTCTTATTCAAGAATGTGTGAGTTCAGTACCGTGTTCAGTACCAAGTTACCCAGCTTCTAAAGAGAAACTCTCTCAATTTTTCTATTTAAATAAATAAATAAATAAATATTTACTTACTTTTACTGATCCTCATTTTTCATAATACAATGTCACTTGCTTTTCAAGTTCTTCTGCGCATTTTCGCAATGAGTCCTTTGATTCAATAGTCATATCAGCAGACAGAAGTCCCCTGACAGTAGTTTCATCATTAAGGAATAATTATCATTCTAATAATGTGTTGAAGGATCCTAAAGGGGCGGAGGGCAATTAAAATCACCTCCCACCTGATCTGTGCATTAGCCTCACAGGATCTCATGCACCACGTGCAAACTCCAGCTTCCTTAAATCAGCACTTCCTGTATCTCACATTCAAAAACCCTTGTGGCGTGCAGAGTGTGAGGCGATCAAAATTGAAATCTGAAACACTGAGCCTGAGGTGCCGGAAACTGTGAAATGCAATTCAGCTCTACAGATGAGCCCATGATGACGTCACAAACTGGAAGGAACTTGTTTTATTTGTTTTATTTCCACTTTGGCTGTAAAGATGAGTTGCCTGCCGTTTCCCCCACTCCAAGCTCCAATCCCTGAGGAGGAGATGGGTATACCGCATAACACGCTTATCAAGAACTTTCTTAAATCATAGCCTCGCCCCCCTGGAGCAACACGGGGTTATGCAGGGTGTATATTATAACATTTTCCTGTCGTGACCCTTCTTTTGGAAGCAGAATCTTACCAGAACCCAACAGCTTTGAAATATCACCTCTGGGTTTTTTTTTTCCATTCAGCGTTCTGGTTGTTGAGGAACATACTGTATTAGTACTGCGTAACGGTTTTGAGGTTCAGCTGGTTGTACCCCACTTGACTCCTACCACCAACGCTAAAACATGCACACATGCTCTGCACAAGAAAAGGTCCATATTATTGTACATCAAGCCATCCAGTCCAGACTGCAATATAAATTACATTTAATAAGCTTTTTCTGTCCCAGCTTCAGAAATAATGGCCGCGAACCATTCCACATACCTGAGCCTGCATCAGTTCCAAACACAGCGTCTTTAAATAGGAATAGGATTAAGAAATTATTACGTAAAGCCAGCTTTCTCTCTCTCTCTCTACTCTCTCTCTCCTTTTATCTGAACAAATTCATCTTTTCAGCCCACAGCCAACATCATAAAGGGACCACACTGAACAGAGAGAAAAGAGAAACCGATGTGGAATTAATCTTCTCTTGGACCTCACTGAGAAGTGTGAAATGTACAACAAAAAGGCTTAAATATTCTCCAGGTAAACCATGGGCTGCCAAGTCATAAAAAAACAGACAAACAAAGTAAAACACAAATGTTTACATGCAATCATGTAAAAGCACAGGTTATTTAATAGGTATTTAATATACTTAAGATATTTAAATCAGGTCCTTTTACTTTTTTGTGGTCTGTTTATAATGTGACATTCCATACCATCATTGTATAACAAATGTGTGCCAAGCAGCTTGTAATTAAGTAATGAATTAATTCTTAAATGACCTGCTATTGTTTGTAAAAGGTCAACGATCAATGCAAAAAAAATCTTTTCCAAACACATTAGTTCATTAACAGCCATTGGTTGCCTGGCAACATATCAGCAGTAGTATTTTGCCTCATTTGACCAATCAGATTTTAGAACCAGAGGTAAATGTTCATGAAATGTAATGGTTCACAAAACAACCAAATAGATAAATAAAAAAAAAAGTTGACAATATTTAAATGTAACAATAAATCAGATTTGTAAACAGTAAC